>NC_134803.1:17354944-17384944 GCF_046742065.1 Oratosquilla oratoria | reverse complement strand
CCTCTACAGATGCAAATAAATCAAACTCTGGGGTTATCTGTGCTGTGACCCCACAGCTTGTGGCGACAATTAAAATCTAGGGAAAGAAAACGAGAGAGAAGGTATCGCTAGAGGCGGCAAAGATCGTCCCTCTCGGCAGGAACACTGGGTGGATGAATACACCACCCATCACTTGAGGCACGAGCCCTCCTATGCTCTGCCATCAGGCATACGTGGGTGGTCACCTACAGGGATGCTCGCCTCCTCTGCTATGCGAGCGATCGCTCGTTGGTGGTCACTGCGGGCGGCTGCCCCCTTCGTAGGGCTCAGAGGACTCTCAATCGCCTCTGTTAGGAATTTGGAAGGCTGAGACTGAAAATCTCGACGACAAAGACTAGAGCAATGAGTCTGACGACGCGGAAGCAATGCCCACTCCAGGGCGACACCCTCCCCTGGGTGTTTACCTATTACTTGGGCATTTGGATCGACGCTAGGCTCTCCTTCGCTCCGGAAGTCAGGTACCTCAGACAGGCCACGAAGACGAGATTAAATCTCCTCAGAGCCTTAACGAGACCCCGGCTAGGGGCCGGCACAAGGTCCTCCGGATGTTCTATACCCAAGCGGTACGCTCGGTGGTGGATTATGCCGCTGTGACTCTCATCTCCCTCTGGCCCAGTTCGTTGAACAAGCTTGAAGTCCTCCAAAACCAGGCTCTCTGCCCTGTCTATGCGTCCCCTCCATGGACCAGTATGGTAAATCTTAGGAGGTGGGGGTTGCCTCTCTTCGCCTACGGACGGAGAGGCTTACTTCGTGCGTTTTTTGTCTGACTTTTGGCCGGTCCAATTATATGTAAAGTAAAGCCCTTCATCCTGAGTGTTCTAGAAGCCGAGGGAGAACCCCCCTGGTAGAAGCATGCGGTGAATGCGATCCGAGCCTTTGAACTCAGATAATTAGTTCGGCGACGTGCTCTAGACAGCTCTAGACAGCCCTCATCCAGCTTTTGATTTTTCCACCTCAACGGAAAGAAGGCTGACTACGACCCGACACGGCTGCGACCCATTGTTATGGGTGGCTATGAAAAACACCTTGACAACTGAACTGTGTACTGAGTCTCCCTTCTCTACATACATAAAGAATTACAAAAGCGTGCTTGCACTGTAAAGATTGATACACTACTGATGCCACGCTTCGTTACCAACTCAAATTTGGCGGCAAATTCGTACAAGCGCGCGTGGGCTTCATATTGGTTCTTACATACATTGTACATACAGTTTAATTACAGTGCAATAAATTAACAATACACTCAATGATTAATAATACAATAAATGAGAATAATATACGTAGACCATCACATCGCTCGGCCACCACCACTCGGTGACCCCACCGAGCAAACAGGGGGGGGGGTGAATGAATGACCTACTCCACATACACCATATTATACACACAAAAGTGTGGAAAAATGTACATGAACACACCCAATACAAGAAAACATACATAACACACATACATACCTATACAAAAGAATATAAGAACATATGAACACACACACACACACACACACACACACACATATGTATATATATATATATATATATATATATATATATATATATATATATCTATATATATATATATATATATATAAGTACTGGCGCCAGTTAGACGAGAGATAGCAAATGCCAGACGTCCGAGACATTACACTTAATAACTAAACATTACAAAATACAGTTTTAGACATTACACTTAATAGTTAAACATTACAAAATACAATTCAAGACACCATGAATGACATCATAAGCAATGCTCACATACAGACATTAAGGCATTGGACCCATTGAACGGAGATGATAATGTGGGGGAGGCCGGGCGAATGCAGGGATAGTCACTCTTGTTACCTTAAGCCTATCAACTTTCTTTACTTTACTCAGTTCCTGGGAGGGATCAACGACCCTGAACTTATTGGGATGTGACTTTTCTGTTACCAAAAAAGGAACCTGCAAATCTACAATTTAATTTAGATTGGCGGTCAGGTATGCTTTTATATACACGATCACCAATACTTATGTTAACAGACCTAGTCTTGCTATGCTGGTGTTTCATAATTTTGGACTTGGAGTCATCATTTTTTTTTTTTTTTTTTTATCACAGAATCATGTATCCTATAGAATGTGTGACATTAGAGTTGACTATAATCATCAAAACTGTAGTGGGGACGAATAGGACTGTCTAACATATCATATGGGAGCCTTTTATCAACTCCATAGATGACGTAATGAGGTGTCTTACCTGTTGAAACATTAATTGTGCTATAAATGCAAGCCCTGACATGCAGAAGCCAATCCACCCAAGATTCATGGAGGCTACTAACAACGTGCCTGAGAATATCCAAAATCTTCCCATTCGTCCTCTCTACTAGACCTTTAGATGAAGGATGATAAGCAGTCACGAAGGTTTGAGTGATGCCGTAACTTTTGCAAATATTTGCTAAAACCCCATTCCTAAATTCAGTACCATGTCACTACGGAGCACTGAAGGGACAATGCATGGACAAAAACACGAGAAACTAAAGCATGGGCAACTACTGGAGCAGACTTGCTACGTAAGGGAGCCAATACCACAAAGCTACTAAAGTGGTCCACACATACAAGTACATACTCTGAACGTTGAGTACTACATGACAATTGCAAAAGGTCTATAGCTTAGTCTGAAAAGGGCGAGAAGGAGTGTGCGCAGAATCTTTGTTCTGGGCACAAGAACTACACTGGGCTACATGAGTGGTAATGTCCAGTCACATTTTAGTCCAATAATATTTCTTGCGAGCCATAGCCAGAGTTTTGTCACGACCTGGAGGGGTATCCTGAGCAAGAGACAAAACAACAGGGACTAGAGACTCAAACACTTCCACATTACGAATGAGAACATTGTCTTGTAGAGAAAAATAGGACATGGGTACAAATAAATCTGGTAAGGTAGTATCATCGCCAGATTCCAAAGTATAAATGACAGCAAACCAAACAGGGTCCTCTCGTTGAGCTTTGGCTAAATCTTGCGGGGAGAAGTCGTCAATCACTGCAACTACAGCTACAGGTACATTTCGTGAAAGTGCATTAGCAACATTGTTTGTACGTCCTGGAATATGTCTAAGGATCGGGTTAAATTCTTCAATAGTAAGGAACCATCTGGCTAGGCGGCCTGAAAGATTTTTGTCCTTGAAAAGTTGTGTGACAGCAGTGTGGTCCGTGTAGACTGTAATAGGATATCCAAAAATTATATCACGAAAATGCTTTAAAGCCCACACCACTGCTAGTGCCTCTAAATGTGTGACAGAGTAACGAGACTCAGGCTTAAGTATTCGACTAGCATTTGCAATAACATGTGTCCTACAACCATCTACTTGCTGCATAGTACAGCTCCAATGCCTGTACCAGAAGCATCTGCATAAATATAAAAGGGAATACTATAATCTGGGAATACCAACAAAGGTGCTTCAGTAAATGCATGCTTCAATGAATCGAAACTTTCCTGATGAACATTACGCCATTGGAAAGTAGTATCCTTCTTGAGGAGACGTGTAAGGGGAGATGCAATTGAAGCAAAATTCAATCCAGCTTCAGTAAAACGTTGCAGGATCAGGGACAACTTATGGAAGTAGCTTTTCACATCCTTGGAGACTAAGATTAAGTCATCCAGGTAAACAAAAAATCTGTTTCCTGCTAGGGCAGTAAAAATTGAGTTAATCAAGCGTTGGCATGTCAAGAGAGCATTCCGTAACCCCATGGGGCAACGAATTCATTCATGATGACCTGATGGAGCCGAGAAGGCCATGATCTTACGAGACTTCTACTCCAAGGGACTCTGCCAAGGGAAAACTTATGGAAGTAGCTTTCTACATCCTTGGAGACTAAGATTAAGTCATCCAGGTAAACAAAAAATCCGTTTCCTACTAGGCCATGAAAAATTTAGTTAATCAAGCGTTGGCATGTGAAGGGAACATTCCGTAACCCCATGGGGCAACGAAATCATTCATTGTCCTGATGGAGTCGAGAAGGCCATGATCTTACGTGACTTCTCCTCCAAGGGAATCTGCCAAGAGCCAGCCTTTAAGTATAAGGTGGTGAACACCGTATTACCTGTTCCTATAGACTGGAGAAGATCACTTAACACAGGGAGAAGGTAATTGTCTGGAATTGTGACCTCATTGACTCGCCTATAGTCTATAACAGGACGGAAAGATCCATCTTTCATAGGCACCAGGAGGAGCGGCGAGTTCCACTCTGAGTGAGAGTCTTGGACAACGCCTTCACTTAAGAAATTGTCAACCAAGGACTGTGCTACAAGCCGACGAGAGTGAGGCAACCTGTAAAAGGGTATGTCAACAGCTCGAACACCTGGCTTAAGATCAATGCTATGGACAACACGATCCGTAACTCCTAATGGATCACCAGGTAAGGCCAAAGCTTGACGATGGGTCACTAACAGGTCAATGAGACGAGGCGTCACTTCAGGAAAATCAATCTCACCTACATATGTTGCATACTTAGAGGTCAAGTGAGCTGCGTCACTTGTTTGTGGAGACCGTAGCACAGAAGCTGTTATGACAGGAGGCGAATCCTGGACAGTGTCAACGCCAACTTCAAAAGAACCTAAATGAATGCCAGAAGAGGGTGTGATGGGAGCACCAGTAACGTTGGTTATCATAGCTGTGGTAACATGATCCTCACGAACAGTGAAGAAATTTCCTTCCAATACTAGACAACGAACACGAACAGAGTCAGACTGAGATAAGAACCAATTTGAGCACCTGAAATGCGCACCGGGACTCGAACTGCACTTGAAGGCCCAATATAATGATCGCCTACAACAACAGAAGCACAAGAAAGAATAGGAGAGCCTAAATGATTAGACCTCTTTGAAGACAACTGTATGATCTGATCATGCACAGAAGGTGAACTACTGGCTTATCCGATGCTGTAAGAACGTCAATGCCCGAGAGACAATCACACATGAGAGCAATCCCAGAAGCTACTACAAGATTAACATGGAAAACGGTAGCACGGGAAAAAAATCTTAAGGGAATGCATATAGACCCAAAAATAGGCAAGAGAGAACTTTGCACGGAATGTAATCCTTTACAAAAAGGAGATAAAGGTATATTGTATAAATGCTTGAGACATTAACATGCCCTTTTACCTATAAGACTATATTCTGCTCCAGCATCTACTGTTACGGAGATAGGTGTTTTCTCTGTATAAAACTGGAATGTAAGTAATTGAGAAGACTCAGCAACCACCAAAAGGATGATCTGAGACCGGTTATTACTGGTCAATCCCCTGATTTTTTTTTTTTTTTTTTTTTTTTTTTTTTTTTTTTTTTTTTTTTTTTTTTTTTTTTTTTTTTTTTTTTGTTTTTTTACCTAAGAGTCGAAGAGGTTTTTGCTTTAAGTTTCAGAATACTTGAACACTGTTCAGTTACATGCTTACATTGGACATGGGCATGACAGTAACTAAGCTTATCCTGAAGCATTACTCAAGAGAGGTCATGTGTCATGTTAAAAGATGTATCAGAGAAGTTTCTACGTACAGAGGTCTGCTTTGATTTGTGCTCGTGATGCTTACGGCGAAAGCAAAAATCACTTGTGTGAACTGAATTGTTACAATATGTACATGTAAGTATAGGTGGTGCTAAAGTAGACGGAGTGGTTTGTGTAGGTACTAATGACTGAGGGGGTGAAGGAGAACTAGGAACATCTGTATGTTGTTGCGCATTGCTAATACACAAAGAACCATGAGGCATTTCCTTTATTTTTCTTGAAAGCCTTGTTGCAAAAGACAATAGGGACTCATCCGTCTTATAGCTGAGAGAAGATACTACTCTTCTCTCAAAAGGTAACGGCAACAAGATATGAAAATATATATTACAAAATAAGGCGGAACCTATCTAAAGTGATAACATCTCTATCTACCCAATCTGATTGAAACAATGACTCTAAGGCCTCAAAAGCAATCTTGCTGGCCTTAGCCTGAGCACACATATAGTTCAGTGTTCCCAAATGGGACGTGAGCACATCAGCTAAATGAAAACAGCATTAAAAATTATCATCTACAGGGGATTTTTTTTTTTTTTTTTTTTTTTAATTATCATAATTATAGTTTAATATTTTGGCGTTAAGACATGAAGCTGCCATCATCTCAGCTGCCAATGAGTTAGGGACAAATTGAAATCTCACGAATGAGATCTCAGAACTACTACAGACACTAGTATTCACTATGTCCTCACACTATTGGAGGAAGGCAGCCGCTGAATAATGAGGGTCCTGAGCTGAGAATTTAACTATGGAAGGGTCCTGATGTAGGAGGATAAATGTAGTATTAGCCATTGTCTGAGGTGATGTTTGGTTGCTTATAAATGATGGTAACTTCTCCTTAGTAGACATCATTAAAGGGGGGCTAGGTAGCTTTGTACCACTCCGTAGCAGCATTAACGTGAAAAATAAAACTAAAGTCTTAATACAATTAATTATTGTGACTGCTTACAAAAGCACATGCCCTTTTAAGTTTTAAGGTGAATCCATCTGGGCTGGTGGTCGTAAGATAAATCCAACACTCGGGAAATACCTATAAAAAGTAAACAATAACACCAATTCTCTAAAAATAGATAATTAAAGAAAACGCCACCGCAAAGGGATAACCATACAATAACTAAGTGAAAGCAAGATAATAGAATGACGTCCCAATGTGGCTACCTATGACGTAGGTAACATGGCTACCTATCTATGACATAAACAATATGGCTGCCTGGACATTAACTATTCTAATTTTATACAAAAAAATTCAATACTTCAAGAAGAGTTAGTTGCATGCGTAACTAGACAAATATAATATATTCACAAGATTGCCAACCAACAATTTAACATTCCAGTCTTTCGGAGGCGCCCTCCGAAAGACTGGTAAACTCTTCACACAAACTAGGTCGGAACAATAATCCTTTCACATCTAGACTCCAGATGACTTGTCTCGAACACAGCAGTAATAGGTGAGCGTTCCACTAATGCAGAAGACGATGATGATACGCAAAAGTCCACACGAGGCACCAAAAATGGGGACTACGGGGTATTTGTCTCTCAAAAAATCAAATGGCGCACATTTGAAATACACCTCATGACCACCAACATTTATATAATTCCTAAAGTCACTGTATCACTAGAAAACCTAGCTGAAATAGAAAAAAAAAACGTAAACACGCGTAATATGCTGGTCAGCTAAAGTACGTATCACTTGACATGTTCAAATGTAACCACAATATGTTTGCAATGTTCAAAACATGTAAAATATATGACATTACCGCGTGCCACCAAAATGTTATGGGTGCCAATGAAAAGCACCTTTACAATTGAACTGTGTACTGAGTCTTCCTTCTTTACACACACAAAAAATTACAAATGCGAGCTTACATTTTGAAGACTGATACACTACTGATACCACGCTTCGTTACCAACAATTAGTTGAATTTCAATAGTTCACATTCCTTAATTTCCTAACACAAACATAACCATGAACACTACATCTAACACAAAAAATAAAACAAACATAACAAAAAAAATTTCTTCATGCCATACCCTTGTCCCTACCAATCACCTCAAATGTACATTATGCAAACATTTACATCATTTCATGTGTGCAAATATACCCATAAATGCTGCCAAAAATAACCCCAATATTTTCAGAAACTGATTCTGCACAGACTGCTCAAAAACATTTCCCTATCATGCCATCTCAAACACAGAAATTATTTTTTTGTTTTCCGCGCCAAATCTCGCATCAAAAACCCAGATGTATATACAGCCATTAAGAGGTATAAAGAAATAGACAAAATATCAGAAAAGGAATTTTCGATATCTAATCACAATAATACCCAAATTGACCCCGAATTAAATTTCTACTCAAAACTAACAAAAGACAGCGATTACTATAGTGATACACAATTTGACACAGTATTTTGTGATATTGATGGTTTCACACTAATTCACATTAATGCAAGGAGCCTAAACGCTAATTATCAGAAAATTGACTGTTATCTCAAGTTACTCAATAAAAGCTTTGACGTTATAGTGACAAGCGAAACATGGATTGACCCAGGATGTCTAGTAAACTTCCTACAAGACTATACTCCCTATGGTGTTAATAGACAGATCCAAAAAGGCGGCGGAGTTTCTATCTTCATAAAAAAAAAAAAAATCATGCAAACTAATAAATCAATCCACTAATTCGCATGAAAACCTATTTGATTGCGTAGCTGTTCAGATTTTCAAAAAAAAAAAAAAAAAATACCGTCATAACAAGTATTTACAGAAAGCCAGGCACAAACATCAATGAGTTCTCAAATATTGTCACAATTTTTGAAATTGTGACACCCGGCTCGCTGTCTCCCCTTCCCATTTTCTCGTCTGAGTTCTCACCGTTACGGCCCTTCATTCCCTATACTCGGGGGAATTACCAGAGTCCTTAAGACTTCTAGTAGCTACATCCTGTCCTTTCTCCTTTTCTTTATCCTCTTCAACTGTCGTGCCATTTTGACAATCAATTTCAGTGCCTTAACGAAGGGAGAGACTTCTAATTATCTAGAACCCCCCCCCCTTTAGATTCGTGTTTCCATAGCCAAGCTCAACGGTTTTCGCGCCCAAACAAAGCGCCCATACACACCCCCTCCCCCCCCCCTGCGCGCTGCCACATATTTGTTTTAAGCTAGGCAATTAGAATAATTAGGATTGTATCTAACACGCTCGTGAACAGTGTCTACCGCAAGGAACAATTGCAACTGTGTCATCTCCCACATGAACATTATTCGTAGTACCCTTCACAACTAGAGACGGAGACGTAGAACTATTGGCAACGTCGGAAGCCGGCTAGCGGGCATTTTGACCTGACCTGCCGCAGGACACAAGGCAGTCTAAGCATCGAGTTCATCAAAGGAGGTCGGACCGCTCGTTCTCGGAAGTCCAATCGTGTCCTTTCCTCCCTCATGTGACTGTTGGGGATTTTCATCCTTGAGAGCCATTCGAGTGTCGATTATTTGGGTACAAACCCCCTCACTCAAGAACTCTAATAGTACAGTGCGATTGACCGGGACTACGTCGGTGAAGCGACTTGCAAGCCCATCACAGCGCCCACCCAGGCCGTCACCCACCGCCCCCACCAAATGCGGAGCAGCGCCGGTCGGAGCTCAGCAGGAGACCACGCTAATTGAAGACGTCTCCACAAGCAAGACACATATTAAGTACAAATACTTTATCAATTTCATAATCTAGGAACGCGCGCAGGGAATAGATAGGATGTATGTATGAAAGCCAACTGTTAAAACCCTTATTTAATGTCAAGTAGCATATTTCTAGTGTTTAATTATTTAATTCATTAAAACTCACAATAGGAGTTCTGGGTTTCATTAGCCTAGGACGGTTCACTCAATGAGTTGTCCCATCATACCCCTCCCCCCTCTTTGATTTACTCTCACGCTTGCCTTGGAGGGAAGGCGAGTGGTCCCGAGATGTGATACAAATCGCCTGGACTTCGGTTCCCCAACTGCAGCTATCTTCCCCCTCCCTTCATCAATCACTTAAGGTACGTGTTACTCACACCACCTCATCTACCACCTTCTTCCACTGTCCAGGAATTTGCGTCAAATATGTTTGAAGAAATCATAACTCCATTTAGAAATAAAAACCTATATCTCTGTGGTGACTTCAACATAGATTTACTTAAGTATGAGACTCACGAACAAACAAGACACTTTACAGATATGATTTTCTCTTTAGGTATATATCCTTTGATAAATAAACCAACCCGAATAACAAATACAAGTGAAACAACGATAGATAACATTTTCACCAATATTGTAAACTCCGAGATTCATAGTGGTATCTTGATAAGTGACATAAGTGACTATCTACCGGTATTCACTATCAATCCAAAAGAAATGCACTGCATAACAAAACCCAGAATTGCACTAAAACGTAAAATAGACGAAAAAAAGTATTGCAAAATTAAATCAATGCTTAAAAGAAGAAAATTGGGATCAGGTTTACGAGTCAGATAATGCCAATCTATCATATAACGAATTTGTAAGCATTATCATGAGTAATGTAAACAAATGCTGCCCAGAGAGAGAAGTAGAACTAAAACCATATAACGTAAACTCAAAACCATGGTTTACAAACGGTCAGAACGCGTGTCGAAAGAAAAACCAACTTTACAAGAAATCTGTTAAAAGCAAGTCCTTGACAGACGAAAACAAATACAAAGCGTACAAAAACAAACTTACAACTGCGAAAAAAAAAATACTATGACACACTGCTTGAAAATTATAAAGGTAATATAAAAAAGACATGGGAAGTAATAAACAACTCTAGGCCCAAAAATAATAACACCGATGAATTCATAGACGTGATTAAAAACGGAAAAACTAAAAAAGAAGTGGCAAACGAATTTAATTAATTTTTCTCCCATGTAGGACCTAACCTCGCGAAACAAATAAAGACAACACATCAAACTTATGAGACCTTTTTGAAACACCGAATAAATAACACTATGTTTTTAAAACCCGTCACGGAAAACGAATTTATGAACACAGTAAAATCAATGCAGAACAAGAAATCACTCGATTGCACAGGAATCAATATGAACCTCGTAAAACAAATTATGCCTATCATCAAAAATAATTTTCTGACAATATGCAATAAATCATTTGAATAAGGAATATTTCCAGATACAATGAAAATAGCAATAGTAATACCGATATTCAAATCAGCCGACAAATCAAGTTATAATAACTATAGACCAATTTCACTATTACCACAGTTTTCCAAAATTCTTGAGAAGTTATTCACAATTCGCCTTGACTCATTTCTAAAAAAAAAAAAAAAAAACGTCATTTACCATAGTCAATATGGATTTCAACGAAATCTTTCAACGTCAACAGCAGTAATGGAATTAATTGAAGAGATAACTAACAATATAGAACAAAAGAAAAAGACAGCCGGCATATTTATTGATCTAAAAAAGGCATTTGACACAGTGACAGTAAATCATGAAATCCTAATTCGAAAGGTCGAATACTATGTTAATGACTGGTTAAAAAGTTATCTAAAAAACAGGAAACAATATGTAGCCATTGAGGAAGAAAGATAACATATTCTACCAGTTACATGCGGAGTGCCTCAAGGTTCAGTTTTAGGACCCAAACTATTCTTACTATACATTAATGACATTATAAATGTATCCAACCTTATGAAATTTATACTGTTCGCCGACGGTACCACCATTCTATGCTCCGATATAAATTCCGACAAACTGATCAAGACAATCAATGAAGGATTATGTCAGCTATCTAACTGGTTTTCAGCCAATAAACTATCCTTAAATGTATCAAAAACTAACTACCTGCTTTTCTACAAAAATAATGAAAGCACTAAGCCGATCAAAATAAACAACGAAATTATTGAAAAAGCGTCCGTCAGTGAATTCCTAGGCGTGTATTTAGACGAGCAACTTGGAAACATCATATAAATGACGTGATAAATAAGATGTCCAAAACTTTAGGAATAATGCATAAAATGAGAAATATTCTCAATGAAAATACCCAACGTACCATTTACTGTAGTCTACTACTACCATACCTAAACTACTGTTCAGAAATTTGGGGTAATACATATCAAACTAATCTTCAACGCATAACCTCACAAAAAAAGGCACTGCGCATAATCTGCAATGTAGGTTGTTTAGAACATACAAATAATTTATTCAAAAAACTAAATCTACTGAAATTCATGGACTTAATAAAGTACAAAACTACCATTGTTATGCACCAAATCTACAATAAACAAATGAATCAAAACATATTGAAATTTTACTCAACTTACGAAACTCGCTATGCGACTAGGCATACAAATGACTTCTTTAAAATTCAATACAGAACAACCAAAAAAGGCCAATGCTTACCTATTATAGGTATTAACACATGGAATTAACTTGAAAAGGAATTACCTAAGACAAAATGTTTATCAACATTCAAACGATATTTAAAAAAGTCATTAATCTATATGTATTAGTATATTGAACATTTCAGGTCCATTTTATGATTGTATTCATGGAGAAACTGTCATCTACCGCTCAAGTCTGCCGCTCTTTTTTTTTTTTTTTTTTTTTTTTCTTGTTCCTGCAAGTGACGATGACCCGGAACCGCGCAGTAAGCAATTATCGTCCCATCATCAATCGACCTTCTCACCTCTCACTTGACCCCCACAAGGTGCGATGCTCGCACGTGACCCCGATTCGTACGTGAGGTCGGAGTTAGCGGGCGTCGTGTCACATCTCATTGCAAAAAAAAAAAAAAAATATATATATATATATATATATATATATATATGTATGTATGTATTTATGTATGTATGTATGTATGTATGTATGTATGTATGTATTTGCCTAGTTGTATTTTACGGGAAGGGGAGCTATGCTCGTGAGGTCCCGTCTTCATATATCATTTTATCTAAGCTATTTTTAAATTCATGTATTGTTTTTGCACACACCACTTTCTCATCTAACTTGTTCCAACTGTCTATTACCCTGTGAGGAAAGCTGTTCTTTTTTACATCTCTTCTATAGCTGTCTTTTTTTTTTTTTTCTTCTTCTTTCCGTGTCCTCTTGTATTTCTATCATCCCATTTTATCAGATTCTCTCTATCAATAATTTCTATGCCTTTCATGATTCCGTAAATAGCTATCAAATCTCCTCTCTCTCTTCTTTGCTCTAGTGTCTGTAGTTCAAGTTTTGCTAGTCTCTCTTCATATGATAGTTTTGAGAGTGTTGGTGCCAATTTTGTAATTGCTCTTTGTATTCTTTCAATTTTTTTTTTTTTTTTTTTTTTTTTTTTTTTTTTTTTTGTATCTGGTGACCACATCGTTGCAGCATATTCCAATCTTGGTCTTATCAGAGTGATTGGAATTTTCTTCACCATTTCTTCATCCAGGTGTGTAAATGCAACTTTGATTGTTCTTATTAAATTATAAGTTTCTCCAAAAATCTTATTTATATGTTTCTCAGGTGACATATTATTCATAACAGTGACTCCCAGGTCCTTCTCATTTTCTACTTTTTTTATTCCTTCTTCTCCCAATTTATATGATCCTGTTATTCTGTTTTTGCTTTTTCCAAATTTCATTATACTACAATTTTTAGGGTTGAACTCCATCTCCCACTTCCTACTCCATTCCCATACTTTATTGAGATCACTCTGTAGTGATTCACAATCTTCTTCCGTGTTCACTTTTTTTAATAGTTTTGCATCATCTGCAAAGAAGCTCATATAACTTTCAATTTCTTCATCCATATCATTAATACATATAGCAAACATTATTGGGGCCAGAACTGTTCCTTGTGGAACACCGCTTATTACGTCATCCCATTTTGAGTGTTTGTCTCTTATCACTACTCTCATTTTTCTTTCTTGCAAAAAGTCTTCCATCCATTTAAGCAGTTTGCCCTGTATTCCTCCTTCAGTTTCTAATTTCTTAAGCAACTTCTTATGTGGTACTTTGTCAAAAGCTTTTTTTAGGTCTAGAAATGCACAATCTCTTTCTTGTATTATATCTATTAGCCTTGAATAGAAACATATTGAATTAGTGACGCATGATCGTCCTTGTCTGAATCCAAATTGTCTTGGATTTATCACGCTTTTTTTTTTTCTAAATATTTTACCCATTTACTTTTGATAATTCACAAATTTTTGCTATTGTACTTGTTAGACTGGTCTATAGTTGGTAGGGTCTTCTTTATTACCTCCTTTGTATATAGGTACTATATTTGCTTTTTTTCAATCTTCTGGAACTTTTCCTTCTTTCAAGGAACTATTTATTATGCTATGTATTTTGTCTGCCAGTTCATTTCTGCATTCTTTCAAAATCCAGTTTGCTATTTCATCTGGTCCATGCGATTTTCTAATATCAAGATTACTCAAGTGTTTCATTATTTCATTCTTTGTTACTTCTATTTATTTCATAGGGGGGACTTTCTCTTTCCATTCGATCTCTTCCAGTTGTATATTCTCCCTTGTAAACACTGATTTAAAATGCTTGTTCATAATTTCCGCCATTTCTATTTTCTCTGTGTATTCAACTCCTCCTTGTCTTAATTTCTCCAAGTCTTGTTTGTTTTTCAGTTTGTTGTTTACAAATCTGTAGAATAGTTTTGGTTGATCTTTACATTTTTCTATGACATCTTTTTCATATTTTCTCTTTTCCTCTCTGCACACTTGTACATATTCATTTCTATAACCGGTATATATTTTCCATTTTTCAGGTCTTTTGTCTTTCTTCTATTTGGTCCAAGCTTTGTCTCTTTTGTCTTTTAACACTCTACAATTTTTGTTGTACCAGCACTTTACATATTCTTTTTCTTGTTTTTTGTCTTGGGACATACTTTTCCACTCCTTTTTTTTTTATAAATTTTTGTCAAAATATTCCATTTCTCTTCTACTGTTGTATCTTCTTTGTGTATTCTTTCCCAGTTTTCATTTTGAAAGAATTCTCTTATTCTATCAAAATTTGTTTTTTCATACATCAATCTTCCTTTTCTATATTGTTCATTTCTTTTCATGTATTTTTTTCTCATTTAGTTCTAGTTCTATCAATATGTGGTCACTTTTACTTATTGGTACCTGGTATTCTATCTTTTCCACTATTTCAGGTTCTGATGTGATTATTAGGTCTAGTCTCGATGGTTCTTCTTCATTTCTATACCTTGTGTTCTCTTGAATCCATTGTGTCATTGTGTGGTCAATAATCATCTCAAGTAGAACATTTCCCCATGAGTCTTCTCCACCCTTTACGGTCATCTCTTCCCAGCAGACTTCTTTGCAATTAAAGTCGCCCATCATAACTATTCTTCCTCCATCTTCCATTATCTTGTTTAATGTTATTCTTGTGTCTTCTAACATACTTTTATGTTCACTCTCTTCCCACGAGGCTGTTTTTGGGGGCACGTAGTTTATTACAAACTTTCTGCTCTTCTTATCTCTGTCTTCTACTTCTATCATAATCATCTCTACTCTATTCTTTCCATATGTGACACTCTTCACGTTTATATCCTTCTTAGTCAGGAACATAACTCCACCCCCTTGTTTCATCTCTCTGTTTCTAATCCAATAATTATATGCATTGTGTCCTATGCTGTTGGGTGGTAGTGGACCTTTTAGTTTTGTCTCTACAATTCCCATTATGTCCGGTTCTTTTTCCTTCAGATACTCGTTCAGTTCATTCAGTCCTGTTATTAATCCATCTATATTTGTGTAGGACACTCTTAACTTTCTGTTATTTCCATTGTATTCTCTGTTTCTTTTTTGTTTCTCTCTGTTATGGTCCATTTCCTCAATTTCATATTCACTACTCTCCAGTAGAATTCTTCTGTTTCTGACTCCATTCTGGTCTCGTTTTTTTCTTTAGCTTCTTTCCGTTTCCTTTTTTCTTCCTCTCTTTCCTCTTTATTCATTTCTCTTTTTATCCATACCTTTTTATATTGTTCACTTGCTGCTAGCTTCCCTGTTTTTGCTAAGATATTCTCTGCTGTTGTTTGTGATCTGAATTTAATCTTAATTGGTCTGGTCTTATCTGTACTATATTTTCCGAGCCTAAACATCTCTTCGATTTGTTTCATTATTTCAGGTTCATCTTCCTGAACTAATTCTAGTAAACTGCTTACTTTTTTTTTTCCTCACTGATTCTTGAAGTTCTATCTAGGTTATGTTTCTCTTCCATTCCTAATATAATTATACATTTCTTTTTGTCTGCTAAGTCTCTTACTATATTCTCTTTCTGTCTCATCACTTTGATAACTGAGTCTCCAGTTTGTTCTTTCATTTGCTGTTTAATTATATCAGTACATGCAACTTTACTGTTTTCCTGGATTTTTCTCCAACCCTGTGCTTCTTTTACTATGGCCTCTTTATTGTCTTTATTGTTCCTTTTTAATTCTTCATTCTCCTCTTTTACTTCTTTTAACTGTCTTTTTAATTCTTCTATTTCATTAGTTAGATTTTTGTTCGCCTTCTCTAGTTCTTCCAATCTTTCAACTCTCTGCGAAATATTGGTTACGTTACCGAACCTGTCCTCCCAATGTTCGATCATCTTATCAAGTTTCTCCTCTAGTCTTGTCAATCGGGGGAGGTTGATATCCTCCCCACTCTCATTAAATCCCTGGAAATTATTATCCTCACCTTCCATTGTGCTGCTCTTATCTATATTTCTAATCTTTACAATTTTGTTAATCCCATCACCAAAATCATCGGTCCTTCGTTTGTTTACAAGACGTCTGGCCTCCTGGACCAAGTCCTCTCCTTCCTCATTTCCTTCCATTTCCCTCAGTAATCCCTCCCCTTCTCCTTTTTTTTTTTTTTTTTTTTCACTTTCCCACGACCCCAATAGGTACTTCCTTTGCGTTGAGGTCCACGAATATTTCACTTTTTCTTCAGAACTCTAATCTTCGCCGTCCATCCGACAAAAGTGTGTGTGTGTGTGTATATATGTATGTGTATGTATATATGTGTGTATATATGTATGTGTATGTATATATCATACTAAGATGTAACAAAAATAAATAAGATAAAGATAATTCTTTCCTTAAAGGGAGAGCAATTCCCCATAAGCTTTGCTTCACGCTTTCCCTTTTCAACAAGTAATTTTGTAAAATTTTTGTATATATGTATGTATAAATTGTATTTTATTTTGTTGAATAATCCTTAACTAACTAATTAGATTTGGGGGCAAATTCGTAGAGGCGTGCGTTGGCTTAATACTGGTTCTTACATACTTTGTACACACATTTTAATTACAATACAATGAATTAACAATGCACCCAATTATTAATAATACAATTAGTGATTAACAATACAACCAATGGTTGATAATGCAATAAACGGGAAAATTATACGGAGACCATCACACCATGGTCCTTAAGGCCATAAGGTCCCCTCCCCAAGCCTATCGCACTCCACGGACGGCTCTGTGGAAACCCTCACTGGAAAGTTTGCCGCGGCTTTTAAAACCACCGATAGGATGACCGCGCTATGGAGAGTGACGGAAGCTCTACTCTTCAGACAGAACTTGCTGGAATTTCCAAGTCCCTGGACCACACTCTCTGTGCTGGATAGGGAACAGTCCTGATCCATATAGACTCAAGAGGTGCTATTGACGTCACTCGGCCCGGAAAGACAACGGATGATGTCTACTTAACGACAGTATCCAGCACTCGCTGCACCTGTTGAACCAGCTTGAAAAGTCTGCAACGTTTCACTGGATCCCCAGTCACACAGGGATTCCAGGGAACACTATTGGAGATGCTGCTGCCAAGGCAGTGACGAGGCTCAGCACAATCACACTGCACCTGGCACTCACGATCACACGGATCAAGGGCGTTACCATAAAGAAGGCAATATTAATGGCCAGGGTCAACCACAGGAACAAACTTCATACTTCTGAACCAGCGCTGTGGTACTACCTCGTCACTAGGTACGAGGCAGTCCACTTGCGTCCGAGTAGAAAGGTGGAATCTACCGTCCACTGGATCCTCCTAGGATATCGCTGTGGGTGGCAAGTGCTACGTGCGGGTAGAGACAATTACAAATGCTGCGAATTCTGTGGGACCGAGGTGCAACAGCCCCTACACCACTACCTTCTAGAGTGTAGAGCCACGACTATCCTTTACCTCGGACTCAGTCCGCCACTCACTGCGGCAGTTGTAGCGCGGCACCTGTCTCCCCTTCTGAGGCAACCCTCCACTTCTTGGGTGCATACCTTCCCCCTGACGCCGCCGGTGGTTAAGGGTTGCCCCCCCCCCCTTACCCTGAAATCGGGGTGCCCCAACTAATGCTCGTAACAGTGACATCGCGTTAACAGCGACATTTGGCGACCATGCCACAAAACGATTCATGAGATACAGGCTGATAGCTGACTGGTCGCCGAGACGAACCGTGGACAACGCTGCTGATTGGCTACTAGGATGAGCCGCCTTGCCTTCCTCAGTCGCTACTCCAACATATGCTACTGTCAAGGACGCACAGGTACGGCGGCCCATCAGGTCACGAAAAGATTGCTGATTGGCCAATGAGACTCCCGCGTGATCCCAGAGCTCACTATATAAGCCATGTCTCTCGCACAAGAAAGCAGAACGGATTGAGACACCAAGTCTTTCATTCCTCACTGCCTTCGATCACCCGACCACGTAGTCTGCCTGAGTAGCGCTCGCTACACTGGTGACCTTGGTACAATGGACACGACCTCCAGCAACCCTCCGTCCACCACCTCCGCAGACACCAACCCAATTGCAGCTGCGCAAATAAAACTCCCAACTTTCTCTACAATCAACGCGCATACCTGGTTCCGGCGAGCAGAAGTACAGTTCTGCCTCAAGAGCGTAAACAGCTAAAGTTCACGGGCCAACCATGTCATAGCAGCTCTCCCAGACGAACTTTTCCCTCGCATTTTGGAATGGTTGGAAACCCAAGGTAACGCTGCCATCAAATACGATGACCTGAAGATCTATCTACTTCAGCGTATTATGCATTCACCAGCATTGCGAGTGGCGCAACTCATCCAGCTCTCACATCAACCCCGGGGCGACAAGAAACCCTCTGACTCACTTCACGAGATGAAGGCTCTAGCAAGACTCTCCAGCAAGCAACGGAATGCCTCGACAGCTAGATGTGCTTCGAGCACTATGGCTCCTACGCCTCCCCAAATTCATCCGCGCTGTCATTCCCAGCGTGGAGGAAATGGACGAGGACGCCCTCCAACTACAAGCGAATCACCTGACGGACGCTCTCAATGCTTCACCCCACCGCATTAACGCCATACCTTCTGATTCCCTACTTTCATTCCAGGATAACGAGGTCGACATCGCAGCAGCACACCGACTACCATCACGTACCCGGCAAGCACCGACACAACGATGCCACGCCCCGTGGCTTCATCCAGACCAGAAAAGGACCACGACGAAATTCACTAACAAGTTCTGTTACTACCATGCCAAGATCGGTCCTAAGGCAAGGAATTACCAACCAGGTTGCCAGTAAAAAAAAAAAAAAAAAAAAAAAAGTAGGACGGCCGCCGTGCATCGTGACGGGCCCTTCCTGTTTCAACATCTTCCTCTACAATCCTGCAACAGTCGTGCTCTTCTTGGTCGGCACGGGCGCTGCCCGCTCCCTCCTACCAGCCGCACGTTGAAGGAAGCCCACCAACCAGCATCCAAAGTCCAACTCGCCACAGGCAACAGCGCTCCGATATCAACATACGGTCGCCAGCACCTCGTGATCAGGCAGGCGCACTTTTGGATGGAGCTTCATAGTGGCAGACGCCACCCTCCCTCTTCTAGGGACGGTTTTCCTAGCTCACTACCAGCTCCTCGTCGACATCGCCAAATGTCAACTGGTAGACGTAGCCTCCCTCACCACCACACCCATCGTTGCCCTGCCCAACGAGTTTGCTCTTCAGGTAGTCGAGGTGACAGACAGCTTCGATCACCTCCGTAACGCCTGCCCCGATGTCTTCAAGCCCGAACTCCGGCAACAGCCACAGAACCAGGCAAAACATGAAATCTATCACCGCATAAAGACATCAGGACACCCGGTTTTCTCCAAGTTTCATCCTCTGGCCTCAGACAAGCTCGCAGCAGCAAAGCAGAACTTTGTCGAGATCGAGCGTCTGGGATCCATTCAGTGTTGTACAAATACTTTCCCGCGTTCGTATACTTACCAATGCACTATTATAGTGGAGATGGGTTGAACGCAAACTTTCTTGTATGTGTATGTAACTCGAGTATACAAATATATAAGAAAAGTTGCGCTCAACTTATGTCTGTCTTGATGGCGTATTGGTCCAAGTCAATACGTCACTGGTCACGTGCTCACCGCCGTTGGTTCGAGTCCTCGGGCGTACCATGTTTCAATTTCTGCATGTGCCTCCACGGTTCTTCCGATGTTGATGGCTTAGAATTAAAGTACCAGATGGCCTGAAGCCATCCCAATGCCCGATGCCACTTCCACTTCCTGCACAGTAACCCTGCTCTCCGGATGGATTTCCAGATTTGTCATCTCAGAACACATTCACGTCACAGTTATGGACATCCTTGAGACAGCTATTGGGCACCTCAGTCCACCACACCGCAGCCTACAACCCGGAGGCTAACGGCATGGTGGAGCGTTTCCACAGAACCCTCAAGGCGGCCCTGGTGCCACGCTGCAACAACGCTACCTGGTGCACACAGCTACATTGTCTCCTCCTCGGCCTTCGTTCTACCCCCAAAACAGGGCCTAGATTTTTCCCCAGCCGAGATGGTCTTCGGCGACCCCCTCGTGGAATCCGGCGAATTCTTCCCTGACACCACTACGAGCAACGACATCAGTCGCATACGAAGTATCATAAAAGAATTCGCCCCGTGCAGACTTACAAGTCGCCAGAGCACCAATAAGTTCTCAGAGACCTACACACAACGAAGCATGTCTTTCTCCGCACTGACGCTCACACGCCACCCTTCACCCCACCCTACTCCGGCCCCTACGAAGTCACGCAGAGAGAGGAGAAAACTTTTCTACTACGTATAAAGGGCAGCAACGACTGGGTCTTCATCGACCGCCTCAAGTCTGCGCACCTACAAGACAACGACCCCACTCCGCAATGGAACATTCTCGCTGAGGGAAGAATATTGTGGCGACCACGCCACAAAACTATTCACGAAACGCAGATTGATAGCGGATTGGTCGCCGAGACGAACCGCGGACAACGCCGCTGATTAGCTACTAGGACGCCTTGCCTTTCTCAGTCTCTACTCCAACATTTGCTACTGTCATGGACGTACAGGTACGAGGGCCCATCAGGTCACGAAACGACCGCTGATTGGTCGATAGGACTCCCGCGTGATTCCAGAGCCAACTATATAGGCGTACAAGGCGACAGATCGGTAACTGCTACAACCCAGTTACGACGCGCCATTTCGAGTGGCTGGGTGCCCTCCCTGATGACTGGATTGTGGTGGGCGACTTTAATCGTCGGGACGCCCTCTGGGAAGACGGATACCCCCACTCCTCCCCGGAAATAACCTGCCAACTGGATGTAGCCGACGTTGTCCTCCTCAATGATGGAGGACACACTAGGCTGCCTGACAATCCGAATCACAGCACCTCCGCCATAGACCTCTCCTTCGTGTCCCCCAACATCGCGGGAATCACCGAATGGGCGGTCCTGGACGACCCATTATCCTCCGACCCCCCCCCCCATCACTATCACTGTATCCCTCACCCCCACAATCTCCCCACCACCTTCCCATGAAAAATCCAACCTGTGAAAAGCGGACTGGACTGCCTACCAAGCCCATCTAGTTGACACCCACTTCACACCCGGCCTCACTCGCCCGGTAGAGGAATTAAATTTCCTCTTCTCCGACACTGTGCTCATGGAGGCCCGGCTGGCTATTCCTGTGACTGCCACCAGCCAGGGAAGGCGTGGGCATCCCTGGTGGAAGGACGACTGCAAGGAAGCTGTCGAACGAAAGAAACTGGCCTACCAACGGTACATGAGGGAAGGCTCGGAGGCTGCCTGTACTCCGATGAAGCAGACCAAAGCTACGTGTAAGAAGACCATAGCTAAGACTAAATTAAAATGTTGGAAGAACACCAAGGAGGATGCACTAGACCTCACGGAAGCGTGGAAGAGGTTGAAAGTTATAAAGAACAAATACAGCCCCCCTCCCTCCCCGACGGTGACCTCAGGGCCCTCGACGGAAGGGTACTGCGCACGGCCAAGGATAAAGCGGCAAGCTTTCTGAATCACTTTGCAAGCGCAAGCTCCTCAACCAGCCTTCCCGCTGAAAAGCGTTATTCCCAAAAAGACCAAAAGAACCCCCCCCCCCAAAGGGGAGGACACAAACCTTACTCTCTTCGAGCTGAGGTGGGTCCTTAGGGTCACAAAAGGCACCAAGAAGTCCCCAAGGGCGGACCGAATCACGTACCCTCTACTGCATCACCTTCCCCCCACCTACCAACGAGCCCTAACGGCGATCTACAACAAATGTTGGAGGGAAGGGGTGGTGCCAACGGCATGGAAACATGCAATCGTGGTCCCCATCCCCAAGGCGGGCAAGAAAAGGAACAAGCAGTTCTCTCTAAAGATTTTTCCGTTTTCCGTTTTTCCACCTTTCTCTACTACTATGCCTCCTACCATTTTCTAAACTTTTGGTGATCCTAATCCCTAGTCCAAGTTCCCAGTCCATTTCTCCTGAGCCACGACCACCAACAACCCCTAATCGCTCGCTAAATCGCCCGGTGGCAATACCCCTCTCTTATACACTACTATCTTTTCATTTTCTTACAGACATTCTTCCCCTCCCACAAAATCCGATCCCGCGCAAGCGGATGGTCTTTTCTTGCGAGTCGCAAGTTCTCTCCAGCAAGTCGGCTTGGGCACATCTCCAAGCTTCAAGTGCCCTTTCGCTCCCAGCCCACGACACTCGTGGGCTCTCACTCCGGAACTTCTAGTCCTGTATACATTTAATTCATGTGTACGTTACATCTTGTGTGACTTAGTTTCATTTCCCTGGCTTGTCCGGCCGAACCTAACCACAACAGTACAATCTGTTGTATTATTTAGTATTCAAATTTATCACTATTAGTACATTCCAAAATTATCATTATTAATACTATACCAAGCTATCATTATTAGTACCTTCGAAGTTACATTAGTTGGTATATTTTAAAGAATTTAATACTAGTACTTCTAAATTTATTACTAGAACATTCTAAAATAATCATTATCAGTATCATCCAGTTAATATTTGTATCCACTATATTCACCTTATCAGTATCTTAAAATATTGTTATTAGTACCTTCTAAATTTTTATTAATACCTTCCTATATCATAATTATAAAAACCTATTTCATCATTATTAGTACCTCCTAAGTACCAATATGAGTACAATTTTAAGTTATCCTTATTAAACATCTAAATTTATCAGTTATTATTATTAGTACCTTCTAATTTTATTTTCACGACTTCATTCTAATTTTATCATTATTAGTCCCTTCAAAAACTATCATTGTTTGCACATTTCAAATTGTACCTATTCAAATTGCCCTCCATAGTTACTGTCACAATTTTGGCATTGTGACACACTGCCTAGTGCTTCCCATTTTCTTTCGTCTCTTTTCAGCATTTTCGGCTATCACATTTCCTTCGCTCTTTGGAAGCGCTGGAAGTCTTAAGGCCTCCAGTAACTATGTGGTATTTTTGCTCCCCATTCTCTCCATCAATTGTTGTGAGAATTTAGCATAAATTGGTTGCAGTGCCTTATTGAGTATAAGTATTTTCGATTTTAGTCAGGAATCTCCACCACCCCCGTCTTCCAAAATGTCTTCGTAGGCTCAACTTCACAATTAGTTTTAACCAATTCACCACATTATATTTTTGTATCCTTGTATTGTGTGATTATAATTAATGTATTTTTACGTATGTATTACCATTTGATTTGATTTTCATTGTTTTAGTTGGAGGTCCATTGCGTTTCGTACCCGTCCACCTGCGCGCTTACTACTTCTCGTCTAAGCTAGTTAGGGTTGCCAACCGTCCTTTATTTCAAAGGACAGTCCTTTATTCAGCTCTATTTGTCCTTGTCCTTTATTGAGATTTAAAATGACACTGTTTGTCCTTTATTTTGAAATCGTTTCGACTGATAGTTCAATTTCCTACTCTCAAGATATGATGATTCCAAAAACGTTTACTTCTTGTAAGAGTGCAGACTCTGTCAACTCTGCATTCTGCACAATACCAGACGCACAGAGCGGCAGACCACAGACCAGGGTGTAAAGTTAGCCTCATTTTATGTATAACTCAATTTTCCATGAAAAAATGGGACCCATTTTGGGAAAACCAGAAAATCGTAAACTATGTTACTAAATATGAGAAAAAATAGAAGAAAAACAATAGAGGAAGAGAGGAGGTGCCCTTGGATGTTTGGAAAGGCAATACTTCCGCCCATCAACTGAATTCACAAAGAACCAAAACAAATATGGCGTATTATACAACAATGTAATGATGAGACCCTTCACAAAATCGAGCCGTAATTTGTTATAAATACCAGAAGAACAGTGAAATCTATGTGAGAAAACTTGTAAAAGTAGTACCAATATTTCATGCTATTAACAGATATTTGGAAAAACAGAATAGATTTCGATGAAATTCAACATTCGGCAAATTATCAAACCTAAGCTTCGTAGGCCATTCATTTCCCAAAATTTCAGAAATTTGTAGTAGTAGAACATTTGAAGCAAGAGGGAAAGCTTAGATTAAAGACGGATGAGCTTTTTGATGAAGTATTATTAATTCAAAGAAACTTCGACACTATCAAAAGCTCTGAACTCTTCATAAGCTCAAAAACAACAACCAGATAGTGGTATTTTATTTTGAAATCTATGGGGGTCCCTGGTTCCTTGGGGGCCCTAGGCAAACGCCTAGTCCGCCTATAGCTAGAAACTGCCCTGCCATGTATCAATGTTTCCAAAATAGCTTCTTTTGTACAATCAATTCCTGGAACATCATCTTATTGTGAGAGACTTTTTAGTTTAATGTCATCTAAATGGCGAGATGAAAGTAACTGATGCTCTGTTGAATTAATTAAGAATGAACTTCTCACATTTTAACATTTTTATGTCCTTTATTGTAACTTAACAGAGTTGGCAACCCTAAAGCTAGTTTAAATTAGGCTAGTTAATATCATGTGTCCCTTTTTCGTAACTAGTAACTACCTCACAAGATTTGCCTCAACTTCTGCCCAGACATTGCGACGCATTCTTCTCTAAATTTAACGATTGGACAAATGCCCGCCAAAAACCCGCGTATTGTGCCCCTTCCACAGTGCCACTAGTATCGCGTTGCGTTAAGTAGGCACCCGACGCTCCCATAGAATGCGTCCTCTGAGCGCCTCGTAACCTCGCCAGTGAACAAGCAGCCACAAACTTGAACGAAATATTCCCGTCGTTGGCCATCGCCCATTGCAGTGGCTCATTTCTAGTGTGTCCCAGAAACCAGGGCAGTTTCTACCTATAGGCGGACTAGGCGATTGCCTAGGGCCCCAAGGAACCAGGGACCCCCAGGGTAACTTGGAAATTTTAAAATCCCCAGTCCACCGGGGTCTCTGATAAGAAATTAAAAATTCTATTCGAAAATTGTGCCTCATTTGAATTGGGTTAGCTGAAAACACAAGCCGAACACAGTGAATCATATAGCCAAGGTTCAGCTATATGATAGGTTAGACCCATCATTCCCGTTAACGGGATGATTAAACAGAACAAACAGTAATAAAAGAAGTTATCACAGCGGCGCAGAAAAACGAAAGAAAAAGAAAACTGACAAAGAAAAACGGTCAAAGGATAAAGCCAAGTAATTTATTTTATAAATTAAAGAAATTTTTTAAACGTTTGCTTTCTATATGGTTTCTGAATATTAGGAATGGTGATGATTATCTTAGACCATTTTGATGTGTTACACAGTGTCACCTCCAACCTAAAATATATGGATCAATAAGAGATCAAGGAGGACATTACTTATCCTTAGATGTACTGCCTCACCCCTTAAAGGTGAGTGAACAATTCTTATGTTTATCTTCAACTACTAAGTCTGGTATTTATCATCAACTACTGAGTATGGTATTTATCATCAACTTCTGAGGTTAGACAAAGATATGCATTGAAAATTTTTATATATTGAACATAAAATTATAGCAATTACATATCCTCATCAAGTGCAAAATAATTCTCCAACATAGCAAAATATATGACTTACTCATATAAGGTAAACTGAAATCATACTACCACTACATTCATTCAGTAGATCTATACTCTGATCTCCACATTCTTATTTGCGTGAAAAGGAATTAACAAAATAATAAACATCAGTAAAGAGACGAAATTTGCCATAGTATGGCCATATGTTATGAATTAGATCTTGTTTTAATATTAATCAATGTATTAAAGAATTCACCAATAATATAATTGCAATGGCATGGTCTGCATATATATAGCATGTAATATTTATACATACATACATATACCAAGGCTTTTTTTTTCCTTTCAAGGAAGGTAGCCAACAAGAAAAAGGCATAAACCATTCCCACCCATTCCATCCCTAAATACACTCCACACCCCTTCACCCTCCCTCTTATCTTAGCACCTCCTAGATGACGGGTCATACCTGCACCTTGCCCACTGCCCTGGGTCACAAGCAGTGTCGCAAAACACAGCACATCCACAGCAAGGCCGCTTCATTAAATCGGGGACCCCCCCTCTCCGTCCCCCCATGCATAAAAGGAGAAGACGGGGAGAAATCCCTTAGGGCTGCGTCAAATTTTGCTCAAACATAATACCTCACCCCCCATCCCCTCACCCATTCCTCCTCATGCATCACAGTATCATCCATATACAACCATTCTCCATTCACCCCTGTCCTCTGTCCTCTCCCGTCCTTCCTCAACAGACATTCCCCTCTTCCCCAAAGCTCCCTTCACCCCATCCATCTATCTCATCCTAGGACGCCCCTCATGTTCACTCCCTCCACATCTGCCTTACATACCTCCTTTACTAGTCTTTCTTCACTCATTCTTTCCATATGTCCAAACCATCCTAATACTCTTTCATCAACCCTATCTCCCAACTCCCTTACCACCCCTGTTCTCCTCTTTACCTCCTCATTTCTCACTCTATCTAGCCTAGTAACCCCCATCATACTTCTCAGACACCTCATCTCAAACACATTCAAACTCCTTCTCTCTTATGTTCTATGTTTCTGCCCCATACAGTGTTGTTGGCACAATCACTCCTTCATACAGTCTCCTCTTAGCATCCATTCCCAAATGTCTATTTCTCATTACACTCTTCAGCCCACCAAGGCATTTACTCGCTTCTCCCAATCTACATTCTACCTCCACCTCCACTCCACCCTTTCCTGCCACATTTACACCCAAGTATCTAAAACTGTCCACTTCCTCTAGTCGCTCTCCCTTAATGCTCACTTCCAGTCTGCTGCCACTTTCACCCTTTGTACATCTCATCACCTTACTTTTACCCATATTTATCTTCAATTTTCTTCTATCACACACTCTCCCAAACTCTGTCACCAACTTCCTCAATCCCTCCTCTGACCCTGCTACAAGCGCAGTATCGTCCGCAAACAACAGCTGGCTCACCTCCCATTTTTCTCCATTTTCTTTAACCATCTCCAATCCCTGACCCACTACCAATGCATTTACCTCTCGCACCACCCCATCTATGTATAAGTTGAACAGCCAGAGTGACATAACACATCCCTGACGAAGTCCCACCTTTACCTCGAACCATTCACTCTTCATTTCTAATCCTGACACATGCTCTACTACTCTCATAAAAACTCTTGACAGCTCCCAGAAGCTTTCCTCCTATCCCGTATATCCGCAAAACCTCCCACAGTGCCTTCCTGTCTACCCTGTCATAAGCCTTTTCCAGATCCATAAAAGCCCAAAAAATGTCCTTAACTTTTCCTATAGCTTTCTCACATATCTGTCTTACCACAAAAATATGATCTACACAACCTCTACCTGTCCTAAATCCACACTGTTCCTCACGGGGAGAAATCCCTTTTCCAGATCCATAAAAGCCCAAAAAACATCATTCCCCTTTCCTATAGCTTTCTCACATATCTGTCTTACCACAAAGATCTGATCTACACAACCTCTTCCCGTCCTAAATCCACACATTTCCTCACCAATTACTCCCTCTGTTCCTCTCCTAATCCTCTCAATCAAGATTCTCCCATAAGCCTTCTCAACTACACTTAACAAGCTAATCCCTCTGAAACTACTACACTCACACTTGTCCCCTTTTCCCTTGTAAAGTGGAACTATTTAGGCACTCCTCCAGTCCTCTGGCACTCTACCCTCTCTCCAGCAAACATTAAATAACCTCACCAGCCAGTCCACCATAACTGTACCTCCTTTCTTCAGACATTCTGCATGGCATCCATCCAGACCAGATGCCTTACCTGCTCTCATCATCTTAACAGCTGCCTTCACCTCATCCTTCCCTATTTCTTCTCCATTTTCATCACTCGTCACTCTCATTTTTTAGCACTTCCCACTGCAACTATCTTTCCCTCACTATCCTCCTTCACATTTAACAACTCCCTAAAATCCTCTGTCCATCTTCCCCTTACTGCCTTCTCTTCCATGATCATCTCTCCATCTGCACCTTTTACCTTTTCTTCTCTACTTGATTCGCCTCCTTTTCCTCTCTTAATTTCTTTCCAAAACATCTTTTTATTACTTTCAAAATTTTCTGTCATACTCTTACCCCATTTCACATCTGCTCTCCTCTTTGCCTCCTTTACCTTGTGCTTTACTTCTTTTTTCTTTTCTTTGTACCTCTCATATGACTCCCTCCTCCTATTTTGTAACCAATCTGTGAAAGCTCGCTTCTTCTCTTCTACAACCTTCTTTGTTTCCTCATCCCACCATTCACTACCCTTCCTTCTATTTCCTCCCATCCTTCTTGTTCTACACACCATCTTTGCACACTTTGTGACTCCCTCCTTGAACCATCCCCATTCCTCCTCCACTCCTAGCTCTACTCTATCCTTCACTCCCTCCCACTCCTCTCTCAGCTTCTTCTTGTACTCCTTCTCCTTTTCCTTTTCATTTAAAGAGTTCACTCTGAGCACCTCCCTACCTTTCGTCCTTTTCCTCTTTTTCCATCTATCCTTCACTCTCAACTTACCTTCCACCAAAAAAGTATTTGATATTCCCCCACTCTCTCCCCTTATTACATGTACATCCTTAACTCTTCCTATTATACTCCTGTCTACCACTACATAGTCCATTAACGCTCTATCTACCACCCCTCCATCCACCACCCTCGCTTGACTTTTTCCCGAAACACTGTATTTGCTATCATCAACTCTCTTTCTAGACACATCTCCACCTTCAACTCTCCACTACGATTCTTTCCTGGAACTCCACATTTCCCAACCACTCCGTCAATCGGTTCATTTCCTAATCCCTCTATGCACTCATTTAAATCTATCCAAAAGCCTCCCTTTCTTCTACACTCTTCTCACTACCAAGCCCATATGCACTTACAAAAACCCACATCTCCTTTCCCAGTTTCACCTTTATTCACATTATCCTTGAGGAAACCTCTTCCACACGTTTACCTATCTCTTCACTTACTAGTATAGCCACCCCTTCTCTCCCTCTCTTCACTCCTGAACGCCTCCCAATTACACTCCCAAACTCACACTCGCCCTTCCCTCTCAAGTTAGTTTCACTCAAAGCCAACACATCCATCTTTCTTCTCACAAACACACTACATATCTCTTCCCTTTTACTCTCATCTGTACCACATCCACGCACATTAAAAGACCCAAACCTTAGGGTGCTGTTTGGAAAACTTCTAGACCCTCTTATGCCTTTACTTTTTTTTAGGAATGTCCCCTGTGGAGCTACAGGGAGAAGGATACCTGGTCCCAATCCCCATCCCGTTTTTCTCGCCTCTTACGATCCAAGTGGAAATATTTGGTGGCAGGATCATTGAATGTTATTTCCATCTCCAGTCTGAACAAGATAATTATTAATCTTTGATACAATACAAATTCCAGGCTTACATACCTTATTTATGTGCTCTCTGGTACAGCATTTCCCCCTTTTACACTATCAAAATATGCCAAAGCTAGGCACATGTTATAAATCCCTATTAGAATAACATGTGGGACATGTTATTCGTTTGGCTGTAATCGAGACTAAAAATTTCTTTCCAATTTGAGTGGTTCGAGGTAAAGGTGGGACTTCGTCAAGGATGCGTTATGTCGCCCTGGCTGTTCAACTTATACATGGATGGGGTAGTGTGAGAGGTAAATGCAAGGGTAGTGGGTCAGGGATTGGAGATGGTTAAAGAAAATGGAGAGAAGTGGGAGG
>NC_134803.1:17219944-17349944 GCF_046742065.1 Oratosquilla oratoria | reverse complement strand
AAAGTTTGTTTTTTCATACATCATTCTTCCTTTTCTATATTGCTCATTTCTTTTCCTATATTTTTCTTCATTAAGTTCCAGTTCAATCAATATGTGGTCACTTTTACTTATTGGTGTTTTATATTCAATCTTGTCCACTATTCTAGGTTCAGATGTAATTATTAAGTCTAGTCTCGATGGTTCTTCTTCATTTCTGTACCTGGTGTTCTCCTGTATCCATTGTGTCATTGTATGGTCAGTAATCATCTCAAGTAGAGCGTTTCCCCATGAGCCGTCTCCACCCTTTACTGTCATTTCTTCCCAGCAGATTTCTTTGCAATAGTCGCCCATTATAACTATTCTTCCTCCATCTTCCATTATTTTATTTAATGTTATCTTTGTGTCCTCTAACATATTTTTATGTTCACTCTCCTCCCATGAGGCTGTTTTCGGAGGCACATAATTTATCACAAATTTTCTGCTCTTCTTATCTCTGTCTTCCACTTCTATCATAACCATCTCTACTGTATTCTTTCCATATATGACACCCTTCACGTTTATATCCTTCTTAGTCAGGAACATAACTCCACCCCCTTGCTTTTTCTCTCTGTTTTTAATCCAATAATTATATGCATCATGTCCTACACTGTTGGGTGGTAGTGGGCCTTTTAATTTCGTTTCTACAATTCCCATTATGTCCGGTTCTTTTTCTTTCAAATAATCATTCAGCTCATTCAATCCTGTTATTAATCCATCTATATTTGTGTAAGACACTCTTAGTTTTCTGTCACTTCCATTGTGTTCTCTGTTTCCCTTTTGTTTTTCTCTTGTATGTCGAACTGCCTTAGTTTCATATTCACTACTCTCCAATAGAATCTCTCTTTCTCTGACTCCGTTCTGTTCTCGTTTTTTGTCTTAGCTTCAAGTCTTTTCTGCTTTTCTTCCTCTCTTTCCTCTTTATTCATTTCCCTTTTTATCCATACCTTTTTATATTGTTCACTTGTTGCTAGTTTCCCTGTTTTTGCTAAGATATTCTCTGCCGTCGTTTGTGACCTGAATTTAATCTTAATTGGTCTGGTCTTATCTTTACTATACTTTCCGAGCCTGAATTTTTCCTCAATTTCCTTCATAATTTCTGGTTCATCTTCCTGAACTAATTTTAGTAAACTGCTTACTTTTTAATTTTCCTCATTGGTTCTTGAGGTTCTATCTGGGTTATGTTTCTCTTCCATTCCTAATATAATTATACATTTCTTTTTGTCAGCTAAGTCTCTTACTATATTCTCCTTCTGTCTCATCACTTTAATAACTGAGTCTTCAGTTTGTTCTCTCATTTGCTGTTTAATTATATCAGTAAATGCAACTTTACTGTTTTCTTTTATCGACTTCCATCCGTCTCTGTTTTCTTTACTATTCCTCTTCAATTCCTCATTCTCCACCTTTACTTCTTTTAACTGTCTTTTCAGGTTTTCTATTTCATCAGTTAAGTTTTTGTTCGCCTTCTCTCGTTCTTCCAATTTTTCAACCCTCCGTATAATATTGTTAACATGACCGAACCTACGCTCCAAGTCCTCGATCATCTTATCGACCTTCTCTTCTAGTCTTGTCAGTCGGGGGGGTTTGTGTCCCCCCCACCCTCTTTAAATCCCTGGAAAATATTCTCATCACTTTCTACTGTATTGCTCTTATCTATACTTCTAATCTTTACATTTTATTAGACATTTCATCGTCGTCGGGGGGCCGTTTGTTTACCTTTCGCCTGTCTGTCTGGGCCAAGTCTACTCCTTCCTCATTTCCTTCCATTTCCCTCAGTAATCCCTCCCCTTCTCATCTTTCCCTACTTTCCTACTACCCCACGAGCAATTTCCCCCCACCCTGTAAGTACAATAGGCACTTCTCTTTGCGTTGGTATCCACAATACTTCAATTTTCTTCAGAACGTCTTCTAAGCCGTCCGTTCGTTGAAGTGTGTGTGTGTGTGTGTGTGTGTGTGTGTGTGTGTGTGTGTGTGTATGTATTTACCTAGTTGTATTTACCTAGTTGTATTTTACGGGAAGGGGAGCTATGCTCGTGGGGTCCCGTCTTCATATCTCATTTTATCTAAACTATTTTTAAATTCATGTATTGTTTTTGCACACACCACTTTCTCATCTAACTTGTTCCAACTGTCTATTGCTCTGTGAGGAAAGCTGTTCTTTTTAAAATCTCTTCTATAGCTGTCTTTTTTTATTTTCTTTCCGTGTCCTCTTGTATTTCTGTCATCCCATTTTATCAGATTCTCTCTATCAGTAATTTCTATGCCTTTCATGATTCTGTAAATAGCTATCAAATCTCCTCTCTCTCTTCTTTGCTCTAGTGTCTGTAGTTTAAGTTTTTGTAGTCTCTCTTCATATGATAGTTTTGAGAGTGTTGGTGCCAGTTTTGTAATTGCTCTTTGTATTCTTTCAAGTTTTTTTTATACATTTTTTTGTACTTGGTGACCATATCGTTGCTGCATATTCCAATCTTGGTCTTATCAGGGTGATTAGGATTTTCCTCACCATTTCTTCATCCAGGTATGTAAATGCCACTTTGATTGTTCTTATTAAATTATAAGTTTCTCCAAAAATCTTATTTATATGTTTCTCAGGTGACATATTATTCATAACAATGACTCCCAGGTCCTTCTCATTTTCTACTTTTTTTATTCCTTCTTTTCCCAAATTATATGATCCTGTTATTCTGTTTTTGCTTTTTCCAAATTCCATTATACTACACTTTTTTGTATTGAACTCCATCTCCCACTTCCTACTCCATTCTTGTACTTTATTTAGATCTCTCTGTAGTGATTCACAATCTTCTTCAGTTTTCACTCTTTTCAGTAGTTTTGCATCATCTGCAAAGAAGCTCATATAGCTTTCAATTCCTTCATCCATATCATTAATATATATAGCAAACATTATTGGGGCCAGAACTGTTCCCTGCGGGACACCGCTTATTACTTCATTCCATTTTGAGTGCTGATCTCTTATCACTACTCTCATTTTTCTTTCTTGCAAAAAGTCTTCCATGTGTGTGTGTGTGTGTGTGTGTGTGTGTGTGTGTGTGTGTGTGTGTGTGTGTGTGTGTGTGTGTGTGTGTGTGTGTGTGTGTGTGTGTGTGTGTGTGTGTGTGTGTGTGTGTGTGTGTGTGTGTGTGTGTGTGTGTATGTGTGTGTAATGAAAAGGCGCACCTTATCGTGTCGGTTTACTTTTAAAAAAGCAACTGTGAGTGAGGGTGGGGAGACGGTTACGTGGACTGAACAGTCATCTAGCCGACACACATCGGAGTTGTTGCCCCTGTCTCCAGCACATTTTGTTGGCCTAAATGAGGTATATTGGTGTTTTCAATTGCGTATTGATGATTCTTATATCATATTATAATATAACTGCATTTCATTTTCATATGATGTATGTATATATATATATATATATATATATATATATATATATATTTATATATATGTATATATATATATATATATATATATATATATATACATATATAATTTGAATAATCTTATAATATCCTTTGCAGAATTATTGTATTTTAATGAGTTAGTCAATAAATTACCATTTTCTTCATTGTCAGATTATTGGGGGTTCGGGAAGATGATCTTATAACTCAGGGGGTACTTAACGAGCAAAGGTTTGAGAACCCCTGTTCTGCATCAAAGTTTTTGAAATTAGATATATCATCAATGTGCATTTTCTCCCATTCCGTTTCTTTTAAATCAGATAAATCTACATTCTAGTTTCTGAGTAGTATTTTCAATACTAACATAAATCGCAGCTTGTTTTTCACACCACTCAACACTCTCAAAAATTATTTAAAAATCCCCTATTGTTTACCTTTCGCCTGTCTGTCTGGGCCAAGTCTACTCCTTCCTCAATCCTTCTTTTAATTTAATTCTCAGCAACATTTTCACAGTTGCTTACCATTACCCTAATACTGTACACAAACAAATTTACAAATTGTTAAAATCCATTAAAGGTTAAGGGGAGCTGAGGCTCCAGGGGTTTATTGCTTATCTTATAAAGATTGTGAATTAGTGTACCTTGGCCAAACCGGCAGGGATCTTAATACCAGGTTAACCGAAAACAAAAGATCCATTAGATATGCCCAGGATAATTCCGCTGTGTTCCAAGACGTCAGCACCAAAAATCATAGTCTTGACTGGGACAAGGCCAAAATTTTGTTTAAAATTTGTTTAAGTCCAACTGCAGTTTCAGGAGAATTTTTTTTTAATCCGCTTTAATAGAAGGATGTTCGAACTTGAACATCTCCAAAAGTCAATGGTCCCCAGACATAATTTCACGGCTATCTATGAGCCGTTTGGTTAAAAATATTCACCCTCCTGACCCAGCTCCCCCACCACTCCTAACCCTGCATCCCTTCTGACCTCACACCTCTACTCACATATCCCCTCCTTTCTGACTCCGCCCCGCGCGACGGAATGTCTTGTTTCTAGCTATGTCTGTTCCCCTTCCACTTACATCTCAGTTGTATTTATGTCTCTATCATTTCTTGTTACCTGTACTTTTCTGAAGAGGGCTATAGCTATTAGCCGAAATATAGAAGATAAACTTTCTTCTAAGTTTCCTTTTTATTCCGACTGTGGGTTCTTCGTGATTGTTTTTACAAATGTGCCACTCCATTTTGTCCAAGTGATATATATATGTATATATATATATATATATATATATATATACAATTATAAATATATGTATATATATATATTGTTACCTTTTGGTGGTTTTGAAATTAAACAATGAATAAATAAAGTTATTCTTAATTTCTTTTGTCCAGGAACGAAAAAAGCGTTTCGTCTCAATACTTTATTTACACAACAAATAATATAACAAAATCAGTCGGCATTTTAGACTACAAGTAAGTATTTTATTTTAAGGAAAGGTATCAGAAGACAAAATATCATGTGAGAAAAACAAAACCCTTAACACTAGCCCTTCTTACGCGTAATGTTGATAAACAGGTAGAGAAAACCGATAAACAAGGTCACATAAGAGGAATCGGAAAAAGCCCGTTTGACATTCCGATTCAATTCCCAAAAGGTGAACCTAAAATCAAATCACAACCCCAACACAAGACATAGGACGTATTTCCTCACGTCTATAGCCCCTAGACTGTTTTTACATAACTTGTGGGAAAAAGTCACCGCAAAAGGGGGACGGGCGACCGGTTACCGACTCGAAGATGAGAGGGAGAGAACAACTCGAGGGAGGTTTGAAGCCTCACTGAAATACTTGCAATTGACCTGACAGATCAATGGAGCCCAAGGGTGCACAAAGCAAGTTTTTCCTGTTCCACTTTGGATAAAAGTATTACAGCCTAACCCATTACATACTAAACTTAAATTACACGCAAGAATATACGTATCCAAAATTACCTTAATATTAATATAGAAAAGAAAAACAAAACAACAAAATAATTAACTGGCAACTCGAGTGCGCAATGCGTATGCCCAGCTTGCCGATGATGGAATCCGTTACCATACGTCAGAAATTGAAGTATGTCACAGCGTACTGACACATGGTATCTGTGCTACAAGTTGTATTAATTTAATATAGTCACATTACACCAATGAGGAAAATAAAATAATAAGAAAGAAACCTAATCGAAAATACAAACTGGTAATTTACATATACACTGCCCTAGCAGCGTCCATATGACCTGAGGCCAGGACACCGAAACTCCCGCTGTGATCTGACAAATGTTGACTTTCTGGGTGTGACAATGGCATACACCGACGGCAGAGATAGGCGGAGGGGGGGGGGGGATAAGCTACGTGCTGGCAGACAACTAACGACCCACACGAGAAAAAAAAAAATGGAATTTGACTACGTGACAGCCCTTCCCACCAAGAGAGAGAGAGAAAAAAAAAACGTGTATGAGCATAGATCTTTACACATTTTCTTTACTCGTACGCATACATACATACATATACCAAAGGCTTTTCCCCCTTACATGGGGGGTAGCCAACAAGAAAAAGGCATAGAAACCACTCCCATCCATTCCATTTCCTATATATTCCACTCCCCTCCACCCTCCTCCCTCCCTCTTATCTTGGCACCTCCTGGATGACGGGTCATCCCTGCATCCTGTCCACTGCCCTAGGTCAGAAGCAGTGTCGCAAGACACAGCACATCCACAGCAAGGCCGCTTCATAAATTCGGCGACCCCCCCTCTCCGTCCCCTCATGCAAAAAAGGAGAAGACGGGGAGAAATCCCTTCGGGCTGCGTCAAATTTTTCTCATACATACTTCCTCACCCCTCATCCCCCACCCACTCCCCCTCATGCATCATAGCATCATCTATACACAACCCCTCTCCATTCACCCCTATCTTCTGTCCTCTCCCATCCTTCCTCCACAGACATTCCTCTCTTTTGTAATGCCCATCCATCCATCTCATCATAGGACGCCCCCTCATATTCACTCCTTCTACCTCTGCCTTCCATACTTATTTTACTAATCTTTCTTCACTCATTCTTTCCATGTGTCCAAACCATCCTAATGCCCTTTCATCAACCCTATCTCCCAGTTCCCTTTCCACCCCTGTTCTCCTCCTCACCTCCTCATTTCTTACTCGATCTAGCCTAGTAACCCCTATCATACTTCTCAGACATTTCATCTCAAACACATTAAAAAAAAAAACTCGTACGCAGGTCGCGATAAAATGTCCGCAAGGACATTATTCACTCCCTTTATGTGGATAACTTTGAGGTTGAAATTCTGGAGATACTGACTATCAAGTAAGCCGGTTTTTTTTTTTTTTTTTTTTTTTATGGTGCGAATGTGTGAGCGGCCGATGATCCGTGTAGATTTTTATTTCCTCTAAAGGAGGCAAATAAAATTAAAAATTGTCTAATGAAAGAACAATGCTGAGTAACTCCTTCTCCACCGTCGCATAATTCTTTTGAGCGGGCGTAAGTTTTTTGCTGAAGTACGCCACTGGGTGATCTATGTACCATACGAGTGTATATTACTGGACTAGGTGACGTAGGGAGAGATTGACACTCGGTGTGGCTTATGCGTTTTATTCTGGTGGATACTTGTGCGTCGGCCTAACAACTGACATGGCGTGGTCCTCCCGTAGGGGACCGACCGCGAAGGCCAAGCGACGAGCTACAGAACAGAGGTCAAACTGACTGACTGACTGACCGAATGAATACAGTACGAGTATGTGACTCTGAATGACTGCCTGCCCGCTCGGGGCAAGCGGTATATATATATCCAGGGCCATTCTGACGCCTTGACCAGACGCGACCTAATTAGGGTGACCCATCCTAACCTTCGAGTGTCGAGTCAGGTCAGACAACCATACAGACGGCGGCAGTGACGTCGGAAGCGGTGACATCGGCAGCGGTGACGTCGGAAGCGGTTGACGTCGGCGGAAGCGACGTCAGAAGCGGGGTAGTAGTGAGCGACGTCAGTGGAGGCGAGAACCCCCTGGGGGCGGAGCAGACAGCAATGTTGGAAGCGGTGACATCCCCGGCGTAGCGAACATCGATCTGCGTCGATCGTGACGTCGATCTGCGGCGCTCGTGAAGTCGATCTCCGTTGATCGTGACGTCTAGCTACGGTGATCGTGGCGTGGATTTGTGTTGATCGTGACGTCCAGCTATGGCGATCGTGACGTCGATCTGCGATGATTGTGACGTCAAACTACGGCGCTCGTGCAGGGTCGGAGCCACGAAGATTGTCGATGATCCAGGGTCGGCTGGGTGCGCTCGCGTCAAAACTCCCAGGGTCACCATTGTTGGATTAAGTGACGTAGGGAGAGATTGACACTCGGTGTGGCTTAAGCGCTTTATTCAGGTGGTTACTGGTGTGTCGGCCTAAGGACTGACATGGCGTGGTCCCACCCGCGGGGGACCGAACGCAAAGCCCTAGTAACGTGCATACAGAGATAGTATGGCTCAACTGTCCAGGTATGATACAGTGTGAGAATCTGAATGACTCAGTACCCTGCCCGCTCGGGGCAGGCGGTATTTATACCCAGGGCCGATCTGACGCCTTTACCAGACCCGACCTAATTGGGGTAACCCATCCTAACCTTCGAGTGTCGGGTCAGGTCAGACTACCATACGACTCACATGCATCACTTTGCTCCTACAAGCATACTTGTGGGGTGCATGTGTACACCACAGTCCTCATAATAATCTATTTTTGCTAATAATCGTTTGTGAAGGACTTTGTCGAAGGCTTTGGCAAAGCCTAAAACTATGGCGTCGCTGGGCTGTGTTGTATCTAAGCTGCCTAGCAGAGACTGTGAATCCGTGTGGATTACCACAGGACCAGCTCGAGATATTAGAGCATGCTCTAACGCTCCTTGGACCGCTATGGCCTCAGCTTGGAGAGTGGATGCATGATCAGATACTCTCCTGCCGAAGGTCAAACCATCCGTCACGAAGGCAGCCCCCGCACTAGGGCCTGTTGGGGTCTACGGAGCCATCCGTATAATAGACCGCCATTCCAGTTTCCGACAGTGCGCGAATACCTTGTAGGGCCTGCGCTCGTACTCTTTCCTGATGACATAACTTCTTCTTACTGGGAAGCTTTGCGACAACGAAGGTTGCAGGTATCGACAGCCATGGTGGTGGGGGCTTGAACTCTGGGTGTGAAGAGTCCTTACCCTTCTCAAGGAGAACGCTGGTGAGCCTGAAGGAGTCCAGAAGTCCAGCCGCCTGTGATAGCCAGATATCAGAGTGGATATGATTACCCACCCGTCCCAGAGCTATCACAAGGCTCTGACTTAGCTCAGTTATCCTAGGGCTATGGACTATCTTGGCAAGAAAGTCGACCTCCAGTCTTCTGACCCGTGATGTTAATGAAGGCAATGAAGCCTCCATCTGGAGGTTAACAATATTGGTCCAAGGTTAAACTCCCAGGATAATCCTTGCTGCGGCATTTTGGCAAGGCTCCAGGTCTTCAAGCTTGGCAGTCGTCACATTTATGAGAGCTGGGGCAGCGTAGTCCACCAAGCTGCGGACTGCGTGCACATAGAATGTGCGAAGGACCCGATGCGTGGCACCAAGTGCCTTCCCCGTCATTGCTCTCATAACTGTGGTTCTTGCCTTCAGTCTCTCCTTGAGATAGGCTAGTTCTTTCTGCAAGGTGAGCCTCTCATCAATCCAGACCACCAATTACTAATCCTGGTGAACCCAGTCCAGCCTAACGTCCTGGATGGTGAGGTGCTTCCCTTCTTTCCAGAGTCTCAATGCCATGGCCTTCGATTTTGTGGGGAGATCTTTAACCCTAACCTGCAACATTCGGTCGCTACAGCGCATAAACAGCGTTGAGCCCTGTTGAAGCACTGCCGTTTCCCAGTAATTATGAGCACAATATCATCTACATAGCAGATGACCTTGCACCCATTGGGTAGAGGTAGCTCCAGAATGTTGGAGACGAGCACATTGAACAGAGTGGGACTGAGGACACCCCCCCCCCCCTGTGGAGTGCCATTCTCCAGCATTCTGGCCTCTGATATATGACCCTGAAAGCGTACTTTCGCTGACCGGTGACTGAGATAGTCAGCAATCCAAGAAAGCAGCTTGCCTTTTATACCTTTGCGAGCAAGGGTGTCTAATATCACAAATGGACTGGCCAGCTCAAACGCCTTTTCCAAATCCAAAAAGACCACGATGGACGGTGTGCCACTGACAGCATTGAGGAGTGTTGCTATACTGTTTGCTGTGCCAGTGCCCTTGCAGTAAGCATGGATATGCTCATGCATTGGGCCCAGTTTCTACAGCAGCCTGTTTAGCACCATCCTCTCCACTGTCTTCCCCATGCAGCTTGTCAGGCTGATGGGGCGATAAGCACTAGGTTCTTTTGGCTTTGGAATTGGCGTTATGATTGCCGTCTTCCAGGCTGTTGTTAGCTTGCCAGTCCTCCAAGACGCGTTTATCACACTTAGAAGTGCCTCGTCACCCGCTGGCTCAAGGTGGAACAGCATGGAATAGGTGACGAGGTCCTCTCCAGGTGCCGTGTCTGAGCTGGTCCTGTGTGTGACCCTTAGCTCCTGAAGCATAAAGCCAGCGTCAGTATCATCCGATTGACTCATCATGTCCTCGACACTGTGGCGCCTTACTCCTTGGAGGTCCTGCAATGTGTATTGAACACACTGCGGGAGTGAGGTGCTGCTGGAACGAGAGACAAACTCCTGCACCAGTCGCTGCGCCTCAGCATCAGGGGCATGATGAGTGCGTCGCGGTTGAGTTCTGCCAGTAGCTTTACGAAGCTTAGACCACAGCTTTGCTAGGGAGGTGTGAGCGTTAAAGCCCTCACACCATTCAAGAAATTTAGCTCTTCTGGCATCTGCAACTATGACGTGAGCGTCATGAACTGCAACGCGCAAGTTGGCCAAATTGGTCTGAGTTCGGCGCCGTCGGAAAACACGCCTAAGCATGTTCACCCGATGGTTCGCTTCTCTCACCTCAGGGGTATAATACCAACTGTTCTTATGTTCCCTGGGGGACTGGCGAGTCTTTGGGATGGCTCTGTTGGCAGCCACCTGAATGGCTGCAGAAAAGTCAGCTTCTAACGTTTTCACGTCCTGTGGTGGAACGTAGGAGGCTGTCCATTCTTCAACAGACCTCTCAAACACTGGCCAGTTTGCCAAAGCTTTCTTCCACCTAGGAACAGGTAATACAGCTGGTATGGGTGGTGCATCCCGTATGTGCACAGAGACACCGAAGTGATCACTAATGACACTAGGATGCACCTCCCAGGTTACCCTAGGGAGGAGAGTGGCCGTCGCCAAGGTCAGATTAAGTCGTCCACCTTGTACGTGCGTCGGATTTCCATCATTCAACAACGCAATGTCAGGGCATTCATCTAATACGTAATTTAAATGGCGCCCAGCGACATCGGGCCCTTGGGGCGACATCAAAATATGATGAGCGTTGAAGTCCCCTCCTATGATGAGGAGCCTGTCCGCAGCAAGAGCACACACTTCTCCAAGGTCCAGTTCCGCTCTCTGGCCCCTGTATATGTTATAGATGGTGTACGTTTCATGGGCTCGATGGAGTCGAACCGCAAGAACTTCCACACCATCCCCACATGATACAGGGTCCACGATCTCACTACAGGGGATGGATGATTTGACTAAGATCATGCACCCCCTAGTAGAGAGTGAGCGAGGGAGGGAGAAGATACGATATCCCGGAAATCGCACCTCATCGCTCACCAATGTCTCCTGGAGAAGCATGATATCGTAATCATGCTCTTGCGCAAGCGCAAGGAGATACGAGCTTTTGCTGCGGAACCCGTTTACGTTCCACTGTAGCAACCTTAAGTGACTATTGAACAGGGCGACTTTCTTCCCTGTCGAGTTCCATTACGTTCTCATCTTATCCTCCCCGATCAGACGACAAGATGGGTTGCGTCTTTGAAACAGTGGGGACATTTCCCTCCTCATCAGAAGAGGAGTCCTCAAGCCTAGGCGCAAAATGACGTTAGGGCTTGGCAGAAGGCACTTTCCTCGTCTTTAAAGTTGTAGGTGTAGCCTTCCCAATGGTAAAAGTGGGTGTAGCGGGCTTGGGGGAAGTGGAAGGGGAGGAGGAGGAGGCAGAGGAAGAGGAAGAGGCAGGGGAAGAGGCGGAAGATGAGGAGGTAGAGGGGGAGGGAGTCCTCTCCTTTCGCCTAGGGTTCCTCTTCTCTTTCAGGAGTTTGAGCACGTTCTTGACGGCCCTATCCACCATGACTAGCATCTTATCTGGGTCGCTTTCCCCTAGGGTAGTAGCGACTGCAGAGATGACACCAGTCACAATCAAGTCGATGTCATCCTCCCTAAGGGGGATGACATCAGACGGATACTGAGGTGGGGGGGGGGCGCCGTTCCTGTGCTTGTGGGGTTGGTACTGGGGGCATGGGCTTAGGGGTAGGCGTGGGTTTGGGTGTGGGCTTAGGCGTAGGCTTAGGCGTGGGCTTAGGCGTGGGCTTAGGCGTAGGTTTGGGTGTGTGTGTCTTTTTGGGAGCTAGCTGAGTTCGGGTGTGTGCGTGTGTCTGTTTCGAGTGCTGGGAAGTGCTCTTGATTGTTTAAATCGGGAGCACTAGGTGTAGGTGTCTGTGGTGCAGTGGGAGAGTGCTTCCTGCTGCCCCATACAAATGTACCTGGGGGGGCAGGTATGAAGGATTACAAAGGATTACAAAGGCGGAGCATGCCGACAGGAGACCTTTTGGTCCATATCTAGGTCGGATGCGAAAAAATCATAATAATAATAAAATAATAAATAAAAACTATAATAATGTAAATATATAAAATACATAAATAAATGCATAGGTATAGTCAAATAATAAACAAACAGGTAAATAGTAAATAATAATAAATTGACACTTAACTAATAATAAATGAAAATCAGACAGACAAATGATAACAAAACAAAAACAAATGATATAAAATAAATTATAGTCATTACAGCATCTTGCTTAGGTGTTTATCTAAATGATTCTTAAAGGTTCGAACTGGACTACATTGCACTACCTGTGCAGGAAGTTTATTCCATTCATTAACTACACGGTTTGCAAAGTTGTTTCTACCTACTTCTAAATTGGAACTATTTCCGGACAGTTTGAGACCATTGTTTCTTGTCTGATTCTCATTCAATGTGAAAATTTTGTCATTTTTGATGTTGTCAATTCCCTTTAGAATCTTAAAGACCTGTATCAAGTCACCTCCGAGTCTACGCTTTTTTAGGGAAAACAGATTCATATGTTTTAGTTGATTTTCGTATGATTTACTTTTGATATTTGGAATCAGTTTTGTGGCTCGCCGTTGTACTTTTTCCAGTCTGTCAATGTCTTTAATGAGATTCGGTGACCATACGGAAACCATATTCCAAATATGGACGAACTAACGATTTATATAGCTTGTTAATGAGTGATGGACTTTTGAAATCAAAAGATCGCGCAATCAGTCCCAGAATCTTATTTGCTTTCTCAGAGGCTGAAATACACTGTTTGGATGATTTGAGGTCGTTACTGATAATTAGGCCGAGATCTTTTTCACTATCCACTTTTGTTAACGAATTTCCAAATAACTTGTAATCGTACTTACTGTTATTTTTACCTATGTGCATTACCTTGCATCTACTTGTGTTAAATTTCATTAGCCACATTTCAGACCATTGCTGTAATTTATCTAAATCTTCTTGAATATCTAATTGGTTTAAATGATCATTTGCCACTCCGCACAGTTTTGTATCATCAGCAAATTTGGAAACAGTAGATATTAGTCCATGGTCTATATCATTTATATATACTATGAATAGAAGTGACCCAAGAACGGAATCCTCTGGAACTCCACTTGTAACATTTTTCCATCTAGAAGTTTTTCCATTTAAAACAACTCTCTGTTTTCGACCATTCAACCAATTACTAGTCCAACCTAATAGGCTACCACTTATTCCATGCAAAGCTAATTTAGTAAGTAGTCTTTCGTGTGGGACGGTATCAAAAGCTTTTGCAAAGTCTAGATATATTAGATCTATATTGTTTCTTTTGTCATAATTCGAGATAACTGTGTTGTAGAATTCGAGTAAGTTAGTCACGCAAGAACGTTTCCGTCTGAAACCATGCTGGCTATCATTTATCAAACGGTTACTTTCTAAATGATGTTCGATATCATCTCTGATGATAGTTTCCATTATTTTTCCTACGATTGAAGTCAAACTTATAGGCTTATAGTTATTTGGCTTCTTTTTGTCACCTTTTTTGAATATGGGAGTAACGTTAGCTAGCTTCCATTCTCTTGGGACATCTCCGGATATGATGGATTTCTTGAAAATAATTTCTAATGGAACAACAATCTCATTTTTCATTTCCTTTAAGATTCTTGGATGCCAACCATCAGGCCCTGGTGTTTTATTAACTTTGAGTTTATCTATACACCTTTTAATTTTTTCTTTTGTTATATTTACCGTAGTGAGTAAGTTTACCCCAGACTTTTCACAGGTTTCAGTTAGGAATTCACTTTGAGGTGTTTCGTTTATGAATACCGAGCTAAAATAATTGTTTAAGATATTACACATTCCTTCATTTGAATATTCAAGTTGACCGTCAGCAGATAATAGTGGACCAATTTGATTCCTAACAACCTTTTTTAAAAAGGTTGTTGCGAATCACATTAGAGATAAAAAGTTTTTATCTCTAATGTAACTATAGAATTCTTTGGGATTCTCTTTGGATTTATCAGCGATGTTCATTTCGTATTGTCGTTTTCTTTTTCTTGTTGTCTTTTTTAAATCTCTCTGTATTGATACATAACTTACATAGTCATTAGATGCACCCGAGTACTTATATTTTTTATAAGCCTGTCTCTTTTTAGCAATACTTTTTTCAGTTTCTTTGTCGAGTCACTTTGGGCGAGCCTGATTTGGGGGACGTCTATCCTTAAAAGGAATGTAAGTTTGAATCATCTTAGTGAGCGTATTATGAAATATTTCCCACATCTGATCTACAGGTCTTTCGTTTAATTTTGCCTCCCAATCTGTAAGCTGAAGCTCCTGACGTAGTCCTATGAACTGAGCTTTACTGAAATCGGGTATTTTAGAAACATAAGTATCTATTCTAAAACTGTTTAGGAGTTTGAATCTAACTAAGTTGTGATCGCTATTTGCAACAGATTCACCGACTTCTACATCAGTTACCATGCTTTCGCGGCTAGTGATCAATATATCGGGTAAGTTTCCATATCTTGTGGGCTCTTTTACATGCTGAATTAAGTAATTGTCACCAAGAAAATCAATCAATCGACTACCTATATGGCCATGTTCAAGGGTCATCCAATCAATGTCAGTAAAATTGAAATCACCCATTATCAATAAATTCCGGTTGCAGAAACTAGACAGTTCTTGAAATAACAGTTTGTCGTCTGCTAATGATAATGTCTTTGGCCTATATATTACACCTATATTCATTTTTTGTCCATTTGTTTGGGTTAACTCAACCCACAAACTATCATATGCATCCTGTTTCACTTTCTCTAAAACACAAGCATGAACATTGTTTTTAACGTACAACAGAACACCTCCACCTTTCTTGTGGTTTCTATCCTGATGAACGTGTTTAAATCCCGCAATATTAAATTCAGCTTCGAACTCTGTACCATTTAACCATGTCTCAGTTATTCCTATCATATCGAGATTTTCGCTTTTGACATACGCCTGTATTTCTTGAAATTTGTTCCTAATACTATGAGCATTAAAGTATATGGTTTTAAGAAACTCGTGATTATTTCTTTTTGACACATTTTGAGTTTCAATATCATGCCTTACATTATCATTTTATTTTTTACATATGCCTTGCTCTATATTATTATTTGGTCCTTCATTGACATTCAATGCCTTATTAACATTTCTCCCGTCAAAATTAACATTAACATTTCCCCCATCACGGACATCTGGTCGATCACGGTCATCCGATCTCTTTTGTATATTTTGTCCCCCTACGTCACCGTGATTCACGCCGGCCTCCCGTCGTTCATTGACATTATGTCCGGCATCCCTTCCTTACAGACAATGGCCTGACCTTTACGAGCTGAGCAAGAAATATTCCAGGCGTGGTGCTTCTTGCTACAATTGGGGCATTTGGCCACAGTCTCAGTGCCAGCCTTAAACTTGTTGAGACAAGTCTCGGTAGTATAAGACATGCTGCAAATGCCACATTTCGGTTGCTTAGAAGTGCACCGCGCCTGGTGATGACCATAGCGTTGACACTTAAAACAACGGAGAGGATCAGGGATGTACGTTCGTACATCATAGCTGCCATACATCCCCAGGTCAATACGATTGAAGGGTTCGCCTTTTATGGTGATCAAGACCTGGCGGTGGGCGTCTTATCCCAGCGGCCCATTCTCGCGGCCCCAATCACCTGAGGGTGGTCCTCAATGGCCTCAGTCATGTATGAGGTCGGGTAATTGTGTACCACGAGTCTGTGCCGCTTATCCTCGGGATTGAGTCTCTCCAGGGTCAGAGGCTTTCCATTCAATAATGTAACTGCCTCCATCTCCTCGACGAGTTGGTAACTGCTCGGTAACAGCAGCAAGTTACCGTGGAGGGGGCCCTTCTCAAGAGCTCGTACCACCTCAAAAGCTGTATCATACCCTGCTGAGGGTACGACCTTGAAGGTGGGGAGCTTGCCACCCTTGTTATGAAGAGGGGCCATCACCACGGCAGCTTCATCATCGGATGGAGGCTCCGATCCTGGAGCGCAGCGCCTACGTTTCACCACGCCAGTCACGGTATCAGTAGCTGCCATGGCGGTACTGATGACGGGAATGAACAAAGGAACTGGGTTTATGTGCAAGGACTAGCGGGAAAAAAAAAACGAGCGGAAATCTAAGGGACAGGGGGGCGCGGGCGTTTACTAGCGTGTTGGTGCTAATTCGCTTTACGTGACCTGTCTACCTAGCAGCAAGCGATCGAATACGAGGCCCGAGTGCACTAGAGCGTGCGAGACCAGGCTTATCTTCAAGACGGGTTCCCCCTTCTCCCGCCGTAAAAGCAATTTTCACAGAACCACACGGGCTATGCTAATCGTGCAGGGAGAGTTATGTGGGGCATAATCCTGCCAGAGCGAGATTCCTCTAAGAAGGACGAATTGCCTTGGGTAGCAGTACTTTCGGAACGATAGGCGGCAGCACGACAATCAGAGCTAGTGACTAGGGTAATTGCGGCTGGTTTAGACGAGATCGACTTGGTAAACAAACGGAGCGGGAGTGTCCTCTTCATCCAGAATATCTCTTCTCTATGGCCGCCACGTCGATATAAATAATAATAAATGCCGATAGGTAAGTGAGAAAGTGTGGGAGCAAGAGGGGGGGAGAGGGGTGATAGGTGAAGGTAAAGTTTAGAAAGTGAAGGAAGTGTGAGTGTGATAGTGTGGGGCGGACCCACTTGCATGGTGTTATTTTTACATTAAACGGTCATCCTATCTATGCTCTAATAAAAAATTCCCTAGCTAGCTAATTATACATATATGGTATGAAGGAAGGACTTGTTTTCTGTTGTACATTTTTTATTTGACTTTAGGTTTTAAACGTGGTTTTAATATATTGTGATGTTATTGATTTAATTACAAGTCCTTCCTTCATTTTGCACAAATTATAATAAATATTTACATGAGTTGGGAGCAGGTGTGGCTATATAGTGGCAATGTGCCGTGAGTGTTAATTTAAGTTTTTTAGTATAGGTACTTGTTTTAATCTATATTTAATTTAAGTAATGGTGTGTCACACCTGCTTCCGTTTATTATTATATATATATATATATATATATATATATATATATATATATATATATATATATATATATATATATGTATATATATATATATATATATATATATATATTTTTTTTTTTTTTTTTTTTTTTTTTATAGGGAGGTTACGTTTGTTAGTATTTGGCTACTGTGCCGTGTGAATTCTATTACTACTATGGTGTTTTAAGTGATACACACATATCCTGTGGACATGTGTGTTTGTATGGGCAATGTGCCTTATGTATTATTTATTTCTATATTACTTTATATCTTATATACGTAACCTTCCTCTTTTTATTATTAGCTAGTGGCCATGGCTGTGGCGGAAGGACTGGATTTAGCCTAGTATTGTTTTAAGTCTGGGCCAGTTTTTGTGGTCTTTTTTTTTTTTTTTTGTGGAGGTGGGGGTATTATGTTGTAAGTTAATATGTTGTTCCATTCTTTACTGCTTAGTCTGATGAGTCTTGAGTGTATTGTTTCTATGTTTATTGTTTTATGGAGTTGTTCTTGTGTTTCTAGGTATGGTGGTTTATGTTTTAGTATTTTCCTTAATGTTTTGTTTTGTAATGTTTGCATGTTTTTGATGTTTGTGTGTGTGCTTGTGACTGTGATTATTGGGGGTATTCCAGTTGTGGTCGTGCTAGTGTTTTGTAAAGTTTTATTTGTGTTTTTGTTGTTAGTCCTCTGAAGCGTCTTAGTCTATTGAGTGTTTTTTGTGATTTGTATTCTGTTTTTGATGTGGTGTTTTATTCCTTGTGTGTTGATGGTGAGGCCTAGGATGTGTGCTTGTTTATTGTATGGTATTATGTTGTTGTTTATTTTTGTTGGTGCTGGTTGGCGTGTTGAGATGGCTAGTAGTTGGAATTTGTTTGTGTTTGTAGATAGTTTCCATTGTTTTTCGTATGTGGTGGGGGAAAAGAATACTGCCACCAAGTTTCCCACTTGGATCGTAAGAGGCGAGAAGAAAGGGACGGGGAGAGGGACTAGGCATCCTTCTCCCTGTAGCCCCAAGGGGCAAATTCCTAAATCAAAAAGAAAAGGCATAAGGGGTGCTGGCGGGCCTCGGGCCAGCACCCTAAGGTTTGGGTCTTTTAATGTGCGTGGATGTGGTACAGATGAGAGTAAAAGGGAAGAGATAGGTAGTATGTTTGTGAGAAGAAAGTTGGATGTGTTGGCTTTGAGTGAAACTAAGTTGAAAGGGAAGGGTGAGTGTATGTTTGGGAGTGTAAGTGGGAGGTTATCAGGAGTGAAGAGAGGGCGAGGGAGGGAAGGGGTGGCTATTCTAGTAAGTGAGGAGATAGGTAAAGGGATAGTGGAATGGAAGGAGGTTTCCTCAAGGATAATGTGGATGAAGGTGAAACTGGGAAAGGAGATGTGGGTCTTTGTAAGTGCATATGGGCCGGGCAGTGAGAAGAGCATGGAAGAAAGGGAGGCCTTTTGGATAGATTTAAATGAGTGCATAGAGGGTTTAGAAAGAAATGTCAATGTAATAGTACTGGGAGACCTTAATGCTAGAGTGGGAAATGGTCCAATCGATGGAGTGGTTGGGAAGTGTGGAGTTCCAGGAAAGAATCGTAGTGGAGAGTTGATGGTGGAAATGTGTCTAGAAAGAGAGCTGATGATAGCAAATACAGTGTTTCGGAAGAAAGTCAAGCATAAGTACACATGGGAGAGGGTGGTGGAGGGAAGGGTGGTAGATAGAGCGCTAATGGATTATGTAGTGGTAAATAGGATTATGATAGGAAGAGTTAAGGATGTACATGTGCTAAGGGGAGAGGGTGGGGGAATATCAGATCATTTTTTGGTGGAAGGTAAGTTGAGAGTGGAGGATAGATGGAGAAGGAGGAAAGGGACAAAAGGTAGGGAGGTTCTTAGAGTGAACTCCTTGAATGAAAAGGAAAAGGAGAAGGAGTACGAAAAGAAGCTGAAGGAGGAGTGGGAGGGAGTAAAGGATAGAGCAGAGATGGGTGTGGAGGAGGAATGGGGATGGTTCAAGGAGGGAGTCTTAAAGTGTGCAAGGATGGTGTGTGGAACAAGAAGGACAGGGGGAAATAGAAGAAAGGGTAGTGAATGGTGGGATGAGGAAACAAAGAAGGTTGTAGAAGAGAAGAAGCGAGCATTCACAGATTGGTTACAAAAGAGGACAGGGGAGTCATATGAGACGTACAAAGAAAAGAAAAGAGAAGTAAAGCAAAAGGTAAAAGAGGCAAAGAGGAGAGCAGATGTGAAATGGGGTAGGAGTATGACAGAAAATTTTGAAAGTAATAAAAAGATGTTTTGGAAAGAAATTAAGAGAGGAAGAGGAGGCGAATCAATTAGGGAAGAAAAGGTAAAAGGTACAGATGGAGAGTTGATAATGGAAGAGATGGCAGTGAGAGGAAGATGGGCAGAATATTTTAGGGAGTTGCTGAATGTGAAGGAGGATAGGGAAGGAAAGATAGCTGCAGTGGGAAATACGAAGAAAATGAAAGTGATGAGTGAGGAGAATGGAGGAGAAATAAGGAAGGATGAGGTGAAGGCAGTTGTAAAGATGATGAAAGCAGGTAAGGCACCTGGTCTGGATGGATGTCATGCAGAATGTCTGAAAAAGGGAGGTTCAGTGATGGTGGACTGGTTGGTGAGATTATTTAATGTTTGCTGGAGAGAGGGTAGAGTACCGGAGGACTGGAGTAGTGCCTGTATAGTTCCTCTTTACAAGGGAAAAGGGGACAAGTGTGAATGTAGTAATTTCAGAGGGATTAGCCTGTTGAGTGTAGTAGGGAAGGCTTATGGGAGAATCTTAATTGAGAGGATTAGGAGAGGAACAGAAGGAGTAATTGGTGAGGAACAGTGTGGATTTAGGACGGGTAGAGGTTGTGTAGATCAGATCTTTGTGGTAAGACAGATATGTGAGAAAGCTATAGGAAAGGGGAAGGATGTTTTTTGGGCTTTTATGGATCTGGAAAAGGCTTATGATAGGGTAGACAGAAAGGCACTGTGGGAGGTTATGCAGATTTATGGGATAGGAGGAAAGCTTTTGGGAGCTGTCAAGAGTTTTTATGTGAGTAGTAGAGCATGTGTTAGGATTGGAAATGGAGAGAGTGAGTGGTTTGAAGTAAAGGTGGGACTTCGTCAAGGATGCGTTATGTCGCCCTGGCTGTTCAACTTATACATGGATGGGGTGGTGCGAGAGGTGAATGCTAGGGTAGTGAGTCAGGGATTGGAGATGGTTAAAGAAAATGGAGAAAAGTGGGAGGTGAGCCAGCTGTTGTTTGCGGACGACACTGCGCTTGTGGCAGGGTCAGAGGAGGGATTGAGGAAGCTGGTGGCAGAGTTTGGGAGAGTATGTGATAGAAGAAAGCTAAAGATAAATGTGGGTAAAAGTAAGGTGATGAGATGTACAAGGGGTGAAAGTGGCAGTAGACTGGAAGTGAACATTAAGGGAGAGCAACTGGAGGAAGTGGATAGTTTTAGATACTTGGGTGCAAGTGTAGCAGGAAAAGGTGGAGTGAAGGTGGAGGTAGAATGTAGATTGAGAGAAGCGAGTAAATGCCTTGGTGGTTTAAAGAGTGTAATGAGAAATAGACATTTGGGAATGGATGCGAAGAGGAGACTGTATGAAGGAGTGATTGTGCCAACAGCACTGTATGGGGCAGAAACGTGGAACATAAGAGAAGAAGAGAGAAGGAGTTTGAATGTGTTTGAGATGAGGTGTCTGAGAAGTATGGTGGGGGTTACTAGGCTAGATAGAGTGAGAAATGAGGAGGTGAGGAGGAGAACAGGGGTGAAAAAGGATTTGGGAGAGAGGGTTGATGAAAGAATATTAGGATGGTTTGGACACATGGAAAGAATGAGTGAAGAAAGACTAGTAAAAGAGGTATGGAAGGCAGATGTGGAGGGAGTGAACATGAGGGGACGTCCTAGGATGAGGTGGATGGATGGGGTGAAGGGGGCTTTGGGGAAGAGGGGAATGTCTGTTGAGGAAGGAAGGGAGAGGACGGAAGACAGAGGTGAGTGGAGAATGGTTGTATATGGATGATGTTGTGACTGCATGGGGAGAAATGGGCAGGGGGGTGGGGGTGGGGTAGTGTGTGTGAGTGAGTTTTGACGCAGCCCGAAGGGATTTCTCCCCGTCCTCTCCTTATATGCAAGGGGGGACGGAGAGGGGGGGGTCGCCGATTAAATGAAGCGGCCTTGCTGTGGATGTGCTGTGTCCTGCGACACTGCTTCTGACCCAGGGCGGTGGGCAGGGTGCAGGGATGACCCGTCATCCAGGAGGTGCTCAGATGAGAGGAAGGGTGGGAGGGGTGTGGAGTGTTTTTAGGGATGAAATGGGTGGGAGTGTTTTTATGCCTTTCCCTTTTTGGCTACCTCCCTTGGAAGGGGGAAAAAGCCTTGGTATATGTATGTATGTATGTTAATTTTGTTGATTTCGTGTTCTGTCTTTCTGGCAAGCATGTGTTTTCCTGTAGTGTTAGGGTATGTGATTATCTGTGTGACGTCGTCTGCGTATTGTATAGTGTAGCTTCCGTATGAGGGTGGTGGTATGTCTGATGTGTATAAGTTAAACAGTGTTGGAAAGAGAACGCTTCCTTGTGGAACTCCGCTTTGGGGAGGGAAGGCTGGTCCTATGTAGTGGTTTATTTTTATTTTTGCTGTTCTGTTGTCTAGGAAGCTACACAGTGCTTTCGTGATGGTGTCTGGAAGGTGTGTTTGAAGTATTTTGTATTTAAGGCCTTCGTGCCATACTTTGTCGAAGGCCTTGGATATGTCGCGTGATATTATGTCACATGCATGTTTGTGTCTTTGTGTGTGTGCGATTGTTTCATATATGATGGCGAGTGCTGTGTGTGTTCCTTTGCCAGGTGTGAATCCATGTTGGTTTGGGTTTAGCATGTCGTGTTCGTGTAAGTGTGCCATAAGTCTGTTTGTGATTAGTCTTTCGTATATTTTTCCAGGTGTTTCTAGTAGTGATATGGGTCTGTAGTTTTGTATTTGTGTGGTGTCTTTGTTTTGTTTTGGTATGAATGTGATGATTGAGTTTTTGAATTTTTGTGGAAAGTATCCTAGGCTGAGTGTTTCGTTGTATATATCTGTGAGTAGTTGTATTGTTGTTTTTGGTAAGTGTGCGAGTATTTGTTTTGTTATGCGGCTTTGTTTTTAGTGTGTTTGATTATGTTTTTAACGTCTTCTAGTTGTATGGGCCGTCCGATGTAGTTGTCCAGAGGTGGGGAACCTGCGGCCTTCCGGGCCATCAAGTGCGGCCTTCTGCGGCCTTTGATATACATACTATTTTTTTTAAGACCTTGAATATTTTTTTAAGTCTGAAATTATTATACACCTGAAACTTATAATATACACCACACACATAGACGAAAGCAACGTTAACCGTGTTCAGTGATGTCACTCCATAAAAAGGGATGAAATAATTGAAAATATATATATATATATAATAATTTCTTCAGTGCGGCCTCTATGTGGGACGATGAATTGTAAGGTGGCCTTCATACACAAAAAGGTTCCCCACCCCTGGTCTAGTCTGTTTAAGTCTATGTTTGCGTAAGTTTGTGTTTGTTGGTGGTGTTGTGATATGCGTGTGAGTATTTTTGTTTCATGGTTTGTGTCAAATTGTGTGTTTTCTTCTGGTGTGATTTGAAAAATGTTTTGCCATACCTGTCTGAATGCGTTTTCTTTGTCTTTGGCGTCGTGTAGTTTGTCGTTATGTGTTATGTATGGTGAAGTGTTAGTGTTGGATCCTTGTAGTCTCTTAATTGTGTTCCAGAAGTCTTGTTGTTGTTGTTGTTTTTTGGGGGGGTTGAATTTGATGTTTGATATTAATTTGTTCCATGTCTCTTCGTAGTTTTTTTTTCTAGTATTTGTGTTTGTAATTGTTTAATTGTTTGTGTTGTGTTTGGAGTCCAGTTGTTTTCTGTTATGGCTTTGTTTTTTATGTTGTTTGCCTTCCATATTAATTGTTTTAGAGTTTTAGATGTTTTTGGGGTGGGTAGTTGTTTGTGGTGTGTTGTAGGTATACTCTGTGCGATAGCGTTGTGTAATAATTTGTACCAGTTTTCTATTTTGTTGTCTATGTATTTTGTGTCTTTTATTTGAGTGTTTGTGTTGGTTTGTGTTTCTGTGTTGTTGTATTCTTCTGTTGTTGTTTCTAGTATTGTTTTAAATTTCTTCCAGTCTGCTTCTTTGTTTGATAATCTACTAAGTATTTCAGCGGCTTTGACCCATCGTTTTTCGCTCATATTTCCGAAATAATCATTCACATCAGCATGGTATATTAGCACAGCCTAATTCACACCCGGCCATAATTTTTGACGTTATAGTGTATTCACAAGTGTATTTAATTACGGTGTTTACTCTTGATATTGTGTGTGTCGTAGCCGACACCCGTGAAGTAAATCGAACAAGTGAAGTTGGGATACACGAGGTAGTTTGTGATGACGTCACGACTTCACCTGTTCGATTTACTTCACGGGTGTCGGCTACGACACACTTAATATCAAGAGTAAACGTCGTAATTAAATACACTTGTAAATGCACTCTAACGTCAAAAATTATGGCCGGGTGTGAATTAGGCTGTGCTAATATATCATACTGATGTGAATGGTTATTTCGGAAACATGAGCGAAAAACGATGGGTCAAAGCCGCTGAAATACTTAGTAGGTGGTGTGGGTATTGTGATCGCTGTGGTGGATAGTGTGAAGTGTAGTGGTATGTGATCTGATGAAGTTATGTCGCCTGGGTGTATTCTGTATGTGAGGGGGTGGTGTCGGTTGGTGAATATCATGTCTGGGTTGCTTGTTCCGGTGTGTGTAATGCTTGTTGGGAAGTCTGGGCCGAGGAAGGTGAGGTGGTTCTGTGTTATTAGTTGGTGTATGCTTTTTCCTACGTGATTGTTGTATGTGTGTTTTAGTGTTTTGTGTTTTGCATTCAAGTCTCCTATGATGTATGTTGGATGTGGTTTTTGTGTGATTTTCAGTATGTCTTGTGTTGGTAGGTATGGTCTTCGTGGTGGGAGGTATGTTGTGGCTATGATTATGGGTCCTTTGTTTGTGTGTATTTCTATGGCTAACATGTCTTCATCAAAGTCATCTAATACTAGGGGTGATCAGAAAGTAATGACAGTCGGACTCGTAGCTGAGAGACTATAAGTGTTGGGGGGCGGGGAGCAAGGGGCAGCAAGTGTTGCCTGTTGTTACATGTTTGAGCTTGTCGCTGTTTGTCTAGCTTACATTTTATCGTTGCGCTGTGCGATTGCGTCATTGTTGGTTTGCCTCTCTAACCGGAAACATGGATTTTTCGAAAGAAGGCTGCAGATTCTACACCTTCACAAGATGGAAACTCGGAAAAAAAGCAACGGAGATCAGAGAGGAATTGTTGCAAGTTTTTCCCGAGTCTACTCCATCACTGGAAACTGTTTCCCGCTGGATTCGAGCTTTCGCAGCCGGAAAATTGCAGCTAGAAGATGATCATCGTCCTGGCCGCCCTCGGACATCCGTGACCGAAGCAACGACGGTCCGTGCGCGGGCCATCATTGACAAGATCCAACTGTTACTCTTCGATTCTTATCCTTGGAGCTCGGTGTCAGTTATGGGAGCGCACATGACATCGTGCATGAACACTTAGGGCTGAGGAAGAAGTGTGCTCGATGGATACCTCATTTGCTTACGGAAGAGCAGAAGAGCGAACGGGTGCGGATTTGTCGTCTATGGCTGGCTGAATTCGAGCCAAATGGTCCGAAACGGTTCTCAGGTGTAGCTACCGGAGATGAGTGTTGGATTTCTTTCTTCACCACCAGAGACAAGCAGTCTAACATGGTGTGGTTGAGTGATGAAGAACCTCGACCTCAGATTCTGAAAGAAGGATTTCGCAGCAGGAAGCGCCTTTTCACCATCTTCTTCAATTCACAAGGACCAATGTGTGTGGATGTAATGCCTCAACAGTGTACTATCACAGCCCAGTACTACACTGATCACGTCCTTCCTCGAGTCCTGGAATATCAGGCCAAGACTGCACCAACCCGTCGCCGATCGCTCCTTTTGCTGCACCACAAAGCTCGCCTCACTGTGCAGTTCCTGGAGCAGCAAGGGATCACACTTCTCCCCCACCCACCCTACTCGCCTGACCTTGCTCCCTGTGATTTTTGGTTGTTTCCAAAGATCAAGGGTGCGATCGCAGGGAAGCTGTTTCATCGCATCCAAGATCTGGCGCGAGCAGTCAATTCAGAGCTACGAGGTATATCGGTTTCTGAGTACCGTGAGTGCCTCATGAAGTGGCGAAAGAGGATGGAACGTTGCATAGAGGCAGGAGGGGAGTACTTTGAAGGAATGTAGGCCACTATTTGGATTTACCTCTGTACCGTGAAAATATATGGTATCACTGTCATTACTTTTTTATCACCCCTCGTAGTTTGTATTTTATGTTTTGTTTTATGGCTATGGCTATTCCTGCGTTGTCTTCGTTGTACGTGTTTTGTGTGTGTGTGTTGTAGTTGAATATTTTAACTGTGTGTCTCCCTATAGAGTTGAGTAATATAATGTCTGGTGTTTGTGTTAGGTAGTGGTTGCTTAATTGGTTTCTTCTGTGGAATGTCCAGTGTTGTACGTTGTGTTGTAGTATGTGTATTGTGTCCATGTGTGCTTGGTTTATTGGCTGTTGACTGTCCAGTGAGGTATGTCTGTTGGTTTGTGTTTACGAATGTCGTAGTATCCCTGTTGTGTTTTTCTGTATTTTGTTTCTGTCAGTCTTTGTATAGGGGCTTTGGTCAGGTCAATTAGTTTTTGTGTTATCAAAATGTCTACAGTTTCTTCAGGCATTTCCTTGGTGTAAATGTATTTGATCATTTTGTTTTGTAGGAGTGTGTGTGCGTTTTGATGTATTTCTTCGTCTGTCATGTTTGTTGTGTTGGGTGTTATTATTTGAATTCTTTCTGTGTTGTAGTCTGTTTTCTTTGTCTTTGTGGGTTGTTCTGTTTCTGATGTATGTTCTGTGTTGTGTGGTCTTTTGTTTCTCTGTTCTTCAGTTTCCATTGCTTCTGGTTGTGATTGAGTGTGGGTCGTGTTGTTTATCATGTTTAGTATGGCTGTGGGTTTGATGACAGAGGGTGGGATTATGATTGTGGGGAGTCCATTTGCTTGGTAAAATTCATCAATTGTCTGTTGGTATGTTCCAGGTAGTGCTGCCTCAGTTATGTTGGCGTGTATGATTGTTGTGTTTATGACAGTGAGGTGTTTGAGGGTTATAGGGTTGGGTGTTGGTGTGGGGGAAGGCTGAGCAGTGTTTCCTGTGGCTATGTTTGCATATGAAGTGTTGGAGTGTGTGTGTGTGTTTTGCTCTTTGTTTTCTTGTATCTTTTTCTTGATCAAGTCTTTTCTTACTTGGCATCTAGCTGCATACGTAGGGTGGTTAAGGCCGCAGGCGATGCACTTCTTTAGAGCGTTGTGACAGTTGTTGATTCTGTGGTCTCTTGAGCAGCAGCTTGAGCAAATGGTGTATGTGATTGGTTGTGTGCAGTGTTTGAGTGTGTGGTCATATGCGTAGCAGCGTGTGCACTGTGGTAGGTGTATGTATGTTTCTTGACTTAGTGTGTGTGGGGGGAATGACTGGCAGAATATTAGGATGCCTTGGTCCAGGCTCTTCGTCACCATTGTCGTAGTTTCCAGTTTTGCCTTAATGATGGTTTTTGTATTGGGCATCTTGATGATATTTATAAATTTCATGTAAGAGTTAAGTCGTTCCATTTCTTGTTTGATTGTTTCTGGGTCCTCATTGTATATGTGTTCGTCTACTTGTTTAATTATTAGTGTTCTCTTGACGTTCAGCTCCGGGGGGTCAATAATGTCCAGTCCTTCCTTTGCAAATTCTGTCTTCGTTGTTTTCTTGGTCAGTTCTTCGATAATCTTGTCCTCTGCTATAGCCGTATGCTGAGTGCCGTTTGTGAACAGTTTCTGAATAGCTATCTCCAGCTTGGCCAATAGCTTCCAGATTACGGAGCGTTTTGTTTGGCCGGCCGTGGGCCGGTTCTCCCTAATGTTGATTCTGCCCATAGCACCGAAGCGCTTTGGGCTTTTAAATATATGTGTGTGTTAGTTTGTGTGTGTGTGTGTGTGTGTGTGTGTGTGTGTCAGGGTTGTGTATAGAAAGAAAAAGGAAAGGAAGGAAAATTGTATTGGGGGTGGGGGTGCGGTGGGGTACGGTCTGTACTCACGAGTTCCTAATGGCCTAACGGTGGTTAAGGGAAAGCGAATGCGTTGGCTGGTGCCCGGGTGCCTTCCCGCAACGTATGGAATATCTCGGTCGCCGGGGACTTCAAGACCTATGCCGGGTCCGCTATAGGAGCGGGAGACCGGGAGGGGGGGTTCCCTCCCCCACCAGTCGACTGCACAAGTTTCAAGACCGCAAGGGCAATGTACAATCGAAAGGGGGGTTTAGAGGGCATACACCGTCAGAGCGAGAGGCGTAGAGAGTGCCTTGGCTCGGGTAGCGGTTTGAAGAAATTCGTCGTTGTAGTACGTTGAGCGGAGGTAGCGGTTACACGTCTGTGCGCCGTAGTGTCTTCTGCTCGTAGCCGGCCGCCACTGGTTAGTTAGAGGGCAGAATAGATAAGATGGGGGAGAGGGAGGGAGGGTGGATTTGGGGGTTAAGTGGAAGGAAAGAATGAAATGGAAGGAAGTAAGAGTTATGATAGATGTGGGGCCGCCACACACATGTGTGTGTTTAATTCGGGAGTTTTAGGCTCCCACGGGCTTTGGTTGTGAGCCCGTTTGGTGGGTGATTTGACTTATGAGTGTGTGTGGGCCCAACCACACACACTCATACATTCACAAGATGTGCATACGTATATGAAATACGTATGCACATCTCGGCGAATGCACCCTTCCCAACGTGAACTGTGTTCGATGTTTAGGGGGGCTAATTCAATGTATGAGTGGTCGTGGTTTGGCCACGCCCACCCATACATTTACCGGATGTGCATGCCTATGTGAAATACGCATGCACATCTCGGTGAATTCACCCTTCCTGACATGAACGGAGTACAAGTGCAAAAATATAGAAGAATTAAAGGGGGGGCTGACACTCCACTAGCCGACGCAGTTCGTAATCGCTAAGGTGGCGGCATAGGCGACGCACAAGACCCTCAGATGTTGTCGGAGGCCCTCTCCTCAGAAAAGCAGTTGCGGGGCAATGCTTGAGGTAGTGCTTGAGGGTGGCTTCGGGTGGCTACAGTGGTGGGATCTTCTTTCTTCCGGTATTTGATTGCTTTTAATCTGCCAGAAACAAAGGTCCTCCAGTCGCAGACGGAAGAGCAGAGTTTCCACTTTTCTAGGTGGAAGTACAAGGGGCTCGTAGTCTGTGACTGCCCTGTACCACCTCGCCCTCTCTGACACCTCTGCCTCCAGTCTGTGCTGAAGGAACCGTTGTACCTGATTAAGAGCCCTGGTGCGTATGCGCAACTGATTTCTGCTAAGAGGGACGACAACATCGACTTCGGGTCTTTGGCGCGCCGCTTCTGCTGCGGCGTCGGCTAGCTCGTTACCTGGGACACCTACGTGGCTTGGCACCCAGTTGAGCGTAACACTCCTGCCTTGCTGATGCAGCTTCAGCAGAAGTGCTAGGATGGAGGTCAGTAGGCGTACATTGTCGCTGGGCTGTGTCGATTCTAAGCTGCCTACCAGACACTGTGAATCCGTGTGGATTACCACAGGACCAGCTCGAGATATTAGAGCATGCTCTAACGCTCCTTGGACTGCTATGGCCTCAGCTTGGAGAGTGGACGCATAATCAGATACTCTCCTGCCGAAGGTCAAACCATCCGTCACGAAGGCAGCCCCCGCACTGCGGGGCCTGTTGGGGTCTACGGAGCCATCCGTATAATAGACCGCCATTCCAGTTTCCGACAGTGCGCGAATGTCTTGTAGGGCCTGCGCTCGTACTCTTTCCTGGTCACATAACTTCTTACTGGTAAGCTTTGCGACAACAAATGTTGCAGGTATCGACAGCCATGGTGGTGGGGGCTTGAACTCTGGGTGTGGAGAGTCCCCACCCTTCTCAAGGAGAACGCTGGTGAGCCTGAAGAAGTCCAGGAGTCCAGCCGCCTGTGATAGCCAGGTATCAGAGTGAATATGAGTACCCACCCGTCCCAGAGCTATCACAAGGCTCTGACTTAGCTCAGTTATCCTGGGGCTATGGACTATCTTGGCAAGAAAGTCGACCTCCAGTCTTCTGACCCGTGACGTTAATGAAGGCAATGAAGCCTCCATCTGGAGGTTAACAATCTTGGTCCAAGGTTGAACTCCCAGGATAATCCTTGCTGCGGTATTTTGGCAAGGCTCCAGGTCTTCAAGCTTGGCAGTCGCCACATTTATGAGAGCTGGGGCAGCGTAGTCCACCAAACTGCGGACTGCTTGCACATAGAATGTGCGAAGGACCCGATGCGTGGCACCAAGTGCCTTCCCCGTCATTGCTCTCATAACTGTGGTTCTTGCCTTCAGTCTCTCCTTGAGAGAGGCTAGTTCCTTCTGAAAGGTGAGCCTCTCATCAATCCAGACCACCAAGTACTGATACTGGTGAACCCAGTCCAGCCTAAGGTCCCGGATGGTGAGGTGCTTCCCTTCTTTCCAGAGTCTCAATGCCATGGCCTTCGATTTTGTGGGGAGATCTTTAACCCTAACCTGCAACATTCGGTCGCTACAGCGCTTAAACAGCGTTGAGCCCTGTTGAAGCACTGCCGTTTCCCAGTAATTATGAGCGCAATGTCATCTGCATAGCAGATGGCCTTGCACCCATGTGGTAGAGGTAGTTCCATAATGTTGGAGACGAGCACATTGAACAGAGTGGGACTGAGGACACCCCCCCCCCACCTGTGGAGTGCCATTCTCCAGCATTCTGGCCTCTGATATATGACCCTGAAAGCGTACTTTCGCAGACCGGTGACTGAGATAGTCAGCAATCAAAAAAAGGAGCTTGCCTTTTACACCCTTGCGAGCGAGGGTGTCCAATATCACAAGTGGACTAGCCAGCTCAAACGCCTTTTCCAAATCCAAAAAGACTACGATGGACGGTGTGCCAATGACAGTATTGAGGAGTGTTGCTATACTGTTTGCTGTGCCAGTGCCCTTGCAGTAAGCATGGATATGCTCATGCATTGGGCCCAGTTTCCACAGCAGCCTGTTTAGCACCATCCTCTCCACTGTCTTCCCCATGCAGCTTGTCAGGCTGATGGGGCGATAAGCACTAGGTTCCTTTGGCTTCGGAATTGGCGTTATGATTGCCGTCTTCCAAGCTGATGGTAGCTTGCCAGTCCTCCAAGACGCGTTTATCACACTTAGAAGTGCCTCATCGCCCGCTGGCCCAAGATGAGTCAGCATGGAATAGGTGACGAGGTCCTCTCCAGGTGCCGTGTCTGAGCTGGTCCTGTGTGTGACCCGTAGCTCCTGAAGCGTAAAGCCAGCGTCAGTATCATCCGACCGACTCATCATGTCCTCAACACTATGACGCCTCATTCCTTGGAGGTCCTGCAATGTGTCTTGAACACACAGCGGGAGTGAGGTGCTGCTGGAACGAGAGACAAACTCCTGCACCAGTCGCTGCGCCTCAGCATCAGGGGCATGATGAGTGCGTCGTGGTTGAGTCCTGCTAGTAGCTTTACGGAGCTTAGACCACAGCTCTGCTAGGGAGGTGTGAGCGTTAAAGCCCTCACACCATTCAAGAAATTTAGCTCTTCTGGCATCCGCAGCTATGACGTGAGCGTCATGAACTGCAGCGCGCAAGTTGGCCAAATTGGTCTGAGTTCGGCGCCGTCGGAAAACACGCCTGAGCATGTTCACCCGATGGTTGGCCTCTCTCACCTCGGGGGTATAATACCAACTGTTCTTATGTTCCCTGGGGGACTGGCGAGTCTTTGGGATGGCTCTGTTGGCAGCCACCTGAATGGCTGCAGAAAAGTCAGCTTCTAACGTTTCCACGTCCTATGGTGGAACGTAGGAGGCTGCCCATTCTTCAACAGACCTCTCAAACACTGGCCAGTTTGCCAAAGCTTTCTTCCACCTAGGAACAGGTAATACAGCTGGTATGGGTGGTGCATCCCGTATGTACACAGAGACACCGAAGTGATCGCTAGTGACAATAGGATGCACCTCCCAGGTTACCCTAGGGAGGAGAGTGGCCGTCGCCAAGGTCAGATTAAGTCGTCCACCTTGTACGTGCGTCGGATTACCATCATTCAACAACGCAATGTCAGGGCATTCATCTAGTACGTAATTTAAGTGGCGCCCAGCGACTTCGGGCCCTTGGGGCGACATCAAAATATCATGATGGGCGTTGAAGTCCCCTCCTATGATGAGGAGACTGTCCGCAGCAAGAGCACACACTTTTCCAAGGTCCAGTTCCGCTCTCTGGCCCCTGTATATGTTATAGATGGTGTACGTTTCGTGGGCCCGATGAAGTCGAACCGCAAGAACTTCTACACCATCCCCACATGATACAGGGTCCATGATCTCACTACAGGGGATGGATGATTTGACTAAGATCATGCACCCCCTAGTAGTGGGTAAGCGAGGGAGGGAGAAGATGCGATATCCCGGAAATCGCACCTCATCGCTCACCAATGTCTCCTGGAGAAGTATGATATCATAATCATGCTCTTGCGCAAGCGCAAGGAGATACGAGCTTTTGCTGCGGAACCCGTTTACGTTCCACTGTAGCAACCTTAAGTGACTATTGAACAGGGCGACTTTCTTCCCTGTCGGTATCCATTACAGTCTCATCTTGTCCTCCCCGGTCAGACGACAAGATGGGTTGCGACTTTGTAACAGTGGGGGCGTTTCCCTCCTCATCAGAAGAGGAGTCTTCAAGCCTCAATGCAAAATGACGTTGGGGCTTAGCAGAAGACACTCTCCTAGTCTTTGAAGATGTGGGTGTAGCCTTCCCAATGGTAAAGGTGGGTGTGGCGGGCTTGGGGGAAGTGGAACGGGAGGGGGAGAAGGTTGAGGAAGAGGAAGAGGTAGTGGAAGAGGCGGGAAAGGGTTCCTCTTCTCTTTCAGGAGTTTGAGCACGTTCTTGACGGCCCTATCTACCATGACTAGCATCTTATCTGGGTCGCTTTCCCCGAGGGTAGTAGCGACTGCAGAGACGACGCCAGTCACAATCAAGTCGATATCATCCTCCCTAAGGGGGATGACATCAGACGGATATTGCTGTGGAGGGGACCGTCGGTCCTGTGCTCGTGGGGTTGGTACTGGGGGCGTGGGTTTGGCTTTAGGTTTGGGGGTGGGATTGGAGGCATGCGTGGATTTGGAGGTGGGCGCAGGTTTAGAGGCGGGCACGGGTTTAGAGGTGGGCGTGGGTTTTTTTGGGAGCTGGTTGTGTCTTTGTGTTAGTCTGTGTAGGAGTTGGTTTCAGTGATGGCAAGTGCTCCTGATTGTTCAGATCAGGAGCACTGTGTGTAGGTGGTGGTGGTGCTGTGGTAGGAGAGTGTTTCCTGCTGCCCCATACAAATGTTCCTGGGGGGGGGGGGCAGGTATGAAGTCCTGTCGCTTCTCTGTCCTCTCCTTACAGGCAATGGCCTGAACTTTACGCACTGCGCAAGAGGTATTCCAGGCGTGGTGCTTCTTACTACAGTTGGGGCATTTAGCAACAGTCTCAGTGCCAGCCTTGAACTTGTTAAGACAAGTCTCAGTGGTATGAGGCATGCTGCAAATGCAGCACTTGGGCTGTTTCGATGTGCACCTCGCCTGGTGATGACCATAGCGCTGACACAAAGGATTACAAAGGCGGAGCATGCCGCCAGGAAACCTTTTGATCCATATCTAGGTCGGATGCGAAAAAAAAATCATATTAATAATAAAATAATAAATAAAAACTATAATAATGTAAATAACAAATAAAATACATAAATAAATGCATAGGTATAGTTAAATAATAAACAAACAGGTAAATAGTAAATAATAATAAATTGACATATAACTAATAATAAATGAAAATCAGACAGACAAATGATAACAAAACAGAAACAAATAATATAAGAAAAGACACCTGAAACAACGGAGAGGATCAGGGATGTACGTTTGTACATCATACCTGCCATACATCCCCAGGTCAATCTTGTTGAATGGCTCGCCTTTAATCGTTATGAGGACCTGGCGCGTAGGCGTCTTATCCCAGCGGCGCATTCTCGTGGCACCGATTACCTGAGCATGGTCCTCAATGGCCTCAGTCATATACGAGGTCGGGTAACCACGAGTCGATGCTTCTTGTCTTCTGGGTTAAGCCGCTCCAGCTTCAGAGGCTTACCATCCAACGATGTTATCGCCTCCAGCTCCTCTACGAGTTGGTAACTGCTAGGTAGCAGCAGCAAGTTACCATCGCCGAGGGGACGAAGGGATACCAGCTTTCCATGGAGGGGGCCTTTCTCCAAAGCTCTCACCACCTCAAATGCAGTGTCGTATCCAGCCGAGGGTACGACTTTGAAGGTGGGGAGCTTGCCACCCTGGTTACGAGGAGGGGCCATCACTATAGCAGCTTCATCACCGGATGAAGGCTCAGAAGCTGGAGCGCAACGCCTACGTTTGGTCACGCCTGCCGTGTTATCAGTACCCGCCATGGCGGCACTGATAACGCTAAGTCAAGTAATCGCAATAAAAAATCGTGAAAAAAAATCGGAAATCTAAGGGGCCGGGGGAGCGCGGGCGTTAACTAATACGTTGGTGCTAATTCGAAACTTGTCTACCTCGCAAGCAGTCAAACAATACGTGGCCCGAGTGCACTAGAGCGTGCGAGACCGGGCAATGCGTTCGGACGGGGTTCCCCCCCCTCTCCCGCCGTAAAGACAATTTTAACAAACCACACGGGCTATGTCAATCGTGCAGGGAGAGTTATGCGGGGGCATAATCCTGCCAGAGCAAGATTCCTCTTAGAAGGGGGAATTAACTCGGGTAGCAGTACTTTCGTTGAAATGTTCGGCAGCACGACAAACAGAGCTAGTGTCTAGGGTATTTGCGGCTGAAATCGACGAGATCGACGTGATAAGACAACGCAACGGGGGTGTCGTCTTCATCTAGAATCTATCTTATCTCTGCCGCCACACATGTGTGTGTGTGTGTGAAATTGGGAATTAAATTCCCACGGGCTTTTAGGGTGAGCCCGTTTGGAGGGTGATTTTTAAATTATGAGTGTGTGTGGGTTTAACCACACACACTCATACACTCACAAGATGTGCATACGTATGTGATATACGCATGCACATCTCGGTGAATGCACCCTTTCTAATATGATCGATGTGTGCAGTGGATATATGTGTATAACTAATGGTGTAATAATTTTAAGAGGGGAGGGTGATTCAATGTATGCGTGTGTGTGGCTTTGGCCGCGCCCACTCATACATTTATTGGATGCGCATGCCTATGTGAAATACGTATGCACATCCCGGTGAATTCACCCTTCCTGACATAAACGGAGTTTACAAACAAGAGTACAATGTAAGAAATTTAAAGGGGGGGGGGCTGACACTCCACCAGCCGACGCAGTTCGTACAGGCTTAAGTGGCTGCATAGGCGGCGCACAAGACCCTCAGATGTTGTCGGAGGCCCTCTCCTCAGAAAAGCAGTTGTGGGGCAATGCTTGAGGTAGTGCCTGAGGGTGGCTTCAGGGTGGCGGCAATGTTGACATCTTCTCTCTTCGGTCGTGGGGTTGTTCTTGATTTGCCAGAAACAACGGTCCTACAGCCGCAGACGGAAGAGCAGAGTTTCCACTTTTCTTGGTGTGGAGCGAGGAAGTACAAGGGGCTCGTATTCTGTGACTGCCCTGTACCACCTCGCCCTTTCTGACACCTCTGCCTCCAGTCTGTGCTGAAGGAACCGTTGTACCTGGTTAAGAGCCCTGGTGCGTATGCGCAACTGATTTCTGCTGAGAGGGACGACAACATCGACTTCGGGTCTTTGGCGCGCCGCTTCTGCTGCGGCGTCGGCTAGCTCATTTCCTGGGACGCCCATATGGCTCGCCACCCAGTTGAGCGTAACACTCCTGCCTTGCTGGTGGAGCTTCAGCAGAAGTGCTAGGATGGAGGTCAGTAGGCGTACATTGTCGCTGGGCTGTGCTGTATCTAAACTCCCTAGCAGAGACTGTGAATCCGTGTGGATTACCACAGGACCAGCTCGAGATATTAGAGCATGCTCTAACGCTCCTTGGACTGCTATGGCCTCAGCTTGGAGAGTGGACGCATAATCAGGTACTCTCCTGCCGAAGGTCAAACCATCCGTCACGAAGGCAGCCCCCGCACTACGGGGCCTGTTGGGGTCTACGGAGCCGTCCATGTAATAGACCGCCATTCCAGTTTCCGACAGTGCGCGAATACCTTGTAGGGCCTGCGCTCGTACTCTTTCCTGATGACATAACTTCTTCTTACTGGGAAGCTTTGTGACAACGAAGGTTGCAGGTATCGACAGCCATGGTGGTGGGGGCTTGAACTCTGGGTGTGGAGAGTCCCTACCCTTCTCAAGGAGAGTGCTGGTGAGCCTGAAGGAGTCCAGGAGTCCAGCCGCCTGTGATAGCCAGGTACCGGAATGGATAAGAGTATCCACCCGTCCCAGAGCTATCACAAGGCTCTGACTCAGCTCAGTTATTCTGGGGCTCTGGACTATCTTGGCAAGAAAGTCCACCTCCAGCCTCCTGACCCGTGATGTTAATGAAGGCAATGAAGCCTCCATCTGGAGGTTAACAATCTTGGTCTAAGGTTGAGCTCCTAGGATAATCCTTGCTGCGGCATTTTGGCAAGGCTCCAGGTCTTCAAGCTTGGCAGTCGCCACATTACAAAGGATTACAAAGGTGGAGCATGCCGACAGGAGACCTTTTGGTCCATATCTAGGTCGGATGCAGAAAAAAATCATAATAATAATAAAATAATAAATAAAAACTATAATAATGTAAATAAATAAAATACATAAATAAAGGCATAGGTATAGTTAAATAAACAAACAGGTAAATAGTAAATAATAATAAATTGACATATAACTAATAATGAATGAAAATCAGACAGACAAATGATAACAAAACAAAAACAAATAATATAAAATAAATTATAATCATTACAGCATCTTGTTTAGGTGTTTATCTAAATGATTCTTAAAGCTTCGAACTGAACTACATTCCACTACCTGTACAGGAAGTTTATTCCATTCATTAACTACACGGTTGGCAAAGTTGTTTCTACCTACTTCCAAATTTAATCTATTTCCGGACAGTTTGAGACCATTGTCTCTAGTCTGATTCTCATTCATTGTGAAAATTTTGTCACTTTTGATGTTGTCAATTCCCTTTAAAATCTTAAAGACCTGTATCAAGTCATCTCTGAGTCTACGCTTTTTAGGGAAAACAGATTCATATGTTTTAGTCGATTTTCGTATGATTTACTTTTGATATTTGGAATCAGTTTTGTGGCTCGCCGTTGTACTTTTTCCAGTCTGTCAATGTCTTTAATGAGATTCGGTGACCATACGGAAACAGCATATTCCAAATGTGGACGAACTAACGATTTATATAGCTTGTTAATGAGTGATGGACTTTTGAAATCAAAAGATCGCGCAATCAGTCCCAGAATCTTATTTGCTTTCTCAGAGGCTGAAATACACTGTTTGGATGATTTGAGGTCGTTACTGATAATTAGGCCGAGATCTTTTTCACTATCCACTTTTGTTAACGAATTTCCAAATAACTTGTAATCGTACTTACCATTATTTTTACCTATGTGCATTACCTTGCATCTACTTGTGTTAAATTTCATTAGCCACTTTTCAGACCATTGCTGTAATTGATCTAAATCTTCTTGAATAACTAATTGGTTTGAGTGATCATTTGCCACTCCGCACAGTTTTGTATCATCAGCAAATTTGGAAACAGTAGATTTTAGTCCATGGTCTATATCATTTATATATACTATGAATAGAAGTGGCCCAAGAACGGAACCCTGAGGAACTCCATTTGTAACATTTTTCCATCTAGAAGTTTTTCCATTTAAAACAACTCTGTTTTCGACCATTCAACCAATTACTAGTCCAACCAAATAGGCTACCACTTATTCCGTGTAAAGCTAGTTTAGTAAGTAGTCTTTCGTGTGGGACGGTATCAAAAGCTTTTGCAAAGTCTAGATATATTAAATCTATATTGTTTCTTTTGTCATAATTCGATATAACTGTGTTGTAGAATTCGAGTAAGTTAGTCACGCAAGAACGTTTCCATCTGAAACCATGCTGGCTATCATTTATCAAACGGTTACTTTCTAAATGATGTTCGATAGCATCTCTGATGATAGTTTCCATTATTTTTTCTACGATTGAAGTAAAACTTATAGGCCTATAGTTATTTGGCTTCTTTTTGTCCCCTTTTTTTGAATATGGGAGTAACGTTAGCTAGCTTCCATTCTCTTGGGACATCTCCGGATATGATGGATTTCTTGAAAATAATTTCTAATGGAACAACAATCTCATTTTTCATTTCCTTTAAAATTCTTGGATGCTAACCATCAGGCCCTGGTGTTTTATTAACTTTGAGTTATCTATACACCTTTTAATTTTTTCGTTTGTTATATTTACCGTAGTGAGTAAGTTTACCCCAGACTTTTCACAGGTTTCAGTTAGGAATTCACTTTGAGGTGTTTCGTTTATGAATACCGAGCTAAAATAATTGTTTAAGATATTACACATTCCTTCATTTGAATATTCAAGTTGACCGTCAGCAGATAATAGTGGACCAATGTGATTCCTAACAACCTTTTTATCTCTAATGTAACTATAGAATTCTTTGGGATTATCTTTGGATTTATCAGCGATGTTCATTTCGTATTGTCGTTTTCTTTTTCTTATTGTCTTTTTTTAAATCTCTCTGTATTGATACATAACTTACATAGTCATTAGATGCACCCGAGCACTTATATTTCTTATAAGCCTGTCTCTTTTTAGCAATACTTTTTTCAGTTTCTTTGTCGAGTCACTTTGGGCGAGCCTGATTTGGGGGACGTCTGTCCTTAAAAGGAATGTAAGTTTGAATCATCTTAGTGAGCGTATTTTGAAATATTTCCCACATCTAATCTACAGGTCTTTCGTTTAATTTTGCCTCCCAATCTGTAAGCTGAAGCTCCTGACGTAGTCCTATGAACTGAGCTTTACTGAAATCGGGTATTTTAGAAACACAAGTATCTATTCTAAAACTGTTTAGGAGTTTGAATCTAACTAGGTTGTGATCGCTATTTGCAACAGATTCACCGACTTCTACATCAGTTACCATGCTTTCGCGGCTAGTGATCAATAGATCGAGTAAGTTTCCATATCTTGTGGGCTCTTTTACATGCTGAATTAAGTAATTGTCACCAAGAAAATCAATCAAGCGACTACCTATATGGCCATGTTCAAGGGTCATCCAATCAATGTCAGTAAAATTGAAATCACCCATTATCAATAAATCCCGGTTGCAGGAACTAGACAGTTCTTGAAATAACAGTTTGTCGTCTGCTAATGATAATGTCTTTGGCCTATATATTACACCTATATTCATTTTTTGTCCATTTGTTTGGGTTAACTCAACCCACAAACTATCATATGCATCCTGTTTCACTTTCTCTAAAACACAAGCATGAACATTGTTTTTAACGTACAACAGAACACCCCCACCTTTCTTGTGGTTTCTATCCTGATGAAAGTGTTTAAATCCCGCAATATTAAATTCAGCTTCGAACTCTGTACCATTTAACCATGTCTCAGTTATTCCTATCATATCGAGATTTTCGCTTTTGACATACGCCTGTATTTCTTGAAATTTGTTCCTAATACTATGAGCATTAAAGTATATGGTTTTAAGAAACTCGTAATTATTTCTTTTTGACACATTTTGAGTTTCAATATCATGCCTTACATTATCATTTTGTTTTTTACTTATGCCTTGCTCTATATTATTATTTGGTCCTTCATTGACATTCAATGCCTCATTAATATTTCTCCCATCAAAATTAACACTTCCCCCATCACGGACATCTGGTCGATCACGGTCATCCGATCTCTTTTGTATATTTTGTCGCCCTACGTCACCGTGATTCACGCCGGCCTCCCGTCGTTCATTGACATTATGTCCGGCATCCCTTCCTAAAATTATATTTTGTCCTCCAGTGACACTATATCCTACCGTGATATTTTTTCCTCCACTATAATTACATCCCATCGTTATCTTTTGTCTTCTACTGTCATTACATCCTATCATGATATTTTGGCCTTCATTGACATTCTGTCCGGTATCCCTTCCTAAAATTATATTTTGTCCTCCACTGACATTATATCCTACCGTGATATTTTCTCCTCCATTATCATTACATCCTATCGTGATATTTTGTCCTCCACTATCATTACTTCCCATCGTGATCTTTTGTCCTCCACTGTCATTACATCCCATTGCGACATTTTGTACCTTTGACATTACATCCTAATGTAACATTTCGTCCTCTACCGACATTATATCCTAAAATTATATTTTGTCCTATACTGGCACATTGTACTACAATAATGCTATACTCTACACTGTTTTCCCAAGTACATTCTATTTCCCCTTCCCTTTGGGCTTCTACCCTAAAAAAGGAGCTAATTCTTTACAAACTCCCACAATGAGGTTTGTAAGAACATCTTTGCCTCTGCGGGTAAGGTGGATCCCATCAGAAGCGTAAAGGTCATGGCGCCTAGAAAAGAGATACCAAGGATCAAGAAAGTGGTATCCCAATTGTGTGCACAACTGCGATATCCTATCATTGATCCCTATGGCTCTACAGTTCCAACACGAGCCTCCTTAGATCCTCGGGAGGATCCCACAGACTACGTGACGGCTCCCACGTTCCTTCATCTCCTGAAGGAGGACCTTGTAATTCCGAACAAGCTCCTCTGATCTCACCCTACCTACATCGTTACTTCCCGTATGAACAATCGTAACCGTGTTCTTCCGTCCTTGCTCCCTGACGGACTGGGTACAATCGGCGATCCCACGGCCCGGTTGACATACAAGCTTGCAACATCGCTTAGTCTTCCGCTGCAGGATATCGTCATAGCCTCGCACCATGGAGTCCCCCACCACCAAGAACTCCTGGTTTTCAGCCACTTCATCCTCCAGTAGAGCAAAACGATTGGCTAGAGCCAGCGGTTGCTCCACAGGGCACACGTCTACCGAACGCGGGCTCGACAAACGGGACCCCACGGAGCGCCACTCGCTCACGGCAGTGACAGTAGGGGAAGAAGTGGAACGCTCTTTGGGCTGTGGGGAGGGTTCACTCTTCTCACGGAGCGCACTCCTGAGAAGACGAGTTTCCTTCTCACACATCCTGAGACGGACCTTTAAGTCCACGCAACCTTCACAAGCCATTTCGCTCCTCCTTTAGCAATAAAAACGGCAAAGAGAAAATACAAATCAACAGCAACAAAAAAATCAAAGTGGTCTCTAATAAACTAAATACGCGAAGCTTACTCTGCTTACCTTATACTATTTCTCCTACCTTTGGAGTACAGTAACAGATTTTTTTTTTTTTTCTTTTTTTTTTCTTTTTTTAATGAGAGCTGGGGCAGCGTAGTCCACCAAACTGCTGACTGCTTGCACATAGAACGTGCGAAGGACCTGATGCGTGGCACCAATTGCCTTCCCCGTCATTGCTCTCATAACTGTGGTTCTTGCCTTCAGTCTCTCCTTGAGAGAGGCTAGTTCCTTCTGAAAGGTGAGCCTCTCATCAATCCAGACCCACAGGTACTGAAACTGGTGAACCCAGTCCAGCCTAAGGTCCCGGATGGTGAGGTGCTACCTCTCTTTCCAGAGTCTTAATGCCATGGCCTTCGATTTTGTGGGGAGATCTTTAACCCTAACCTGCAACACTCCGTCGCTACAGTGCTCAAGCAGCGCTGGGCCCTGTTGAAGCACCGCCGTTTCCAAGTAATTATGAGCGCAATGTCATCTGCATAAGAGATAACCTTGCACCCATGTGGTAGAGGTAGTTCCAGAATGTTGGAGACGAGCACATTGAACAGAGTGGGACTGAGGACACCCCCCCCCCGCCCCCTGAGGCGTGCCATTCTCCAGCATTCTGGCCTCTGATATGTGACCCTGAAAGCGTACTTTCGCAGACCGGTGACTGAGATAGTCAGCAATCCAAGAAAGCAGCTTGCCTTTTACGCCCTTGCGGGCAAGGGTGTCCAATATCACAAATGGACTGGCCAGCTCAAACGCCTTTTCCAAATCCAAAAAGACCACGATGGATGGTGTGCCAATGACAGCATTGAGGAGTGTTGCTATACTGTTTGCTGTGCCAGTGCCCTTGCAGTAAGCATGGATATGCTCATGCATTGGGCCCAGTTTCCACAGCAGCCTGTTTAGCACCATCCTCTCCACTGTCTTCCCCATGCAGCTTGTCAGGCTGATGGGGCGATAAGCACCAGGTTCCTTCGGCTTTGATATTTGGCGTTATGATTGCCGTCTTACAGGCTGTTGTTAGCTTGCCAGTCCTCCAAGACACGTTTATCACCCTTAGAAGTGCCTCGTCACCCGCTGGCCCAAGATGAGTCAGCATGGAATAGGTGACGAGGTCCTCTCCAGGTGCCGTGTCTGAGCTGGTCCTGTGTGTGACCCGTAGCTCCTGAAGCATAAAGCTAGTGTCAGTATCATCCGACCGACTCACCATGTCCTCAACACTATGACGCCTCACTCCTTGGAGGTCCTGCAGTGTGTCTTGAACACACTGCGGGAGTGAGGTGCTGCTGGAACGAGAGACGAACTCCTGCACCAGTCGCTGCGCCTCAGCATCAGGGGCATGATGAGTGCGTCGCGGTTGAGTCCTGCCAGTAGCTTTACGGAGCTTGGACCACAGCTCTGCTAGGGAGGTGTGAGCGTTAAAGCCCTCACACCATTCATGAAACTTTGCTCTTCTGGCATCTGCAGCAGTGACATGTGCGTCACGAACTGCAACGCGCAAGTTGGCCAAATTGGTCTAAGTTCGGCGCCGTCGGAAAACACGCCTAAGCATGTTCACCCGATGGTTGGCCTCTCTCACCTCGGGGGTATAATACCAACTGTTCTTATGTTCCCTGGGGGACTGGCGAGTCTTTGGGATGGCTCTGTTGCCAGCCACCTGAATGGCTGGAGAAAAGTCAGCTTCTAACGTTTCCACGTCCTGTGGTGGAACGTAGGAGGCTGTCCATTCTTCAACAGACCTCTCAAACACTGGCCAGTTTGCCAAAGCAGTCTTCCACCTGGGAACAGGTAATACAGCTGGTATGGGTGGTGCATCCCGTATGTGCACAGAGACACCGAAGTGATCGCTAGTGACAATAGGATGCACCTTCCAGGTTACCCTAGGGAGGAGAGTGGCCGTCGCCAAGGTCAGATCAAGGCGTCCACCTCGCAAATCCGAAGCCGCCACACATTTCGAGCTAGGCTTATATACTGGCCGTAGTTGGCAAGCGTAGTCAGCAAGGACGTCCGTGCTCAAGCCAAACCGGTCAATCAGGAAAACTCGCCGGAGACCGGCCGGCACACGACTCGAGCTAGGCCTATGTACTTTTTTTTTTTTTTTTTAAGAAAGTGGCAGTGTAACTTGTTTCTGTATGTCGTATTTTATTATTTTCTGTGTGTTTATGTAGTCTTCCCAGTGTCTTGTATCATTGTACCGTTTTGGTGCGTTGTATGTTTTTAAGTTTGTTTCTGTGAAAGGTCTGTGTTTGTGCACAGTATCATGTATTACAGCTCCAACAACAATGTTCATTCACAAACACGAATAATAGTAATTAAAATTGTCCCTTATTGTGTTACGATTTTTTGGCCGGCGTATATGCCTATTACCAGTAATGTGCACATACATTGCAATGGTCAGGTGCTTTGGGCTGGAAATTGGACACTTCACTCTTGTGTATTATTCGTATTTGGCAACTATCCGGTGGGGTGCAACACCATTTTCCACATTATAATTTCTGAATGGTAAAAAAATGGAAAAAGCCCGTGAGAAATAATTTTTCATTCATTTTCACATATTTTTGAGAAGGGCACTTTTGGAGCACAGCGCAAAGGAGCAGGTGCTCGGGCACCCCCACCTTCCCCCCTTTGCACGGGCCTGACTGTTACAGATTTTATGCAAAATATATCTATGATTCATCTTAAACACACCGCTCGTGCTTATTTTGACTTGCGCATGCGCTCTTTGGGGTCCCTTTTGGAAATGCAAGAAATATTACATTCAATGGCATTGGAAGCAGTATGAAAGTAAAAATAGAAATTGTGAAACATTAATCGTTATAATTAATGTTCTTCACATTTTTCTACATATTGTCTTGCGCAGGATATTCTGATTAGTCACTGTTGCGTCAACTTGCAGTTGCTGTAGTCAACAATCAGAGAAAGGAAGTGCGCTACCAGTTGTCGTCCGAGACGTTAGAACAGTGGATGATGTATAAATAAATGCTCGACAGCTAAGCCAAGATGTTTGAGGGAATAATATCGGAAGTTTTAAATAATATCTTGGGAACATATGTGGATAATTTTGACAGCAGTAAACTCAAACTGAGTATTTGGAGTGGTGAGTATATATATATATATTATATATATTTCGTTTTGACAGTTTCCCCGTTGGCATGAATTTTAATTGAAATAAAGTAATATCGTTTTTTTCGGGGTTTTAATTAGAAATGTGACTTCTGTTCATTCTTACGTAGTATAACTTAGATTAATGTCTGTTGTCTCATTCGACAAGTTGAAGTTGGCCGCAAGTGAAGCCAAATTGTTTTGATTTGTTCCACCCATTATGAATGATGACAACTCCATAAGAGATTCGTTTATCAGTTTTAGTTATATTCTAAATATACTTTGATACTTTAACAATGCTATTAATTTCTACGTTAAAAGTTATCGGAAGTTTGTGGAAATGTCCCATTTTTATCACTAACTCTAAGCATTTGTTTACGTTTGGTTGGGATGCCAAGTTCGTATTTAGGTTGAAGTCTCGTGACGATGAAACAAAACTTGATATGTATTACAAACGTGTCACGCTAGACTTTGTGTAGATATATGTTTCTAGATGTGTGTAAAGGGCATACTCCTTGTAATTTTATTGTTTCCTTCTAGTCTTGATTTCCTTGCAGCATAAATTTAAAAAAAAAGACAACAAACATTGTATGAGCAAATTGTCTTGCTGTGAATGTAGAACTTTAGTTTTGGGTTGTAATGTTATAGAATTGGGCAGTACTAAAGTCAGACATTTCAGCTGATGTGACAAGAAAGAATAAAAAAAAAAAATGTCATCCAGCTTGGAAGGACCAAGTCAAAGACGAAGACTACACTAGACTAGTCTAGTATATAGGTGATGTTTACTAAGTACTAGGCTGAGCTTAACATTATGGAATAATTATTCTTAAGGTATCACACAAATTGGCTAAGAATAGGTATCAGTATTTTTAGAAGTGCACACCTAAGCAATATAGGAATTAAAAATTAAATAATTTTGTAAATTATAATTAATAATTATAATACAACTTAATGTATACTTTTCATAGCAGAAATCAAACCTGATAACCTCTAGAATTACTGGTACTGCATTACAAAAATGCAGGTTAGGTAGGTTAGAATAGTCAAATTTATCATACTTTAATTTCTTTGATCTCTGCAACTACCAAAACAAAAATTGCATTTCAAGCAGTCGCAGCAGTTACATTAGTTTGAATGTTGCTTTTAGTAAATTTTTCTATTAATGATTTCCACCAAGAAAAATGTATAGTACATTGATGTATTATAATTTACAAATTTAATGTTTAATTTTCTATTGCTATATAGCATAGGCTACACTTCTAAAATTTACCCATGTATCAGATAGAGGCAGTCTTTCAAGATTTAGGTCAGTGGTTCCCAGCATTTTTGCACTCGCGTCCCCTTATCCAAAAGTTTGAAACCCATGTGACCCCCTACTATCAGCAGCTTTATTTACACTTTATTTTTGTTAATGAGAGAGAAAGAAAAGGTCCTTTAAAAAGGATTACAAAGGCGGAGCATGCCGACAGTAGACCTTTTGGTCCATATCTAGGTCGGATGCAGAAAAAAAATCATAATAATAAAACAATAAAAAAAAACTATAATAATGTAAATAACAAATAAAATACATAAATAAATGCATAGGTATAGTTAAATAATAAACAAACAGGTAAATAGTAAATAACAATAAATTGACATATAACTAATAATAAGTGAAAATCACAGACAAATGATAACAAAACAAAAACAAATAATATAAGATAAATTATAATCATTACAGCATCTTACTTAGGCATTTATCTAAATGATTCTTAAAGCTTCGAACTGAACTACATTCCACTACCTGTGCAGGAAGTTTATTCCATTCATTAACTACACGGTTGGCAAAGTTGTTTCTACCTACTTCCAAATTGAATCAATTTCCGGACAGTTTGAGACCATTGTTTCTTGTCTGATTCTCATTCAATGTGAAAATTTTGTCACTTTTGATGTTGTCAATTCCCTTTAAAATCTTAAGACCTGTATCAAGTCACGCTGTATCAAGTCTACGCTTTTTTAGGGAAAACAGATTCATGTGTTTTAGTTGATTTTCGTATGATTTATTTTTGATGTTTGGAATCAGTTTTGTGGCTCGCCGTTGTACTTTTTCCAGTCTCAATGTCTTTAATGAGATTCGGTGACCATACGGAAACAGCATATTCCAAATGTGGATGAACTAACGATTTATATAGCTTGTTAATGAGTGATGGACTTTTGAAATCAAAAGATCGTGCAATCAGTCCCAGAATCTTATTTGCTTTCTCAGAGGCTGAAATACACCGTTTGGATGATTTGAGGTCGTTACTGATAATTACGCTGAGATCTTTTTCACTATCCACTTTTGTTAACGAATTTCCAAATAACTTGTAATCGTACTTACCATTATTTTTACCTATGTGCATTACCTTGCATTTACTTGTGTTAAATTTCATTAGCCACTTTTCAGACCATTGCTGTAATATATCTAAATCTTCTTGAATAACTAATTGGTTTGAGTGATCATTTGCCACTCCGCACAGTTTTGTATCATCAGCAAATTTGGAAACAGTAGATTTTAGTCCATGGTCTATATCATTTATATATACTATGAATAGAAGTGACCCAAGAACGGAACCCTGAGGAACTCCACTTGCAACACTTTTCTATCCAGAAGTTTTTCCATTTAAAACAACTCTGTTTTAGACCATTCAACCAATTACTAGTCCAACCAAATAGGCTACCACTTATTCCATGCAAAGCTAATTTAGTAAGTAGTCTTTCATGTGGGACGGTATCAAAAGCTTTTGCAAAGCCTAGATATATTAAATCTATATTGTTTCTTTTGTCATAATTCGATATAACTGTGTTGTAGAATTCGAGTAAGTTAGTCACGCAAGAACGTTTCCATCTGAAACCATGCTGGCTATCATTTATCAAACGGTTACTTTCTAAATGATGTTCGATAGCATCTCTGATGATAGTTTCCATTATTTTTCCTAAGATTGAAGTCAAACTTATAGGCCTATAGTTATTTGGTTTCTTTTTGTCACCTTTTTTGAATATGGGAGTAACGTTATCTAGCTTCCATTCTCTTGGGACATCTCCGGATATGATGGATTTCTTGAAAATAATTTCTAATGGAACAACAATCTCATTTTTCATTTCCTTTAAAATTCTTGGATGCCAACCGTCAGGCCCTGGTGTTTTATTAACTTTGAGTTTGTCTATACACCTTTTAATTTTTTCTTTTGTTATATTTACTGTAGTGAGTAAGTTTACCCTAGACTTTTCACAGGTTTCAGTTAGGAATTCACTTTGAGGTGTTTCGTTTACGAATACCGAGCTAAAATAATTGTTTAAGATATTACACATTCCTTCATTTGAATATTCAAGTTGACCGTCAGCAGATAATAGTGGACCAATGTGATTCCTAACAACCTTTTTATCTCTAATGTAACTATAGAATTCTTTGGGATTCTCTTTGGATTTATCAGTGATGTTCATTTCGTATTTTCGTTTTCTTTTTCTTATTGTCTTTTTTAAATCTCTCTGTATTGATACATAACTTACATAGTCATTAGATGCACCCGAGCACTTATATTTCTTATAAGCCTGTCTCTTTTTAGCTATACATTTTCAGGTTTTGGCGAGCCTGATTTGGGGGATGTCTGTCCTTAAAAGGAATGTAAGTTTGAATCAAAATAACTAAATTATGTAAATATTGGCAAACTAAATTGATCAAATAACTCCCAAAAAGAGAATAATTACTCGTGCAATATTATCTACATAGTTTTCCACAGCTATCAAACCTAAAAACTTGTTCAATAATTCTGTAATTATTTATTGGCAAACGAAATGACAGTATTGATCAAACCTTAATTCCCAAAAAGAGGATAATTATTCTTGCAATATTATCAACATACATAGTTTACCACAGCTATCAAACCTAAAAAATTACTCACTAATTCTGGAATTATTTATTGGCAAACTAAATCACAACAGAATATCATAAAAAGAGGATATTTGTTAGTGCAATATTATCAACATACATAGTTTTAAATAGCTATCAAACCTACCTAGTGGGATACCTGATGTTGCATTTGAGCAGCAAGCCTTGAAATTCATGGTCAAGCATTTCTTACAGCCAGTCTCATGTCATCCCTGACATCCAATCTGTTCCTGTTCTTCATTTTTATATTGACAAAAGTTGAAAAACCTGCCTTACACAGGTAGGTAGAAGCAAATGGAATCAGGACACATAAGGCTGTCATGCTGACTTTGGAGTGACTGGTACATAGTGCACCAGAACTGAGTCACCGATTTCTCCTTGAAGAGATTATGAGCTGAAGATTTGTTCCTTAGATCTAGGAATTCATCAAGGATGCTGGATACATTAAGTGCATTACAAAATGAGTTCCTTACCAGGGTCTCCTGTTCCTCTGTTAGCTCAGGGAAGTATCGCTTGAACTCCCTCTGTAGACTGAAGATGTTCAGTAATCTCATCATTGAGGAACTGATCCAAGTGGATCTGAGACTCATCCATCACTGCACAAAGTTTTTTGAACATAACAATGTTTCCAAGATTGGTTTTCAGACGCCAGTTCTCCAGTTTGAAAACAAAGGCCCAGAGACTGTTATGAAAAAGGAGAATATTAGTTTCCCTTCCTTAAAGCTTCAAATTTAGCTTATTCAATTGTTTGAAAATGTCGGCAAGGTATGCAAGCCTTTTATTCCATGCTTCATCTTCAAAGTGAGCCACAAGATCTCTCTTTTCTTGAACCTCCAGGAATGATTTTATTTCATCTTTCATCTCAGATACGATTAACGTTTCCTTTTGATAACCAGCGTACTGCCATATAGAAATGAAGGACTTCATGGTCAGCATTTATGTTTTTGTACAGTTCTTTAAATAGCCAAGCGTTGTATGCTGTAGTCTTTACATAATTCACAATTTTTATTACAGAATCAAGAACTTCCTGCTGAGAGGCAGGGAGTGTTACTGGGCGAGAGCATAACAGATGGATCATGCAGTGGATGCCCTTGGCTTGAGGTGCTAACTTCTTCACTCTCGACTGGAATCCTGACCTTGATCCCAGCATAGATGGTGCTCCATCTGTACAAGCCCCATACACGTTTTCCCATTGAAGGCCTTCCTCATGGAAGAAATTTGAACTTTTTCCATCACATGAGCTCTTGTGGTTTCAAGTTCATTACAGAATAATAATTCATCTTTAATGTCACCTGAATGAATGTTTCTCACAAAGACAAGCAACTGAGAACATGAACTCGGATCTGTTGATTCATCGAATTGAAAGAACAACGGAGAGGATTTGATTTTGGACAGAACCTGGTCCTTCACATCCATAGACATTTTACAAATGTGTCCCTGTATAGTATTATTTGACAGGGCTATTTGCTTCATCTTTGCACTGGCTTCTCCAAGGATAAGATTTACTGCTTTCAATATACAGGGTTTGATAAGTGTTTCTCCAATTGTGTGAGGTGTTTTTTGTTTAGCAATTTTCAATGCAACCTCAAAGGAGGCCTCCACTATTGCTACACTCTGCTGCTGAAATGACCCACTGGCCTTGGGTCTGATTTTTGAAGCACCATTCATGCTATTTAAAGAAATCTAAATTTTTCTTTGGGTGTTCTGGATGTTTCATCCCAAGATGACACTTGAGTTTTGATGGTTTCATTGACTCTACACTCAGGACAGCATGGCACAAAACACACAGTGGTCTCTCGCTGCCATTGTTGGTGAGTACTGTGGTGAAGCCAATACTGAGGTAGCAGTCTGAGTATCTGCACCATTTAGCCATGGATATAAGTCTATGAATAGATTGCATCACACTAAGAATACAAAAGACAGGATACCAATAAAAATACCAGTATGCCATCAAACAAAATCTTGTATACCACCTCAACATGCTTGCTAAACACATTTCACCTGTGCTGTACCAATGAAACACACAACTTATCACTACCTTATGCCCCATGCATTTCCTCTGGCCCCACACCCCAATCACATGATTCTTCACTGGCCAATCAGTGATGGGCAGTGTCATGTGTTGACAGCAAGCGCACACACACACACACACACTAAACACTATACAGCTTTAACTGACTGAACACACACATACTGAAGCGCAGTTAGTAGAGTCCCAGACTGTCATTATGGCGGTCCAGGTTTGAATCCTGCCCAGGGCTGAAAATAATTTCAGTATCACTGCGCTTCAAGTCGTTACTCCAACTCTCGTGGGCGGGGAGTTGGGGGTGTGTGTGCGTGTAAGGTCAAAGCATTACCCGTAGATCGGTCATACGAGCTCTCTTCTGGGAGGGAAAAAGCTGTTGATCACGAGTCCAACATGTGTTCTGAAGACCAAGGTGAATCACAGCTGAACAGACACTCAAGCATACATACATATGTATAAACTCGCATGTAGACACACATACTCGCTAGTACTGTACAGACACATTCATATAGGGACTTGCACTAACAGGCATGCATACAATGTTATCGAATGATATTGGACCGCTATGTGTTTTTTCTGCATTGAAGCAAAAACAATATATATGTATGAACACAAAAACTTTTAATTGACGAGTTGAAATCAGCATTATCCAAAGCAACTTCTGGCACATTTGCGACCCTCTTGCCAAGGCTTCATGGGGGGGGGGGTCGTGACCCACCAGTTGGGAATCCCTGAATTGGATGGATAATGTCATAGATAGTTTTTCCTGCAGCCTTCTTTAAAACCTATTCATGCATGAATGTGCATCCTAGCGGCTGGACCAGGCCAGTCATCTTTGATTGGTTTCTCCACAGATTTTCACATTAGGTGAGCTGACAACCTCTTCCCTTGTGTTCTGAGGCCAGACTGTTTTTTATTCATTGGGTGACAGGCACCATGGATCCTTCCCCTTAGGCCAGAGGAAAAAAAAGTCCCCAACACAGTTATTTATATAAAGCTTTTAGGAGACCATGTTGTCAGGTTGGGGGAAATGTGTGTATTTACCTAGTTGTATTTTACGGGAAGTGGACCTATGCTCATGGTGTCCCGTCTTCATATCTCATTTTATCTAAACTATTTTTAAATTCATGTATTGTTTTTGCACACACTACTTTCTCATTTAACTTGTTCCAACTGTCTATTACTCTGTGAGGAAAGATGTTCTTTTTCAGATCTCTTCTATAGCTCTCTTTCATGATTTTCTTTCCGTGTCCTCTTGTACTTCTATCATCCCATTTTATTAGGTCCTCTCTATCAATAATTTCTATGCCTTTCATGATTCTGTAAATAGCTATCAAATCTTCTCTTTCTCTTCTTTGCTCTAGTGTCTGTAGTTCAAGTTTTGCTAGTCTATCTTCATATGATAGTTTTGAGAGTGTTGGTGCCAATTTTGTAATTGCTCTTTGTATTCTTTCAAGTTTTTTTTATACATTTTTTTTTGTACTTGGTGACCACATCGTTGCTGCATATTCTAATCTTGGTCTTATCAGAGTGATTAGTATTTTCTTCACCATTTCTTCATCCAGGTATGTAAATGCCACTTTGATTGTTCTTATTAAATTATAAGTTTCACCAAAAATCTTATTTGTTTCTCAGGTGACATATTATTCATAACAGTGACTCCCAGGTCCTTCTCATTTTCAACTTTTTTTATTCCTTCTCCCAATTTATATGATCCTGTTATTCTGTTTTTGCTTTTTCCAAATTCCATTATACTACATTTTTTAGTATTGAACTCCATCTCCCACTTCCTACTCCATTCCCAGACTTTATTTAGATCACTCTGTAGTGATTCACAATCTTCTTCCGTGTTCACTTTTTTTTAATAGTTTTGCATCATCTGCAAAGAAGCTCATATAACTTTCAATTTCTTCATCCATATCATTAATATATATAGCAAACATTATTGGGGCAAAAACTGTTCCTTGTGGAACACCACTTATTACTTCATCCCAATTTGAATGTTTGTCTCTTATCAGTGTTATCACTACTCTTATTTTTCTTTCTTGCAAAAAGTCTTCCATCCATTTAAGCAGTTTGCCCTGTATTCCTCCTTTGGTTTCTAATTTCTTAAGCAACTTCTTATGTGGTACTTTGTCAAAAGCTTTTTTTAGGTCTAGAAATGCACAATCAGCCCATCCATCTCTTTCTTGTATTATATCTATTAGCCTTGAATAGAAACATATTAAATTGGTGATCCATGATCGTGTATCGGGGTGGCTAATGAGTGCGCAAAAAATTAAAAGTGGTATATTATATTTAGATACACACAAACTTATACAATCACAATTGCATGCGCCTGCTTACATTCGCGCCAAAACAAAAGGCGCGCATCGCATCTGCAATATCTTACATAATTACAAAACACATTGTATTACATAATAGCATAATATAAATAATACAATAAATAACAAAACAAAATACAATTCTCCTCCACACCAACACATCGCTCGGCCCACGCCATTCGGTGCCCTCACCGAGCAAACAAGAGAAAAACTGACCGAGGCAAGGAGAATCCAAATGACCCAAAGACAAGCCACATACATACCACAAACACACAGTGGCAGACAGAAGTGTGGGACAAAAGGATATAATAGCACACCCAAATACATTAAATAAACACATACATATATGAGGACATAAAGACAATACAGACAACACAAAAAGGAACATAAGACTGGCGCCAGTTAACAAAAAGACAAAATACAGCAATTGCCAGACGTCAGGGACATGATACTTAATATCTAAACACGACAAAATACAATACAAGAATACATAAATGGGAAACATTACAAGAATACATAAATGGGAAACATCACAAGAGTACATAATTGGGAAACATCACAAGAATACATAAATGGGAAACATCACAAGAACACATAACAGTACACAATGAAAATTCAGGTAATTACAGGACCCTTTGACCTAAGGTCATAACAATGAGGGGTAGCTAAACAAGGCACAGTTCTTGGTGTGGGCCCAGGAGGAGGCCGGGTAAAGGTAGGGATAGGCACTTGAGTCTTCTTGAGCCTATCAGCATGTGAAAGCTCGCTAAGGCCTGTAGAGGGGTCAAAAATCCTGAACTTGTTAGGATGTAGGCGTTCAGTCACCAAAAGGGGGCCCTCAAATTTACAATTTAATTTTGACTGGCGATCAGGCATGCTTTTGAAAACATGATCACCAACACTGATGGTCACAGGTGTTGCATGAGCATGTTATTGTTTCAACATGTCTGCCTTTGAAACATCCAGTTTATCCCTAACAGAAGTATAAATAGCATGCAGCATATGACTATGTAGTTTACCATAGAGGGGACGAGCAGGGCTGTCAAGCACATCATATGGGAGCCTTTTCTCAACTCCAAAGATAACATAATGAGGCGTTTTGCCCATGGAAACATTAATGGTGCTATTGATACAAGCACTAACATGGGGAAGCCAATCCTTCCAAGACTCATGAAAATTACTAGCAAGGTGACGTAGAATCTCTAAAAATTTCCTGTTCGTCCTCTCCACAAGACCATTGGACGCTGGATGATAAGCAGTCACGAATGTCTGTTTGATACCATAACGTTCACAAATACCTGCCAAAACCTCATTCCTAAATTCAGTCCCATTATCACTAAGGAGCACCGAAGGAGTGGTGTATGGACACAACACATGGGAAACTCAAGCATGTGCTACAACTGGTGCAGATTTGTTACGTAAGGGAGCTAAGACCACAAAACGACTAAAGTGGTCCACGCACACAAGGACATACACAGAGCCCTGCGTGCTACGAGGCAGTTGCAAAAGGTCTATAGCCACAGTCTGAAAAGGGCGAGAAGGAGTAGGGTACTCTAAGATGGGAGCAGTGCTCGTAGAACCTTTGTTCTGGGCACAAGATTTACACCGCTGTCACCATTTAATGTATCGGGGTGGCTAATGAGTGCACAAAAAATTAAAAGTGGTATATTATATTTAGATACACACAAACTTATACAATCACAATTGCGTGTGCCTGCTTACACGGCTTCTTAGATACTCACGGCACGTTCTCCCATTCGCGCCAAAAACAAAAGGCGCGCATCGCATCTGCGATATCTTACATAATTACAAAACACATTGTATTACATAATAGCATAATATAAATAATACAATAAATAACAAAACAACAAAATACAATTCTCCTCCACACCAACACAATTGTCCTTGTCTGAATCCAAATTGCCTTGGATTCAGCACGTTTTTTTTTTTTTTCTAAATATTTTATCCATCTATTTTTGACAATTCTTTCACAAATTTTTGCTATTGCATTTGTTAGAGAGACTGGTCTATAGTTGGTAGGGTCTTCTTTATTTCCCCCTTTATATATAGGTACTATATTTGCTTTTTTTCCAATCTTGTGGAACTTTTCCTTCTTTCAAGGAACTGTTTATTATTCTATGTATTTTGTCTGCCAGTTCATTCCTGCATTCTTTCAAAATCCAGTTTGCTATTTCATCTGGTCCATGTGATTTTCTGACATAAAGATTACTCAAGTGTTTCATTATTTCATTCTTTGTTACTTGTATTTCTTTCATAGGGGGACTTTCTCTTTCCATTCGATCTCTTCAGGTTGTATGTTCTCCCTTGTTCATAATTTCTGCCATTTCTATTTTCTCTGTGTATTCAACTCCTCCTTGTCTTAATTTCTCCAAATCTTGTTTGTTTTTCAGTTTGTTGTTTACAAATCTGTTAAATAATTTTGGTTGATCTTTACATTTTTCTATGACATCTTTTTCATATTTTCTATGACATCTTTTTCATATTTTCTCTTTTCCTCTCTGCACACTTGTACATATTCATTTCTATAACAAGTATATATTTTCCATTTTTCAGGTCTTTTGTCTTTCTTCAATTTGGTCCAAGCTTTATCCCTTTTGTCTTTTAACTCCCTACAACTTTTGTTGTACCAGCACTTAACATATTCTTTTTCTTTTTTATGTCTTGGGACATACTTTTCCACTCCTTTTTTATAAATTATTGTCAAAATATTCCATTTCTCTTCCACTGCTGTTTCTTCTTTGTATATTCTTTCCCAGTTTTCTTTTTGAAAGAATTCTCTTATTTGATCAAAGTTTGTTTTTTCATACATCATTCTTCCTTTTCTATATTGTTAATTTCTTTTCATGTATTTTTCCTCATTTAGTTCCAGTTCAATCAATATGTGGTCATTTTTACTTATTGGTGTTTTATATTCAATCTTTTCCACTATTCTAGGTTCAGATGTGATTATTAGGTCTAGTCTCAATGGTTCTTCATTTCTATACCTAGTGTTCTCCTGTATCCACTGTGTCATTGTATGGTCAATAATCATCTCGAGTAGAACATTTCCCCATGAGCTGTCTCCACCCTTTACTGTCATCTCTTCCCAGCAGACTTCTTTGCAATTAAAGTCGCCCATCATAACTATTCTTCCTCCATCTTCCATTATCGTATTTAATGTTATCCTTGTGATTTCTAACATATTTTTATGTTCACTCTCTTCCCACAAGGCTGTTTTTGGAGGCACATAATTTATCACAAACTTTCTGCTCTTTTTATCTCTGTCTTCCACTTCGATCATAATCATCTCTACTGTATTCTTTCCATATGTGACACACCTCACATTGATATCCTTCTTAGTCAGGAACAACACCCCCTTGTTTTGTGTCTCTGTTTCTAATCCAATAATTATATGCATCATGTCCTACACTGTTGGGTGGTAGTATAATCATCTCGAGTAGAACATTTCCCCATGAGCTGTCTCCACCCTTTACTGTCATCTCTTCCCAGCAGACTTCTTTGCAATTAAAGTCGCCCATCATAACTATTCTTCCTCCATCTTCCATTATCGTATTTAATGTTATCCTTGTGATTTCTAACATATTTTTATGTTCACTCTCTTCCCACAAGGCTGTTTTTGGAGGCACATAATTTATCACAAACTTTCTGCTCTTTTTATCTCTGTCTTCCACTTCGATCATAATCATCTCTACTGTATTCTTTCCATATGTGACACACCTCACATTGATATCCTTCTTAGTCAGGAACAACTCCACCCCCTTGTTTTGTCTCTCTGTTTCTAATCCAATAATTATATGCATCATGTCCTACACTGTTGGGTGGTAGTGGACCTTTTAATTTCGTTTCTACAATTCCCATTATGTCCGGTTCTTTTTCCTTCAGATAATCATTCAGCTCATTCAATCCTGTTATTAATCCATCTATATTTGTGTAAGACACTTTAAATTTTCTGCCACTTCTATTGTATTCTCCGTTTCTCTTTTGTTTTTCTCTAGTATGTCGTATTTCCTTACTTTCATATTCACTACTCTCCAATAGAATTTCTCTTTTTCTGACTGTTCTGTTCTCATTTTTTTCCTTAGCTTGTTGTCTTTTCATTTTTTCCTCCTCTCTTTCCTCTTTATTCATTTCTCTTTTTATCCATACCTGTTTTTATTGTTCACTTGCTGCTAGTTTCCCTGTTTTTGCTAAGATATTCTCTGCCGTCGTTTGTGACCTGAATTTAATCTTAATTGGTCTGGTCGTATCTGTACTATTCTTTCCAAGTCTAAACATCTCTTCAATTTGTTTCATGATTTCAGGTTCATCTTCCTGAACTAATTCTAGTAAACTACTTACTTTTTCTTTTTCCTCATTGATTCTTGTGGTTCTATTTAGGTTATATTTCTCTTCCATTCCTAATATAATTATACATTTCTTTTTATCTGCTAAGTCTCTTACTATATTCTCCTTCTGTCTCATCACTTTAATAACTGAGTCTTCAGTTTCTTTCATTTGCTGTTTAATTATGTCAGTAAATGCAACTTTACTATTTTCTTGGATTTTTTTCCAACCCTGTGCTTCTTTTGCTATGGCCTCTTTATTGTCTTTATTATTCATCTTTAATTCCTCATTCTCCTCTTTTACTTCTTTTAACTGTCTTTTTAATTCTTCTATTTCTTTGGTTAAGTTTTTGTTCACCTTCTCTAGTTCTTCCAATTTTTCAACTCTCTTGGCAATCTTTGCTGTTACCAAACCTATTTTCCCAATGTTTGGTCATTTTTTTCAAGTTTTTCCTCTATTCTTGCTAATCGGGGGAGGTTGGTATCCCCCCCCCCCTCATTAAATCCCTGGAAATTATTATCTTCACCTTCCATTGTGCTGCTCTTATCTATATTTCTAATCTTTACATTTTTGTTAGTCCCATCATCACCAAAATCATCCTTGGTCCTTCTCTTGTTTACAAGACGCCTGGCCTCCTGAACCAAGTCCTCCCCTTCCTTTTTTCCTTCCATTTCCCTCAGTAATCCCTCCCCTTCTTTTTTATCACCTTCCCACTACATCACGAGCTTTCCCCTTCCCTATAAAAACAATAAGGTACTTCCTTGACGTTGAGATCCACGTAGATTTCGCTTTTTCTTCGGAACTCCAATTCTCGCCGCCCATCCAACGAAAGTGTGTGTGTGTGCGTATGTATATATGTATATATATATATACAAGGTATGTTAGATAAGTAATGAGAAAATGTCAGGCAAGACATTGAATATGATTTGATTAAAATAGTACTTCATGGTGAAGTACACATACATATGTTCTATAAAATGACTAAATGGCAACTTTCTATATTTGTAGGTCTGAGTGCAGTTGTGAATGTGGTGGAACCAGTCTGATTCGGTTTGCCGATCTGTGAACACTTGTCAAGATGCAGGGAAACATGGAGCAATGTTATGCCATCAAATTTTGTGTTAAACTTAAGAAAACTAAACAAGAAGCTTATGGAATGTTTAAGGAGGTCTATGGGGATGAACAGATGAGCCAAGCAAGTTTCTATCGGTGGTTTAACAGATTTTCTGAAGGAAATGAACAGGTTGAGGATGAACCCAGATCTGGAGCACCAAAAAGTGCATGCAAGGAGGAAAACATTGAGGAAGTGCAAAGGTTAGTGATGCAAGACCATCAAATATCTGTGAGGAATATATCTGAAGCTGTTGGTATTAGTATTGGCACAGTAGAGACGGTTCTGACCGAAGATCTGAAGCTCCACAAAGTCTGTGCCAAGTTCATGCCAAAGATCCTCTTCGACAACCAGAGGCAGTTTTGTGTGGAATGTTGCACAAGTCAACGCTGGTGACCACCTGGATGGCCAACAGGGGAATGAAAGTGGTACAACACCCACCCTACAGCCCTGACCTAGCCCCTTGCAACTTCTTCCTGTTCCCATGCATGAAAGACAGCCTCAGGGGAACCAGATTCCAGTCAACAGAGGAGCTGAAAGAGGCATCAGAAAGTTACCTGATTGGGAGGACGTATGCAGAAGTGTGTAGATGTGAGAGGCAATTATTTTGAAGGAGACAAAGTTTTGTAAGCTTATGAAAATAAATAGTGCCTCTCCTGACATTTTCTCAATACATACCTTGTATATATATTTCCTCCAATTTTGTTTCATTTATATTTTCTCACTGGCCAGGCTGATGTACTGTATGTACCAAGCTTTGCATGCTTTGTACAAAGAGTAGGCCCACATTATTTTTTATAGTTACACCAGCGCTAGTCAGCAGTTCAACTTTTTTTTTTTTTTTTTCTCTCTCTCTCTCTCTCTCCACTTTGAGGTAGCAGGCAGAGAGTGATGGTCATCCATGGATGGGTGACAGGGAATTTTTCAACTATTTTTTCACACTTTGTTCACCCTAATGGTTGCTTGAGTTTTCCATTGTTTCTTTCACTATTAGGAATGGTTTTTGTGTAAGTTATCTTACACCATGAGAAATAGAATTGTTGTTGTCGTTCCCTAGACTGTCCGAGCAGTCCCGTCTCCCAAGGAATGCCACAGCCAAAACTGGGTTTTCCCACAAATCCTTTATAAAGTGTATATTGTGTTCTTTGCGTGCATGATTGTGTATAATGCAGTCTTCCATTATGTGTTGTATGGTATGGGGTGAAGTGTTACATCCTGGGCAGCTGTTCACAATACGGTCATCCAGCCTCTTCTGGTAGCTTAGAAGTGCTGGGTGGTGGCCGCACCTCAGTCTGGCCAGGTGGACTCTGTCCTTTCGTGGGAGAGAGGATTCAGAAGGGTGGATATCAGGGGGTCTGGCATGCAGCAGTGTGTTGTCTTTCAGTGTGTTAATGGAGCGGTGAGTGATATGATTATGAATATGTTTCCGGAGGCTGGTATTTGGTGGTTGTGGAGGAAGAGAAGAGAATATCTGTGTGTGATACAGATTTATGGGTGTTGTTTTAATGTTTCTTGGTGTGTGTGTGTGTTCTGCCATGTAGTGTAGCGGGTGTGATGTGTTTGTGGTGGCTGCAGCAAGTGTTTGTGTGCCTCTCATGGGTCCTGGAGCCGCAGCGTCTACGGCATGGGACCACCCCCGAACCCCAAGAGTTGGGGGCCAAACGGCGGCAACCAGCCCTGGCCACCAGCTCTACACAGGTGGCACCGATCCCCAAGTAGAGTTGTTGGTTGCACTAAGGTGACTGACTCGTTTACCCTGAGTTGCCAAGCTTCATTTTTAGACATACGGGAGGGAAATATAAACCACCAAATTAAAAAAAAAATAACATGTATGTTTAAGGACACCTCGTCTCAAACACATTCAAACTCCTCTCTTCTTCTCTTATGTTCCATGTTTCTGCCCCATACAGTGCTGTTGGCACAATCACTCCTTCATACAGTCTCCTCTTAGCATCCATTCCCAAATGTCTATTCCTCATTACACTCTTTAATCCACCAAGGCATTTACTCGCTTCTCTCAATCTACATTCTACCTCCACTTTCACTCCACCTTTCCCTGCCACATTTGCACCCAAGTATCTAAAACTATCCACTTCCTCCAGTCACTCTCCCTTAATGCTCACTTCCAGTCTACTGCCACTTTCACCCCTTGTACATCTCATCACCTTACTTTTACCCACATTTATCTTTAGCTTTCTTCTATCACATACTCTCCCAAACTCTTGCTGTGGATGTGCTGTGTCTTGCGACACTGCTTCTGACCCAGGGCAGTGGACAAGGTGCAGGGATGACCCGTCATTCAGGAGGTGCTAAGATAAGAGGGAGGGTGGAGGGGTGTGGAGTGTATTCAGGGATGGAATGGGTGGGAATGATTTTATGCCTTTTTCTTTTTGGCTACCCCCCTTGTAAGGGGGAAAAAGCCTTGGTATATGTATGTATGTTTAAGGGTTAACCAGCCTTTCACATACAGTGACCTATGCATTGCTCTGTCTCTTTGCACACCAGGTCTCCTCTTAGATTATGTTTAGTAGTACCAAACCTATATCATAGTGACCATTTCCCACTTATTACACTCATTACAGGGTAAAGACACACACACATACCTCCACAACCTTCATGGTCTCTTCAGCAAAATAGAAAATGTTTCAAACAACTGCATATGCATCCAGAACAGTAGAAGACTATCCAACAATTGACACAGCAGCACAATTATCAGCCATAGAGACATCATGTACAATACATCATGACAATCCCCTGGTGAAATTCAGATAGAATCATAGTCTCTAACACAAAGAAGTTAGACTTCTGCCAACATCAAAAACACTTCACCCTTGAAAATTCTGTATCTCATTTCTTACCAGCAGAACTACACATTCTCTCCCTCTCTGCCTCCTTACTCCCAACTCTCCCCACCACACTCCTAAACTCAAAATCATCTCTCCTTTTCAGCGTAGTTTCACTTAATGTGAGCACATTCATCTTCCTTCTTATAAACATACTACCTATCACTTCCCTTTTACTCTCATCTGTACCACAACCATGCACATTTGATGACCCATATTTTAGGGTTCTGGTTGGAATTCTCCCAGACCCTCTTATGCCACAACTTCTCATATGTTCAACATAGAGCAGGATATCTAGTCTCATCACTGTCCCTCTTTGTCACCTTTTACAACTTGCACAGGAATCATAGTGGCAAAATTCTTTCCTCCCTCTACCACTGTGGATACTTGGTAAAAGAAAAGGATACGCTCAAATGGTAGAGATTTTACTCTAATTATAGACAAAAAACACTGGTCAACAAAATTTATTAAAATACCCGTCCCACAATCAAAAGGAGGTGAACTTGATAGATTTTTTCCGCTGATTTCAAATATGTTTTCAGAATTTTTCTATCGGGTATAGCATATTAAATTTTAGACTATTATAACTAATAAATGAGGCTGATATTTCAATGAAACTTACCTTTAAAATGTAGAAATGTATGATTTTCAGGTGTATTTTGTTTCTGGGAGATCCCATTTTAGTGTCCAACAGTAATCAGCCAACATTGAAGAGCTCCACTTCCCTTGATACCAGGTTTCTGTGCTCAGAATGTCCTGGTGAAACCTCTCACCATGCTCATTACCAACAATACCAAGATTTGCAGGGGAAAAGTCCAAATGAAAGTCTAGGAAGTGGATTTTTAGGCTCATATTGCATTCCAAAGCCTTGTAGAATGTCAGTAGATCTTTAACAATTTCAGAATAGTTATTTTCTTTGTGATTTTCCAAAAACTCTCTGCAAACTTTCTTTAATGACAGCTGTGCAGCTTTTTCAAGATCATTTAGCTCTTCATCAAAATTCTGGTCTCTCATCCACTCCCTAATCCATGGTCCAACAAAAGTACTTTCTTTGGTTTTTGTGTCACTTTCTCTAGGAAACTTGTTTTTCAAATACATGAATCTCGTGCCAATTCTATCCATACCTATAAAAAAAAATTTCATCAACCCAGCTTAATATGCAAAGGAGGCAGATAAATTTTCTCTGAATCAACAGGAGGAGGATTGACAACATTCTTCTCTCCTTAGGTCAGAGATCATTTTGGCCACACATTCTTTTCATAATGATTTTTCTTATCCCGACTGTCCCACTCATAGAGAAAGCCACAAAACTTTGTGTAACCCAGCTGCATTCCAAATAGAATTGACACAACTTTTAGGTCAGCATAGATATTCCATTTAAGTTCTTCATGCTTAATTTTTTGCAATAGAAGCTTCATACTCTCGCATGTTTCCTTCATGTTATCTGCATGGGCCAAAGGAACAGAAGGAAACTTATATTGTTGAGGAAAACTGCTTTCAGGCTTACTTTTTAAGTCAATAAACAAGTGCTACTCATTCCTATCATATTTATGGTTAAGTTCCTCCATAACAGTATACAGTAAAAGCTCTCTCATCCGGCATCACTGGGACCAAAGGCATGCTGGTTACTTAAAAATTCCGGATACTTGAAGAGGTACAGAAATATGTCTATAATCACCCCCTTTACTCACTATTAATGTCAGTTACCAGATAGTATCACATACTGTAACTTAAACAAAGCATCACATGATTGCAGCTTCACCACCTCACTTACCAACATACAGTTCATCACTAGACACTAACCTTCTCTGTACTTTTCTGAAGGGGTTACTAAAATATGTGAAGGGTTACAAAAACACTGTCTACAATGAACTCATTTTATTCACTATTAACAACATTTAACGTAACATAAACATTTAACTTAACATAAAAAAGCACATAAACAAACAAACAAAACCACCTCACTCGCCAACATCCAGTTCATCACTTCAGTTTATCACTATCCTCTGTACTTGTTTGCCACTCTTTCTTTCTCTTACAACCTACTTTAAAATAGTTTCTTATGTCAGCTTGTTTGCAGCTCTTTCCTCTTTGCAATAAAAACTCATTCTGAGTGCAGTGAAGAGACATAACATCTCGGGTGGACATATAGCAGCACTGCTCTGCAAACTTAACAAAGACAGCTAAACCATTTGCAGCATCTTTCCACGCCACCTTAGGCTCAGGGCCATCTTCCTCACTGTCTGCCTCTGTCATCTTCTCAAGATTATCTTCAATTATCGCATTGATAAGTTCCTCATCAGTTAGAGTGAATGTTACCGCTTCATCTTTGTCCACATCTACCCACTCTTTTAGCACCTCATCTGTTACGCTAAGTTTAACACCACCACCCATCTCCCTCAACTCACTTACCACTGAATATCTCTTGCCACCAAACCCTTCAAAGTCAGAATCATCCGCCTCTTCAAACATGATCAAGGGATACAATTTACACCAACATTGCTTCAAGGTTTGTTTTTTGACATCCTGCCAAATTAACGAAGCCATGAAGATAGCATCTTTTAGATTAATTTTTTTTTCTGGAACTCAGGGATTGTACCGTCATCACAATTTACAAGCTTACGCAGGAAACTTTTACGGTAATTCATTTTAAAATTCTGAATTACACCCTGATCCATGGGCTTGATGATACTGGTTACATTCGAGGGTAAATAAAGAGCAAATATTTTTCCCACTACAAGTTCTTCAGCTGGCGGATATGCTTTGCAGTTATCCAACAACACCACCACTTTACTGTCCTCTGGGAGCCCTTTATTCTTCAAATTTTCCTTAACCGAGGGAACAAATAAATGCTTAAACCAGTGAATGAATATTTCTGAATTCATCCAAGCGCTATGTTGTGCTTGATAATCAACAGGCAGGTACGTGATGTTCTTTAAACAGCGTGTTTTTTTTTTTTTTTTTTTTTTTTTTTTTTTACTTGCCTACCACACACAACTTTATCCTGCGAGTTCCTGCCATATTTGCACAGCACAGTCAGTCGATCCTTGCTGTGCTTGAATCCTTTGAGAGACCCCTCTGCCTCGCTTGCAAGCGTTGTTTTCGGAAGACAGCGGTAGAAAAGGCCAGTCTCGTCTGCATTGTAAACCTGGTCCGGGGTCAGTCCATGCTCCTCTACCAATTTGGCAAACCTATAAGATATAAAAACAGAGAACGTGAATTAGAGAAAGAAATGATAAGAATGGAGAAGAAAAAGAAGGATAGGAGTAAAACATCTGATGGTATAAATCATGTTAGCATGGGCTAGGCCTAGGCCTATTTAACACTAAACTAGCATAAATTTAACAATCCTTACCTGTTGATAACCTGCTCAGCTGATGGTTGATCTGCAGATTTCGATTCACCAGCAATGTCCAGCTTCCTTATTCTATGCCGAGTCTTGAATCGGTGTAGCCAACCATCTGAGAACTGGCATGTTTCCACTTCACCTATCTTCTTTGCTAGGTCGCATCCTTTTTCTTGCAGCATGGGGCCTGTTATTGATACTCCTTCAGATCTTTTCAGGCAACACCACTTGTACAACACTTTGTCAATCATGTCCCCACGCTGATATTGTAAAGTGTGACTGTTTTCAGCAGCTTTTGGGGTATCTGTCCCCTTTATAAACTCACGTAACTTCTTCGATTGTGCCGTAATATCGTAGATGGTTGATGAGCCTATGCCAAATTCATCCATGAGAATTTATCTGTTTTCCCCTTTCTCTAAATGTTTGCAAATGTCCACCTTCTGCCTAAATGTAAGCACAACACGTTTCTGTTTATCAACTTTGGGCATGATGAAAGTTTACAGGGGAACACTTGAAGACTAGCTGAACTGAGCAGAGACAAACACATACTTGGCACATGCGAGACTGAACAGCGTGGGCTGTGGCGGGTGGCGCGAAACTGACCCAGACAGTGGTGCGCTCTGGTGACAGCGGGAACAATTAAAGCCTTGCGCAGGAAATTTTATCGATTTGTATTGATTTCACATAGATTTTTATAGATTTTAATGCTCGGAAAAAATATGCCAGATAAGAGGGCTTTTACTGTACATCATTGCAAAACGCCACACCATCCTCGAGTGAGAAAAACTGTTCAAAATCACAATGTTGCTTACAATAAAAACTAACTTTGAATTGTTTCTAGAGAAGATTCCAGCCCTTTTATCCTGGAAGCAAGAAGTTCAGATTTTTTTTTTTTTTTTTTTTCCATCCCCAACTCAATATATGGGGTTCACTTGAAGAACAGGATTACAAGGGTAGAGCATGCCAACAGGAGACCTTTTGGTCCATAATTAGTTCGGATGCAAAAAAAATATGTATTAATGATAAAAAAATAGAATGAAAATTATAATATAAATAATAACAAATAAAATAAATTATACATAGGTATAGTTACATGATAAACGAATAGGTAAATAGTAAATGATAATAACTGACAAATAAATAATAAATGGAAATCAAGCAAATAAACAAATAATAACAAACAATATAAAATAAATGGCAGTCATTACAGGTAAATAGTAAATAATGATAAACTGACAAATAAATAATGAATTGAAATCAAGCAAATAATAAATAAACAGACAAATAATAACAAACAAATAATCAAATAATGTAAAATAAATGCCAGTCATTACAGCATCTTGCTTAAAAGTGTATCTAAAATCTTAAAGCTTCGAACTGGACTACATTGTACTGCCTCTATAGGAAGTTTATTCCATTCATTAACTACATGGTGAAGTTGTTTCTACCCACTTACAAATTAAATCTATTTCCTGTCAGATTCTCATTCAGTGTAAGAATTTTGTCACTTTTGATGTCAATCCCCTTTAGAATCTTAAATACCTGTATCAAGTCATCTCTGAGTCTATGCTTTTTTAGAGAAAACAGATTCATATGTTTTTGTCGATTTTTGTATGATTTATTTTAGATATTTGGAATCAGTTTTGTGGCTCTCCTTTGTACTTTTTTCCAATCTGTCAGTGTCTTAAATGAGATTTGGTGACCATACAGAAACAGCATATTCCAAATGTGGATGAACGAATGATTTATAGCTTGTTAAAGAAAGATGAGCTTTTAAAGTCAAAAGATCATGCGATCAGTCCTAGAATCTTATTTGCTTTCTCAGAGGCTGAAATACACTGCTTGGATGATTTGAAATCGTTACTGATAATTACCCCCTAGATCCTTCTCACTGTCCACTTTTGTTAATGAATTTCCAAATAACTTGTAATCATACTTACTGTTATTTTTACCTATGTGCATAACCTTGCATTTACTTGTGTTAAATTTCATTAGCCACTTTTCAGACCATTGCTGTAATTTATCTAAATCTTCTTGAATATCTAATTGAAGTGATCATTTGCCATCCCACACAATTTTGTATCATCAGCAAATTTGGAGACAATAGATTTTAGTCCATGGTCTATATCATTTATATATACTATGAATAGATATGGCCCAAGAATGGAACCCTGAGGAACTCCACTCATAAAATTTTTCCATCTAGAAGTCATACCATTTAAAACAACTCTCTGTTTTCGATAACTCAACCAATTTCTAGTCCATCTTAATAGGCTGCCACTTACTCCGTGTGAAGCTAATTTAGTAAGTAGTCTTTCTTGGGGGACAGTATCAAAAGCTTTTACAAAGTCTAAATGTATTAAATCTATATTGTTTCTTTTGTCATAACTTGAGATGACTGGTGTAGAATTCGAGAAAATTCGTCACATAAGAACGTTTCTGTCTGAATCCATCCTGGCTATCATTTATCAAACAATTACTTTCTAAATGATGTTTGATAGCATCTCTAATGATAGTTTTCATAATTTTTCCCACAATTGTTGTCAACCTTATAGGCCTATAGTTATTTGGTTTCTTTTTGTCATTGTCACCTTTTTTGAATATTGGAGTGAAGTTAGCTAGCTTCCATTCTCTTGGGACATCTGATATGATGGATTTCTTGAAAATAATTTCTAATGGAACAACAATCTCATTTTTCATTTCCTTTAAGATTCTTGGATGCCAACCATCAGGCCCTGGTGTTTTATTACTTTTGAGTTTCTTTAAACACCTTTTAATTTTTTCTTTTGTTATATTTACCGTAGTAAGTTTACCCTAGACTTTTCACAGGTTTCAGTTTGGAGTTCACTTTGAACAGATTGAAAGTGCATGTCTGTTTCTTTTTCCATAACCTCCTCACTTGACTCATCACTCACTTCCATTTGTTTTGGAGGGTCAGGTACAGGAAAGCCTTGACTGTGAGGTACTGGTCTCATACCAGATAAATTAGGATATTTTACAGCATGTTGATGTTATGCCTTTTACATTTGTAATGCAGAAGTAGCAATCTGAAGTATGATCTTTTGGTTCTCTCCAAACCATAGGGATGGCATAAACTTGTCCATGCAGTGAAAAGCCTGACATAGGTTACACAATACACATGTGGGGCCAAGCTTTTATCCTGGTCCCCCACTTTGCAACCAAAATAATGTTCATAACACTAATCAGTGCCAAGAAACACTGTTTTTGTGACTTGAATATCAATACACCACAGATAAAGCAAAAATTATCTGGGTGGTTTGTACAATTTCTTGGCATTGTGAAGGTGTATGGCGAGTATGCTATTGTACAATGTTACGAACTTGATGCCACACAAATGCACACTACACAACCTCACACCAACACTTCAAACACAGTACTGCCAAATGTATAACCCATGCAGTGTTGCTAAACTCAGTGTTGCCAACCACTTAATTGAAATTTAACACATATAACATACCGTGGAATGCAAAAACTGTGGGCGAATGAAGAAATTTACATTATTTTTTTATTCTGCATGAAAAAGCATACAAGATACAGCTATTGTTTTCCTTGGGACAAATTCTTTGTTGACCAGTGTAATATGTGGTTCTAGTCTTTAGGGGCACCCCAAAACAGTCCATAAAGCATTGGCTGCATACTACTGTGCACTTAATAATGCACTGTAAAATGCAGTCACTACCCTAGTATGGGTCATCTAGCTATTAATATAATAAGAAAACAAATTCCCTCTAAGGTAAATACTAACAAGTATGTTGATAACCTAGCACTGTTCTGAAGAACAACTTTGGTTGATCCTTACATTTGTCAACTACATCCATCTCAAGTTCTTTTCTTTCCTCCTATTCTTGTTTACACATTTCTAACTTGTTTGTATTTCTCTTTTGTTTTTGTTTTTTATATCCTATATTTGCACTTTTTTTTTGTACATGCCTACATTTTAATGAACCTGGCCTTTCTTATACTTATCTTTCACTCATCTTTGTTACATACTTTTGCACTCCTATGTTGCAAGCTTTCATGAAAATATTTCATCTCAGTTTCTTTTGTTTCATAGAACTTGCTCCAGTCTACTTAAGAGTATTTTTCAGCTTAGCAAAGTTTGCCTCTGTGAAGTTGTATCTTGTTGGTTTCCTCTTTGTTTTGTCATCCCCTCTCCCAGTGTAAAGTAAAATACTATATGATCACTTACCCATTAGGTATTCGTAATGCAATGATCTGATCACCCAAGGTTCCTTGGATAAAATCAAATCCAGTCGTGCAGGGTCATCATTGCCTCTACATGTATTGATTCCTTTACCCACTAGATAAGGGAATTGCTATGTTTAGTAAAGGAATGGATGTGTTCAGTAATATGTTGCCCCAGGATTCTTTACTTCTCTCTTTCTCTCATTCTTCCCATATTACCTCTCCACCAATAAAGTCACCTGTAAGAGTTATATTCTCCTCTTTTCTCAATGGGTCAGTTGTATTATGTATTTTTCATACTCTGTATCATTCCATGCTTTTGTTTCGAAGGGACATATGCCACCGGTTTTTTTTTTTTTTTTTTTTTTTTTTTTCTCTCCCTCTCCTCCCTCCCTCCTACCTCTTGCTTCAGCCATTCTTTCTCTTTTCCACCTCTTCCACCTTAACCACTTCAGTACGAGTCAAATTTTTGCTTGCAGCATCGGCTGCCATATGTATGATGCATCACAGTACTTGTGTTATAAAATATAAAGTCACTGCTGTATTACTCATTCTTTTTCTCTGAGTAAACATGATCAAACCAGTTCACAGAATCCTTTTATGACTTTTGTTACCTTTTTATCTTCTTAGACCACTTCCTCAATTACTGATATGTCACTTCAGTAAAACTGGCCTGTCTCTCTTTCTCTCTCATCCTGTTAATCCTCTTGTTTTCTCTCTTTTCTGTTGAATCCCATCTCAACCATTCTTGAATTGATCTACACTTAGTGTTCATACCTCATTAATCCATTCACCATGCTTTATTTGAATTTTATTTTCATTAATGTTGCACCCCCTTACACGGGGGTAGCCAAAAAGAAAAAGGCACAGAAATCACTCCCACTCATTTCATTTCCCATATATTCCACTCCCCTCCACCCTCCTCCCTCCCTCTTATCTTGGCACCTGCATCCTGTCCACTGCCCTGGGTCAGAAGCAGTGTCGCAAGACACAGCACATCCACAGCAAGGCTGCTTCATAGATTCGGCGACCCCCCCTCTCCGTCCCCTCATGCAGGAAAGGAGAAGACGGGGAGAAATCCCTTCAGGCTGCGTCAATTTTTTTCTCATACATACATCCTCACCCCCCATCCCCCACCCACTCCCTCTCATGCATCACAGCCTCATCTATACACAACCCTTCTCCATTTACCCCTATCTTCTGTCCTCTCCCGTCCTTCCCCTACAAACATTCCTCTCTTTTGTAAAGCCCCTTTCACCCCATCCATCCATCTCATCCTAGGACGCCCCCTCATATTTACTCCTTCCACCTCTGCCTTCCACACTTCTTTTACTAATCTTTCTTCACTCATTCTTTCCTTGTGTCCAAACCATCCTAATACTCTTTCATATCTAATCTTCTCTCTTTCCATGTGTCCAAACCATCCTAATACTCTTTCATCAACCCTATCTCCCAACTCCCTTTCCACCCCTGTTCTCCTCCTCACCTCCTCATTTCTCACTCTATCTAGCCTAGTAACCCCTATCATACTTCTCAGACATTTCATCTCAAACACATTCAAACTCCTCTCTTCCACTCGCATGTTCCATGTTTCTGCCCCATATATTGCTGTTGGCACAATCACTCCTTCATATAACCTTAGCATCCATTCCCAGATGTCTATTTCTCGTTACACTTTTTAATCCACCAAAGCATTTACTCGCTTCTCTCAGTCTACATTCTACCTCCACCCCCACTCCTGCCTTTCCTGTCACATTCGCACCCAAGTATCTAAAACTTCCACTTCCTCCAGTTTCTCACCCTTAATGCTCACTTCCAGCCTACTGTCACTCTCTCCCCTTGTATATCTCATCACCTTTTGCCCACATTTATCTTCAGCTTCCTTCTTTCACACACCTTCTCAAACTCTGTCACCAACTTCCTCAACCCCTCCTCTGATTCTGCTACAAGTGCAGTGTCGTCAGCAAACAACAGCTGGCTCACCTCCCACTTTTCTCCATTTTCTTTAATCATCTACCCTTGCATTCACCTCTTTCACCACCCCATCCATGTAAAGATTGAACAGCCAGGATGACATAACACACCCCTGACGAAGTCCCACCTTTACCTCAAACCATTCACTCTCTCCATTTCTAATCCTAATGCAAGCTCTACTACTATCATAAAAATTCTTGACTACTCATAACAGCTTTCCTCCTATCCCTTATATCTGCAGTACCTCCCACAGTGCCTTCCTGTCTACCCTGTTGTAAGCCTTGTCCAGATCCTTAAAAGCCAAAAAAAAATCCTTACCTTTTCCTATAGCTTTTTCACATATCTGTCTTACCACAAAAATCTGATCTACACATCCCCTACCTGTCCTAAACCCACACTGTTCCTCACCAATTACTCCCTCTGTTCCTCTCCTAATCCTCTCACTCAAGACCCTCCCATAAGCCTTCCCAACTACACTTAACAAGCTGATCCCTCTGTAACTACTACACTCCCACTTGTCCCTTCCTTTGTAAAGCGGAACTATACAGGCACTCCTCCAGTCCTCTGGCACTCTACCCTCTCTTAAACAAACATTAAATAACCTCACCAGCCAGTCCACCATAACTGTACCTCCTTTCTTCAGACATTCTGCATGGCATCCATCCAACCCAGGTGCCTTACCTGCTCTCATCATCTTAACAGCTGCTTTCACTGCATCCTTCCTTATTTCTCCTCCATTTTCCTCACTAATCAGTCATTTTCTTAGCACTTCCCACTGCAACTACCTTTCCCTCTCTATCCTCCTTCACATTTAGCAACTCCCTAAAATACTCTGCCCACCTTCCTCTCACTGCCTTCTCTTCCATTATCATCTCTCCATCTGCACCTTTTACCTTTTCTTCTCTACTTGATTCGCCTCCTCTTCCTCTTTTAACTTCCTTCCAAAACATCTTTTTATTACTTTCAAAATTTTCTGTCATACTCTTTCCCCATTTCTCATCTGCTCTCCTCTTTGCTTCCTTTATCTTATGCTTAACTTCCTTTCTCTTTACTTTGTACCTCTCATACGATTCCCTCGTCCTAATTTGTAGCCAATCTATGAATGCCTGCTTCTTCTCTTCTACACCCTTCTTTGCTTCCTCATCCCACCACTCACTACCCATCCTTCTTTTTCCTCCCGCTCTCCTTATTCCACACACCATCTTTGCACACCTTATGACTCCCTCCTTGAACCATCCCCATTCCTCCTCCACTCCTAGTTCTACTCTATCCTTTACTCTCTCCCACTCCTCTCTCAACTTCTTCTTATACTCATTCTCCGTTTTTTCTTCATTTAAGCAGTTCACTCTAAGTACCTCTCTACCTTCTGCCCTTTTCCTCTTTCTCCACCTATTCTCCACTCTCAATTTACCTTCCAGAAAATGATCTGATATTCCCCCACTCTCTTCCCTTAGAACATGTACATCCTTAACTCTTCCTACCATACTCCTGGTCACCACTATATAGTCCATTAACGCTCTATCTGCCACCCTTCCATCCACCACCCTCTCCCATATGTACTTATGCTTTACTTTCTTCTTAAACACTGTATTTGCTATCATCAACTCTCAAGACGCATCTCCACCACGATTTTTACCTCGAACTCCATACTTTCCAATCATTCCGTCAATTGGTTCATTTTCTACCCTAGCATTTAGGTCTCCCAATACAACTACATTGACATTTCTCCCTAATCCCTCTATGCACTCATTTATCTTTACCCAAAATGCCTCCCTTTCCTCTACGTTCTTCTCACTACCAGGCCCATACGCACTTACAAAAACCCACATCTCCTTTCCCAGCTTCACCTTCATCCACATCAACCTTGATGACACCTTCCACTCCACTACCCGCTTACTTATCTCTTTATTTACTAGTATAGCCACCCCTTCTCTCCCTCGTCTCCTCTTCACTCCTGAGTACCTCCCAGCTACACTCCCAAACTCACAGTTGCCCTTTCCTTTCATTTTATTTTCACTCAAAGCCAGTACATCCATCTTTCTTCTCACAAACATACTGCCTGTCTCTTTCCTTTTACTCTCATCTGCACCACATCCACGCACATTAAAAGACCCAAACCTTAGGGTACATAACCAAAAAACATTTTCTTCATGCATGCCTTCTTCATTGCCCATTATAGGTATTGTTTAGTATTTCCCTGGCTTTGTCTTGTTTCTCATTCATTCTTCCTCGTAAATGTTCCTCATGTATCCTACCATAATACATTTTCTCTTATCTACTGCTCTGACACTGATCAACAACTTGGTAGTTCAAGTACCCTTGTCACCTTATTCTCTATTTTATACGCTTCTTTTATTAATTTCATCTTTTAATGTATTTTTTAAAATCATATATTTTTGCCATCTGGTCAAACCCACGTTTCCTTAGTTCTTTCATGTCATTATGACCTCTATTACTTTTTAAAATATTTACACATAGTTCCCATTCTCATGTTTGGTGGATCCAGATTACTCTGTTTAATGATAGTTCTTCCATAATCAGTCTCTTGAGCCCATGGTCAACAACCAATTCACCACTTCCATCTGCATACACCATAGTTTTCAACAGATTAAGTTTTACATACATATACCAAAGGCTTCTTCCCCCTTACAAGGGAGGTAGCCAAAAAACAAGGCTCAAAACCCACTCCCACACACCATCCCCACACACTCCACTCCTATTCACCCCCTCCCTACCTCTTATCTTGTCTCCTCCTGGATGACGGGTCCTCTCTGTATCTCACCCATTGCCCTGGGTCAGAAACATTGCCGCAAGACAGAGCACATCCATAGCAACGTCGCTTTATTAAATCGGCTATACCCCCTCTACATTCCCTCATGGAGAAAAGGAGATGAGGGAGAAACCCCTTCGGGCTGCATAAAATAATTTTTCACTCATACTCCCTCACCCCCCATCCCCCACCCACTCCCTTTCATGAATCACATCATCATACATACACAACCATTCTCCATTCACCCCCATCTTCTGTCTTCTCCCTTCCTTCCACAACAGTGCCCCTTTCACCCCATCCACACATCTCATCCTTGGTCACCCCCCCCCCATGTTCACTCCTACCTCTGCCTTCCACACCTCTTTTATTAATATTTCTTCACTCATTCTTTCCATATGTCCAAACTTTTATCTTTCAGGTTATCGTGTAGTTGATAAACGTCTAAATTTTGCCAGTCACTGTGAAAGTCGATTCGTCACTCCAGAAGACTGTTTTCCACTGTTCATCTGTCCATGTTGAATATTTGTTGGCAAACAGTGGAAAACAGTCTTCTGGAGTGACGAATCGACTTTCACTGTGACTGGCAAATTTTAGACGTTTAACGCCTGGTAAATCAATAAGCGACCTGATCCTAGCGCTGCATATTATTGTGGAACGCCGACGTGAGTTCCATCCGGGGTTTCTTGCAACTTGTGTTGCTCTTAAGATGTTTGACTCGGTGTATCACGGGGTGCTCTGGGATCTGATTCATAGGATTCCAGACTTGATGTCTGCGACAGGGAGTGTTATAAAGTATGGCGGAGGTGTGTCCAGCTTTCCTGTTAATTCAGGAGTGAGGCAAGGGTGTATCTTCACCTAACACTTCTCAACATCTACATGGACTGGGTATAGGATAATAGGGCAGAGTTGTCGATCAATGCCGTTGCGGAGCTTGTATTGGCAACAATAAGGTCACTGACTTTGTCTTTGCTGATGCTGATGCCCTGGTTGCAGTCCTGGAGTCACAGCAATGCTAGATCGCTTGGACTCCAATTCTCCTTAACAAAGACCAAAGTTCAGGCATTTATGGGCTTATAGGATGACACAGTTCAGTCTGTCCATGCATGTGGCGAGACATTGCTGTCTTGGAAAGCTACCTTGGTAGTGTAGTGCAGAACAGCGGGGGTCATATGAGGAAGTACTTAGAGGGAATGGTATTGCCCATGGTGTTATTGACTTGTCATTATTTATGTAGGAGGACTATGATCCGCATCTTCAAGTCGTTTGTGTTCTGTCTTGTTTTACGGCCGTGAGACATGAATATTGAATGCTAACTTGAGGGGTGTGTTGATATCGTAGGTACCAAGTGCCTTCGGAGAATCATGGGGGAATCGCTGGAATGCCTTCATATCAAACCAAAGACTGTACTATGAGACTCAGTCTAGGCCAGTTTCCAGGATATTTCGTGAACACCAGCTCCGGCTACATGGGCATCTCGAGAGTTGTTTGAAGGGTGGCTGCATGGGAGCTTGCTCAGAGCGACCGTGGGGACTAGCGCCGGGGTGTGAGGGAAGCAACGCGATCCATGGCGTATGATGCCCCCAAATGATCATGAAGATTATGGTTCTAACCGGATTTTGGGATAACAGCATCGATCTCTGTGCGCTTCCATCCCAACCTTTAGTACACACTACCAAACTTGTGGCAAAAATGCTGGGGGGAGGGGGGGGATCATCCGACGAATCGTTCAAACCCCATTTACGCCCATGACCCTTCCTACCATCTGAACAGACGCTTTGAGAAAGCATTGACCATCCACAGAACAGGAGATTCTAGTCTCTTGCCCATGGCATTCTCACATCTAATAACTACCCTCCCCAACATTTGCCCTTGTGGTACTTCCCATACTATATCACACATTCCACTTGAAATCCCAACCCACTCAACCCCGCACAGCAACCTTCCTCCCCAAACAACGAATTCATTAAATCTCGTTTGAGGAGAACCAACACCAATACTCCTGCCATTTATCCACACTTTCCTTCAAGAGACGAATTTTCTTTCAAACTACAAGCACCTCGTGTACACACCTGAGTATCACGTTTCCATGCGTGCACGCACTCTGCTAACTGAGCCACACCTCCCACCGGAGTCCATAAACTCAAAATAATCTTCGATATCGGGTCGATGTCGCCCTCAAGGATAGATTCGCTGGTGAATTGTGTGGACCAATATACACAAGAAGGCGAAGGAACAAAAACACTACGTGGATATAGATGAAGAGATGTACACGCTAGGAAGGTGTTTGGTCTCGTCCATAAACTCAAAATAATCTTCGATATCGGGTCGATGTTGCCCTCAAGGATAGATTCGCTGGTGAATTGTGTGGACCAGTGTACACAAGAAGGCGAAGGAACAAAAACACTACGTGGATATAGATGAAGAGATGTACACGCTAGGAAGGTGTTAGGTCTCGTCCATAAACTCAAAATAATCTTCGATATCGGGTCGATGTTGCCCTCAAGGATAGATTCGCTGGTGAATTGTGTGGACCAATATACACAAGAAGGCGAAGGAACAAAAACACTACGTGGATATAGATGAAGAGATGTACACGCTAGGAAGGTGTTTGGTCTCGTGATATCTGGGTAAGGCAAATGGGAATGACGTGAGGTATTAGCGAGGCTTGGTGGGTGTTGCGAGGCATTGGTGATAGCAAGGGGGTTGACGTGAGATGCTGTAAATACTTGGGTGACTGATGTGGAACAGGTGAGGCTTAGGTGAGTGAAGTGAGATGCTGGCGAGGCAAACAAGTTACCCGAGACACTGGTGAGGCTAAGGGAAATGACGTGGGGGACTGACGCTGAGTGATGTGAGGTGATGAGGAAGTCAAGGGGAATACTTTGCATTGGCACTGGATGGGGACGGAAATTGAGGTGGAAGAATAGGAGGGACATACAAGGACATTGCGCGAAAGGTTTTATGCATGGGTACTCTGAAGTTTTCCGGTTGCTAACTTCAGTCGGAGGTGGGGGGAAGGATCTCCCTTGAACAGAGTAGTCGCCAGGGGATAGATGACGCGGTTCAAATGGATGTTTCCCACATCTGCTCCATAGAGCGGATGAGGGCGGGTCACAATATAGTGAATTATTCGGAATAAACCGAACCCCAATGTGGAGGAGCTGTTTCTCGCTGCACTGCATTCGACCCAAGTAGTGTGTGTAGGGTGGGGGGGGAGGGGTGAACGATTTTGTGCTTTTGACTGCCACCCTAGGCCATTTGTACATGTAAATCAAAACCTTGTTAAAAAAAAGGCCAAGTCATCAAAAATATTTGTATAGTTTGTCCCCACGTCTGGGGCGTACGGCCTATTGCAAGGGTTGAAGAAGTTTAGTTTTCGTGAAGGAAAGGTAAAAAGTGATAATTAAGAATAAAACGGACGAGTCGCGGCGTTGAAGGGGGAGTTGGTGGGAACTAGGGCGGTGCCTACTGCAGACCCCTCCTGTTGAATGCGAGGCCTACCTAGTTCTGGATTGGGGTCGGGGTCGAGGTTGGAGGGCTTCAGCTGTAGGGCTCCGGGAGGTGTTGCAGCAGGTGAATATGGGTGTAATCATTCGTGACTTGACACGTAACGATATATATATATATAATATATATATATGTGTGTGTATTTATATATGGAGGTGAGGTGGCAAAATAAATCTTTAAGGCTAGAGTATGGAGCTTTATTAAGAACCAGACGTTTCGATCTCTTGGGCCTTCCTCAGTGGACTGAGGAAGGCCCAAGAGGTCGAAACGTCTGGTTCTGAATAAAGCTCCATACTCTAGCCTTAACATTTCATTTTGCCACCTCACCTCCATATTTGTCTGTCTTTAAACACACACACACGTATATATATATTATATATATATATATATCATTTGTGTGTGTACACTGCATGAGGTGAGATGAGGTGTCTGAGAAGTATGGTGGGGGTTACTAGGCTAGATAGAGTGAGAAATGAGTAGGTGAGGAGGAGAACAGGGGTGGAAAAGGAGCTGGGAGATAGGGTTGATGAAAGAATATTAGGATGGTTTGGACACATGGAAAGAATGAGTGAAGAAAGACGAGTAAAAGAGGTATGGAAGGCAGATGTGGAGGGAGTAAACATGAGGGGACATCCTAGGATGAGGTGGATGGATGGGGTGAAGGGGGCTTTGGGGAAGAGGGGAATGTCTGTTGAGGAAGGACGGGAGAGGACAGAAGACAGGGGTGAATGGAGAATGGTTGTATATGGATGATGTTGTGATTGCATGAGGTGGAATGGACGGGGGGTGGGTGGGGGGGTGAGGTAGTATGTGTGTGAGCAAAATTTGACGCAGCCCGAAGGGATTTCTTCACCCCGTGCTCTCCTTTTATGCAAGGGGGGGATGGAGAGGGGGGGTCGCCAATTTAATGAAGCGGCCTTGCTGTGGATGTGCTGTGTCTTGTGACACTGCTTCTGACCCAGGGCGGTGGGCAGGGTGCAGGGATGACCTGTCATTCAGGAGGTGCTCAGATAGGAGGGGTGTGGAGTGTATTCAGGGATGAAATGGGTGGGAGTGATTTTATGCCTTTCCCTTTTTGGCTACCTCCCTTGTAAGGGGGAAAAAGCCTTGGTATATGTATGTATGTACATTGCATGCATTGAATACATTTTTCTGCGGAAGGAAACTTCAATGTCATTACCGGGTTAAAACTTACATCAATTGGTCCCTAGCCAATAGTTGTTTTTATATGTAAATTTTTGGCTATCACTAGGCTATTTTATTCAGCGGAGGAAAACTCCGCAGTCGTGAAAGGATAAAAAAAGGGTCATTGGCATTGACTGGCGGAGCACTGTCTGGTTGAGTCTTGGTGCGTGAGGGAGGTGGGGTATGGCCTTGTGTCTAGAAAATCAATGAAAATGTTTGGCTCAGAGGTACAGCCAAAGGCTCGTGGCTTGGCAGTATGTAAGGTTTGGGTCTTTTTACAATGCAATCTTGCTCTAGACCCATAGAGCTTTGCACCTAATAGGTTCTGATGTATTAATCTCTAGACTGTTTTGCAGGCAAGGGATCCTGGTCGAAATGATAGTCTCGATCCAGAGTCTGTTCAGGTCGGGTCTGAGCCATATGCGCAAAATTTAATCCGTCGTTTTACGCCAGCGATGGCAGTAATTATAGTAGGTGTTGTAAAAGTATTAATATTAGTAATAGTAGTAGGAGGAGGAAGGTATCAACTTGATGCCCGTTTTATAAAAATCTAGGAATGTAAAGTTTATTCCCATTTGTTGAGAATGCTCGGGTTGACATGACGTCACGCTGCCGTCCGACTGCGTTTTCTTAGCCGGTTGGGGCGATAATGTGACGTCAGTCTTAAACCTCGCCCACCGGCACGTGGACACGTTTTGTATAAATTATCTCTGCTTTGGATATTCCTATGTCAGATGTAGACCATGATGACTGTGGAATGTGTTGAAGCATAGGTGGAGGCAGCTGTCATGATGTTGACGGTCGAGGATGTTGACTATGGAATGCATCGTACGAGATCTGTTTCCGTGTAGTAAGTGCAGATATTCTCGAATGTAGACCCTAAAATTCGAAAGTCCCTATCATTCGGAACGAAAACATTAGAAAGTAGATCTTGTAGCCAAGATTTTTTTTTTAATTAGGTTTTGTTCCTAGTATAATATATATATATATATATATATATATATATATATATATATATATATATATATATATAATGTAAATATTTGTGTACGTGTATACAAGTGTGGATATATATGAATATATATATATATATATATATATATGTATAATATATATATACTATATCTACACATATGTATATATATGAATATATATATATGTATATGTATGTATATGTATATATATGTAAATGTATATATATATATGTATATGTATATATATATGCATATGTATATATAGATATATATGCATATATATACAGTATATATATATGTGTGTGTGTGTATGTATGTATGTATGTATAAGTGATGGGACAAGTACTCGGAATCGAAAATCGAAAATATCGGAACTTTTTCTGGTATCGGAATTGGAAAATTTTAATTGAATTTTCGATTCTGAAAACGATTCTTTTGAATTCGTATGTTTGCGACTTGAATTTTTATTACAGGTAATGATAAAAAATAAAAAAATTGTTTGACGACTTTGAAGTATCAGTATAATCTACAGATATATCCAAAGTAACATTATTTCTTAAGAAGTTGAGAACGTTTAGAGAAGAAAGAAACTGCAATGCTAAATGGTTGTGATAGAATGAATAAGAACAGCATGAGTTTGATACTTGACTAACAGACTAAAGCCTCATTTAGAATTGCCAACTTGGCTGTTGTCCCGCTGATTTTTTTCTTTATTATTTCTTAGCTACTAAACCTTTGTAATTTTAACGTGATGCACGAGGATTAGTTTATAAGAATTATAACATGTAAGAAATATCCATACAACATTTACCGCTTCCTTCGCCAAAAAATAAATACGCCAATTTTTATAATTTTGGGCGTTGGCGGCTCCTCATCTCATCCTAACTGGCAATCCCTCTCAGTGGCAAGTGACATGTGTTCTTCCGTGCAAGCTCTATGACTGACGGGTGTTTTTTATAGTTGTTATTGTTAATAAGTAAGTTTTAGCACTAATTACATTTTGCAATACCAGAAACCAATCGCTAATGCAAATACAGGATACATATTTCAGCCAAACTGTTTTATTCAGAAAAGTGTGGCTCTTGTTCATAATCAGAAAAAAATATTGTTTTTGTTCGTAATCATAAGATTATAATTTTGAGCCCATGACTTTTTAGAGAATAAGTGAAGGCGGGTTTGTCCGTATTGCTAGATATTTAGAATACTGTAGTTCCTTGTTGATTGTACGAATTTATTAGATAATTGAGAAGCGACTGCCTCTCTTATCATAACACACATTAAAGTCATTTCTCACTTTATTGATATGGGAGAAGAAAAGATATTGTTTGATGGGCTGGGTTCAATACTGACAGCATGGAAAGCCTTTTTCATTGCTAGATTTTGCAGTTACCTATAGGACAAGAACTTAATACTGGCAACCTATCTTGATCCAAGATTCAAGACTACTTTCTTAGAAAGTAACTACCAAGGAATGCCTAATGAAGAGGCTATTGCGTTTTAATTCACCGAAGAAAGTCAAAATATTTGTACTATAACTGAAGGAAATTTTGACGCCTCTCCTGAAATACCACAAGGCATACTCATATGATGTGTCTGAAGAGAAAAGTTATAATAAAAGTGACTTTACCTTCAGCTTTGAAAAATGCTTCTCTGAATTAAAGAAAAAGGGACAAGAAAAAATGGAGCTAACGCCTACCAAAGGATGTGATACAAGTAGCGAAACTAGGAACAAAAGAATTTTAATGGAATCGTTATAAAATTTGGTATCATCCCGTCACTAGTATATATATATATATATATATATATATATATATATATATATATATGTGTGTGTGTGTGTATTTTAAATGAAGCGGCCTTGCTGTGGATGTGCTGTGTCTTGCGACACTGCTTCTGACCCAGGGCGGTGGGCAAAGTGCAAGATTTTATTCAGCATAGTTATTGTTTAGAAATTACAATTTATCTTCTTATTGTTTTACAGTAAACTGTCTATCCTGAATGAACATGGCATCCAAGAAACGCAAGAGGGATGAGTGTGTGGCAGGTGCTTCTTCCAAAACTGAACATTACATTATACATTACAGAGACAGTTCATCAGGACCATTGAAAACACTGACAGAAGAGAGACTATCAAAGCTGAAGGAAATCCAAAAGCGGAGACTTTCTGAACCAGTAGATTCTCCTCATCGGATGTCTGTTTACAAATTCCAGATACAGTCGAGGAAAACCATGGATATCATCGACAATGTTACAAACAGTCCACATCTAATCTAGAAGGACTTTCATCCTCATCGACCTCATCATCATTAACAGAAACTGATGTTTGTCGTCCATGTCCACCAAGATGCCCTTCTGATGGAAGTGAGAAATTAATTTTTAATCCAGACTGCATTTTCTGCCACAAGACCGACAAAAAAAAGGTTAAACATGGAGGCAGCTGGACAACTGAACCAATATCACGATTTGAATATGATGGAGGTGCAACCATTCTCAAAGTTGCAGAGGAACGAAAAGATTTTGAGATGCTGCGAAGGATCAAGGGTTATGACCTTTATGCCTGTGAGGCTCAATACCACAGGAGTTGCAGAGCTAAGTACACAAGAGACCCGTCGTCGTGGCACAGCAGTGACCCTGAAGCTCTGTCTCAGCGGGCCATGATGGAGGAAGCACACCGCAATGCATTTGCCAGTACTTGTGCCTTTGTTGAAGAAAATGTTATCCACAGTAACACTGTTGTCAAGCTAGATTTCTTGAAGGACATTTATGTCCAAGAATTAGCTCAAACCCAGTTTGGAAACACTCAGTACAGATCTGAGAAACTAAAAGCAAAACTTGTTGTGCATTATGGGGACAAACTATCATTTGAGCCAATCCAATCCTAATCTGGCCGGTTTGGTTCTTACCTTGTTTTCAACAGCTCGATATCTGGAGGGAGTAAATCCTAACATCCCTGAGGAATTAATGAAGTTCCTGTACTTCCTCATAGCTGGCAAACAAACGCAGGAAGATGGCACCAAAGTCAATCGATTGGACAAGACCTTTGCCGTGCTGTCACAAATTGCCAAAACACATACTTCTGTGTATGACACTGCGACATTTGTTCAGAAGTGCAGAACTTAACAACCTCATAAACAATTTTGGGCATTCAGAAAACTACAGCTTCTCTCTAGAGCTTGAAAGTGCATTGGCCAAGGTTCTTCAGGAATCATCAAAGATCCTCCCTCTTCGCATCGTGAAAAACCCCTCTCTTCCAGCCGTATTCCATTCAGATATTGATAACTTCGATCAAAATACCGCATCAGGATCAGTGCATACCAGTCATGGAATCATGCTGCAAGAAGTAGGACCACTGCTAGAGACACTTGAAGTGGAAGATGTGGGGGACATTGAAACAGGGGACATGGATACCACTTTAATCACAGAGCGAAGTAAGAGCAGGTCTGTCAAATTAGAATACTCACAAAGTCTGTCTGAATGCTATGTCACAAAAGCAGAGCCCATCTTACACAGTTAAAACTTGGACCTGTACTGAGGATGAAATCTCGAGCCATACTGCTCGTACCAAAGATATGTTATGGGTCCTGCTACGTCTGCACAGCTCAAAGACAGAACAACAGTTGCCTGGATGGGCTGGTTTCATTTCTGTCACTGGTGAGAAACCGAAGAAGAAAACCACAATAGACTACAATCCAGTAATAAATTCGGCCAGTTCCCACCATGTAGGAAGTCTGTGTCAGCATATACAACGCGTGAACTACCAGACTGGCATCTGGAAGTGTGCTGATGTTGCCCTGCTTGTAATACCTGAACCCACAGGACATGGATGGAAATCATCCGATAGCAAAATGACACCACTATGGTTTGATGGACCAGTTGTGACAGAAGATGTTGCTTCTGAAGATGATGCCATTGCTAATGACGAAAAAATGACTTCTGATGATGAAATGGAACTAAGTGACATAGATGAATATGTCATGTCAAGTGACAGTGATGATGACAGTTATTAAGTTTGTTTGATTGTCCAGGCTTCAAGAGAATCATGTTTCGTGCACTGATTTTTATGATGCTGCCAATGCTTTATAAATGATCTAATTGTCTCAACTTAAATGAGAATGTACTGGTTTCTAGCTGTTTGAAAATTATTGGAAAAATGATATTGTTTTCTCTTGTCTTTTTGTATGTGATTTCCATATGATTCTGTAAGGTTAAAGAAAGAAATCCAAATTTGTACTTGAATTATTTTCAAAATTTGGGAATAAGGTAAACGTGATAGAGTGTTCTAAGATGCATTATTGGATTGCTGGTACTCGAAAATATAGGTAAAGACACCGAAACCATGTCTCTATCTGTCATAGAAGGAAAGTTATAAGCGAAAACGTGATTTTTTGAGTTACGCCGGCGGCCATTTTGAAAATGGCCACTAATAGGAAGTTGATCCCAAAATACTGCTGTGGGCATCATATATTGTTGTTTCATAAGGTCCCAGGGACTAAAAAAAATGGTCCTATACTGTTATGGGGGGGGGGGGGTGCACTGTGGACCCTCCTGGCCCATGGACAATATGTGTGTGTATTTACCTAGTTGTATTTACAAAAATAATCACAAAAACACGTGACTGAATGATCATCCAGAAACCACGGGGAAATTAATATTCGGAATACTAGTATTCCGAACTTTAATTTCCCTGTGGTTTCTGCATTATCTATATATATATATATATATATATATATATATATATATATATATATATATATATATATATATGTGTGTACATATATATATATATATATATATGTATGTGTGTATATATATATATATATAATTTTTTTGTGACAGTTGCATGCGGGATTCGAACCCGCTGTACTCGGCCATCCGTAAATTACCTTCCCAGTGCCCTAACCACCAGACCACAGGTTTCAAGGATTTTATAGCCTCTGTGGTCTAGTGGTTAGGGCACTGGGAAGGTAATTTACGGATGGCCGAGTACAGCGGGTTCGAATCCCGCATGCAACTGTCACAAAAAAATTATCGGTTTGATGTCGCTGCTACTAGCGAATTACTCTCATATATATATATATATATAAATATATATATATATATATATATATATACATATATATATATATGATATGCATGTGTGTATATATATATATATATATGATATGCATATGTGTATATATGTGTATATATATATATATATATATGATATGCATGTGTGTATATATAAATATATATATATGATATGCATGTGTGTATATATATACAGTATATATATATATATATATACATATGTTATATATACATATGTTATATATATATATATATAATATATGCATATGTGAATATATATATATATATATATATATAAATAAATATATATATATATATATACTGTATATATATATGATATGCATGTGTGTGTATATATATATATCAGAGGCGACTCCAGGTCATCAACGTCACTCGGGCTCATCACAGATTTCGCCTAAGACACATGCATAAATGAAGGTAAGAGACGTAATGCACACCGTAGACTTTTACCTCTACCAAGCCAATACGTATTAGCCCGAATTACTGGACAGTTTTCCGTTCCTTTAAAGAATATTGTATAATTTAAATCTTTCTTACATTAGAATTTAAATCCTAAGCTCTGTAGAAATCTATTGTTTCAAGGAAACATTGAATTTGAATTACTTTTAATTCTTACAATTATAGATAACAACTTGGGCCGCAACTTGGGCCGCATCATCAACTCAAGAGATGCCAGTTAGTCTTTTACCCAGCTTACCAAGCTAATTTGTATTAGCCCGAGTTACTGGACAGTTTTCCGTTCCTTTAAGAATATTGTAGAATTGAGATCTTTCATACATTGGAATTTAAATCCTAAACTCTGTAGAAATATATTGTTTCAAGGAAACATTGAATTTGAATTACTTTTAAATTCTTACAATTATAGATAACAACAAGGCTGTAAGCTGCCCGAGCGGCGGAGGCAGGATCCGGAAAAGCTCTGATTGGCCGAGCCGAGAAACAGCTCGACTATCATTGGGTGACGAGTCAGGCGCGTTATATAGGAGCATTATTTATATTTTGACACAGCCCACCTAGAGTAGACGAATCCCAGACGCTGAACGAAAATATATGAACTGTGGCCAGGCGAAATAAATGGAGCCCGTGCTAACTGGCTGTAATTACATGTTCATTTTAGAAAATCTAATACTCGGGCTATAAAGCCCGAGTAGCCTGACGGCCGGAGTCGCCACTGATGTATATATATATATATATATATATATATATATATATATATATATATATATATATATAAAGTATGCATATGTGTATATATATATTTATATATGCATATGTATATACTGTATATATTTATATATGCATGTGTATATATTTATATATGCATGTGTATATATATATTTATATAATAATGTGTATATATATTTATATAATATAATATGCATGTGTATATATATTCATATAATATTCATGCAAATATATATAATGCATGTGTATATACATTATATATATATACTGTATATAATCATATGTATATATATATATATATATATATTTATATATATAATTGAAATCTTTCATACATTGGAATTTAAATCCTAAACTCTGTAGAAATCTATTGTTTCAAGGAAACATTGAATTTGAATTACTTTTAAATTCTTACATTTATAAATAACAACAAGGCGGTAAGCTTTGAGCCCGAGCGGCGGAGGCAGGATCCGGAAAAGCTCTGATTGGCCGAGCCGAGAAGCAGCTCGACTATCATTGGGTGACGAGTCAGGCGCGTTATATAGGAGCAATATTTATATTCTGACACAGCCCACGTAGAGTAGACGAATCCCAGACGCTGAACGAAAATATATGAACTGTGGCCAGGCGAAATAAATGGAGCCCGAGCTAACTGGCTGTAATTACATGTTCATTTTAGAAAATCTAATACTCGGGCTAAGCCCGAGTAGCCTGACGGCCGGAGTCGCCACTGATGTGTGTGTATATATATATATATATATATATATATATATATATATATATATATATATATATATATATGCATGTGTATATATATGTTACAGTAAGAACACGTACCTAGGGATTACGCGTAATCCCTGAATGTTTATTCAGTGAATACGCGTAATCCCCGTTTCACTAACCGTTTATTCAGTGAATACGCGTAATCCCCGTTTCACTAACCTAACCTAACCTTAGGTTAGGTTCGGTTAGGTCAGGTTAGGTTAGGTTAGTGAAACGGGGATTACGCGTATTCACTGAATAAACATTCAGGGATTACGCGTAATCCCTAGGTACGTGTTCTTACTGTAACATATATATAGTTATATAATATGCATATGTGTATATATATATTTATATAATATGCATATGTGTATATGTATATTTATATAATATGTGTATATATATATTTATATAATATGCATGTGTATATATATTTATATAATATTCATGTGTATATATATAATATGCATATGTGTATATATATATTCATATAATCATGTGTATATATGTATTATATATATATATTATATATGATATGCATATGTGTATATACATATATATATATGCATGTGTATATATATATATATATATATATATATATATGTATGTATAATATGTATATATATGTATATGCATATGTGTATATACATATATATGTATAATATGCATATGTGTATATATATATGTATAATATGCATATGTGTGTATATATATACATATATGTATATGCATATGTGTATATACATATATATGTAATATGCATATGTGTATGTATATATATATATGCATATGTGTATATATACACATATATATATATATAATATGCATATGTATATACAGTCACTATCCGAGTTACGACCACCCGTACTTACGACCACGTCTAGCAGATGTCTATTATGAGTTTACTGTATATGTCTGACAGCACAGCGCGTAAGGTAGTTGTAGCAGCTCGGTATCGCGCACGACATTTATGGCAGAGTTGGAAAAGTTGCCATACACGTGGTTGGAAGATAATAGGCAAAGAAATGTGAAACAGATGTTGCAAACAGTGCAAAATAAGGCTACAAGTTAATTTCGCATGTTGAAAGAATGTGCAGGTGAAGAATACGCTTCACATGAATTCATAGCGAGTGCTGGGTGGTTTCGTCGCTTTCGAGAGCGTTACCAGGTTCACCACGTGTTGTCGAAAGGTGAGGATGCTAGCAGTGATGCGCATGCAGCTAAGCCATTTGTGGAAGAGTTTGATAAATTAATTAAGGATGAAGAATATTTACGTATTTAAGACCACGCCTAGCAGATGCCTATTATGAGTTTACTAATAAGAGTACTGTACTTTACAATAAGTATTTTCTTTCTTTAACCTACCATATATTAACAACTAAGCAACTGAAAACAATTCTGTATACAACTGTAGGAGAGAAGCCAACCGCAGAGTATGGGATCCAATGTATTTAACGCTTCGCCCAGCAGGGCTTCTTCAGAAATAACACAGTGGATTTTTTTTTTTTTTTCTCAAGGCAATCGATTCATAAGATGGTCATTAAGCCTGATTTGAATTTGTACAGTCTCGAAGTTGTTATGTATGTGAACACAGTGGACAAACATCTGACTCCTTGTATAACCTGAGCTTATGGGGGAGAAACGAACATGAAACTGGTGTAAACACAGTATGCGTAAATTGCTCGTTACTTTGTTTTTAAAATTCCTAAAGGTTTATTTATTGTAAAAAATACTTTGTTTTGATTTATATTATCAATGAGAGATATAAAAGCAGATTCAAAACATCTACGTTTCATAGTATGGTTTTCATATTTGATAATCTTAGTAATATTCCAGTCAGCATTGTGGCCTGTATCGTATCTATGTTTAACAATGGCATTATTCATATCGTAAGTTTTCATATCATATACAAAGAAAAATTATAAAAATTAGAATAAAAGGCATATAATTGACAAACCGTAAACAGCTTGTATATAATAGTATTCAGTAGAAAAAGTTACTTAAAAACGCAACAGATTGATATCATGTATCCTAGAGTATAACCCTCGTGTCGGCCATTTTAATGGGATCCGACTTACGACCAATCCGACTTACGACTGATTGGTCGGAACCAATCTAGGTCGTAACTCGGATAGTAACATATATATATGTATATTTATATATATATATATGTATACACTCATACCTCGATTTAATGGACCTCACTTTAACGGATTTCGGATGCAACGGACAAAATATGTAGCTTCCGGGGCGACCGGACGCGGTCTGATGTTTCCGCAGTTGACCGCCAGATGACCTATGGTCGCTTTGTTTACAACTGTGCCGGAACACGTGGAGCTGTTTGGTCCGTGTTTTTCGACCTTTTTGGCCCTGTTTTGTGTGTGAAATAATTCAACAGTTTTTTAACCATGGCACCTGTACATCCTGTAGAAAAGAGGAAAAGAGTCCATTTAACAGTATCACAGAAGCTTGAGTTGATTAAAAAGTTGAAAAGTGGAGTGTTGGTGAAGCAGGTGTGTGATGAATATGGAGTAAAGAAACAAACTGTGTCTGATATTCGTAAACAAAAAGAACAACTTACCCAATATTCGCTGAAGTATTCGGATGATGAAAATGTTGGACTTGGTACTCTTAGGGTGAAAATTTTGGACCAGATCCCAGGTATTTACACTAACAGATTGGATAGTGTGCTTAAGTAAAAATACCGTACTGTATTCATTCCTAATTTTTTCGTAACGTAATCGTTGAAATACAGTAGTATCGGAAACTTCGGATAATCGGGTATATCGGACCGGTGTTCCCCCCTTTTAGTCTGTTAAATCGAGACATGAGTGTATATATATATATATATATATATATATATATATACAGTCGAACCTCGAAAGCCCGGACTAATTGGGGGGAAGGGTTGTCCGGTCATGCCAAACGTCCGGTCATCGAAAATATCGCCCTAACAACCGTAGATTTACGTAGCGGTATACGTATAGGTAATGTATGATATGGCATAGAAACACATAAGAATAATACTCACACTGTAATAACAATACTGTAATAATAATGCCATAATACCAAAAATTATGTAATAACTGTAATACAGGCATGTAAATGTACTGTATATACAGTTTACTGTATTGTATTTTTTATTACGTACACTAAATATCGGAAGGTATGCACGCGGGGCAGTGGTGCCGACCAGGGTTGCCGCGTTTTCTACATTTCCGTGTAGAATGGGACTGTTGCCATACATTTTTCTCGGTCGTGTGCAGACTTTCATAGCAAGATATACTTGTCAAACTTTGACAAAATGGTGGTTCTAGTTTTTTTATTCTTGAATGTATATAAAGCCCCCATGTCCTAACATATTCAGTTAGATATCATTTTTTTTCCTATTATCGCTAAAAGAAAGCTGAAACTTTAGCGTAGAATTTTTTTCTACACGATAAAAACGTATCTTTTGGGATATAATATTTGATAAGTACTGTATTTTTCGGACCATAAGGCGCACCCGTAATTTGCTATTACCCGTCCTTACATAAGGCGGACCTGGTCTCGTCATCGGATAATCATGCATATGTGAGTGCTTTCAGAACTGAACATTTTCGTTGTTGAATGAGAAAAATCGTTTGGGATTTAGCAACTTTACAAAAATAAATGATATATTTTTTTTGGGTCAGTGAAATCAGACCACCTCCATGGACGGTCTGCCCTGCCAATACCCCTAAAAAACAACATAAACACGTTACGGGAATTGTGGGGAATTAAACCAACATTAGCAGTTTTATTCCCGGAATTCTCTATTCACTTAAAAACACAGGATTACAAATGAAGGTAAATTTTTAGTTTCGACTATGGGCGCAATATAGTAATAGAAAATTAATGATTAATCTTTTTAAATTATAGTATATCAACGTAATATGCAATTTTGTGAGCGGAAATAAAAAACAAAAAAGGTGCTTAAACAGATTTCGTAAGTAACGAAGTCGTGTCGGACGAATGGTACGCCTTGTTTGCGCACCATCCGATTTTGGCCGATTTTAAGGATTTTGCCCGCGCCTTATAGTCCGAAAAATACGGTAACACAATTACCAATAAAAGTCATATTTTGATGTACCATTTATTATTTGATAACTAGTTCTATGATTTTTAAACAAAAGTTTGAGTTTTTGAACGTTTTTAACAGCCCGCTGATATGTAGAAAAAAATTCCTCGTGTCCTTGTGCAGTTGCTACATGCCGCTATTTTACTACGTTTTGGTACAAAATTATACGAAACGGCAGCTCTGGTGGCGGCTTGACTGGGCCGGGTTTGAGCACACGTGTACGGCCGTCGCTACCACCTACCGGACAAATAGGGAACTTTGCTTGAAAAGTCCGCCCTTTGTTCATTTCGACCGGTCATACGAGGGTCCGGGCTTTCGAGGTTCGACTGTATATGTATGTATATATGTGTATATAGTATATATATATATATTGTGTGTGTGTGGAAAAGGTGGTACAGAAACGTGGGTTAGAGCGAGAACACTATATTCCTGATGTTTCGACTCGTTGGATCTGATTGGACGCCTCGAAAAAGTTAACTTTGAGAGAAAAAGGTTAGCCAGCTACGACGTGACAGCGTTGTTTACGAACGTAAGTATTGAGGGGGCCATTGAGGCGTTAAAGAGGGTTATAAATTCTGTGAATGACAGCGACTTACCAGTCAGAAAAACAGACTATATAGAATTGGTGTCTCTGTGTGTGAACTTTGGTGCCTTTGTATTTGAGGGCCAAGAGTTTAAACAACATCGAGGACTGGCTATGGGTTCACCATTAAGTGCTGTCATGGCTTCTCTTTTTATGGAAACACTGGAGGAGGATAAATTTATTCACATAATAGGAAGAGGCTCACATTGGTTCCGATACGTAGATGACGTGTTGGTGGTGGTACCCGAGGGAACAGATATGAACAATAAACTCCGCATGCTTAACGAAGTGAACAAAGACATCCAGTTCACAGTGGAGATTGAGAAAGACAACAAATTACCATTCCTAGACACTGTTTTCCATCAGGGTGAAATGGATGTAAAGTTTTCAGTACATATACAGAAAACCCACAAACAAAGATGACTTCATACACTACTTATCCCATCACAGCACACGCACAAAAACAGGAGTGATAATTGGTTTCTATCTGAGAGCATTGAGGATATGCAACAAAGAATATATAGAAGAGGAGATGTCCTACATATTTAATGTCTTCCGCAAACTTATGTATCCAGCGGGACTACTATCCAAATTGAGAAAGAAAACGGAAGAAATATATGCAAGACCAAAAAGTGACAAAGCTTCAGTAAAATATCTAGTAGTACCTTTCACAAAGGAAGCAAAAGCCATGACCAAAACGTTATCTAAAGCAGGCATCCAAATAGCATATAAATCCGGGCGCAAAATAAAGGACGTCTTAATTAACAAACAAGAACATCACACCAATGAAAATAGCATAGTGTATGGAATACCATGCAGTGGATGTCCTGCAACATATTACGGTGAGACACAGGGCTGCGGAGTCGGATGGTATAAGGTCCGACTCCGACACCTTTGATTCCTCCGACTCCGACTCCTTTGATTCCTCCGACTTCCGACTCCGACTCCTTTGATGACTCTGACTCCCGACTCCGACTTCCGATTCCTTAACTCCTTGACCCCTATGTGGAAATCTATTCTGCAGATCCATATACTGTACCAACCTCCCACACCTATTCAGCAAGCATTTTATAAATATTTTTCATGTATATTATTTTTTGCGTGAAATCACTTGTATGATAAATATACTCACATGTACACTCAACCAGCTTTATATATATATGCACACAAGCACATATATTCGTATAAACATATATATATTAAATATATAATGGTATTATTTATGCTCATGATCATCTACCAGCTTATGAGCACTTTCAAATCTGTCATGGCAGAGTTGCCACTTCAAGCTATATATTTTCTTTTTTCCTTTGTGCCCCTCCCCTCCCCCCCCCCATTTTTTTTTTTTTTTTTTTTTTTTTTTTTTTTTTTTTCATTTGTCTAATCTCATAAACCTATCACAACATTAGGAAAAAATGTGACAAATCATGATGAGGAAAGGTTAATGGAGGATGCCCTACCTAGTACTTACTGCAGAATTAATTTCACCATGTTATCATAATAACCAGAAATCAGTTCAGGAAAGAGAGACAACCTTCCCCTGTGCACACTGTTCATAGCTGCTGTTGTTCCTCCCCTTTTCAGTCATCACCAAATGCTGTGACATATGCTCTAATGTCATTCCAATCTGGCCTCTGAGACTGGTTAAAGTTTATCTCAGGCATTATCCCAGCATGACATAGCTCCTACAAAACAATAAACCACACAAAAACACTTCCATTGACTTTTACATAGTGCATACGTAGTGGATATATACTATTGTCTACACTGTCATGTACGTGTGTACATGATGGAGTTCTAGATGTTAACATAATTTGAATTAATTAGACTGTCAACAAAGGTAAAGTAGCTAGTTTAAATTATTTAAAGATAAAAATCATCTCCGTCACTTGACAGTTGATAAATTATTCAGGAATTTGAATTAATAGTTATATTTATTGAGTATTTATTAAAGATAGAAATACATTCCACTGGCTACAACTCCCATAGTATAGAATGAATGAAACATTAATACAAACTACATTCTGGAAACTTCTATAAATGGTACATATCCTGTAACTAGCTATAAAACTATTCTATACTAGACAGTTATTAAATTTGCTCAACACAAACATATCAATTTTTTTAGATTTTTTAAACTTGGAATAATGAGACCTACTGCTTTCTATTTGCACAATAGCAACAAATTATTTCACAGTGCACATCTATAGACAGTATTTGACAGCTATTGTTGGCTTGCCAATTACTGTAATGGTAAAAATTCAGACAAAGTTTTCAAGAATATAACAAAATATATATACTGTACCTTGAATACACCCGTATTATTACGTTAATAACTAGGTTAAAAAATCAATCTATAAAAATTTATTTTAATAAAATATTTTATATGTTCCTTGAATCTGCCAGTATTATTACGTTAACAAAGAAGTTAAAGCTAAAATCTATACAAATTTCTTATTTGTAAACACTGAAAAATAGGCTTTATTCATAATTATAGAACTTATAGACTACTCAGTTGAAATTTGCAAATAAAAAAAATAGTAGTTTTTACTTTATATAAGTAGGGTAAACTAATATCATCTTAATATGATAAAAATGGTTGGTTAGACTAGCCTATGAGAAATATAGGTTAGAGTCCTAGACTACCCTATGGATAGAGGCAGCCTATAGTCTAGGAAAAACAAATTCGACCCTACAATTTATGGTAAAAAGAAAGGTAAATGTGGATTATAAGGTTATTTTGGGATAACTTTTTTCCTTTTTTTAAACAAAAAAATTAAAAACTAAAACAAAATAAAAATAAAAGTCAATTTTTTTTATTATTGCATTAGTTTTATTTTTTATTTTCTTTATTTATTTTTTATTTAATTTTCTTTTTAAAGAACCCGATAATCAACATGTACCAAAAGAAATAGGTTTTATCTGTATATATAATATATATATATATAATGGTATGTATATATATATATATATATATATATATATATATATATATATATACTGTACACTCTCTTCATCAAAGTTTTAAAAATAATACAAACTGCTAATGATTCGCTAGGTTAGCCTATGGAGATTGCGTAGGCCAACAAACTGAGAGGCTAATTTAGCCTATCTCATAATCAGCATTTATCATACAACAGGTAGGACCTTACAATTGGCCTAGGCTACATCACTGGGAAAAGTAGGAAACTTTGGCAAAGTAATCTAAATTGTTCTTGCATCCAATGCTTATTGTTTACCAATTCCTACAAAAAATACATAGCCAAATCATGGAAACTGTATATCTTGTAGGTAATATTTAAGGTCCGGTAGTCACTCAATAGGCTACTATCAATAGAAGGGTTTTACAGACTATTCCGTATACCAGTATATCAATATTTGTCTTTACCAAGGTCACATTACACTGTACAATATTTGGCCTAAATATCTTCTTTTTACTATTATTAAAAGGTTAAAAGAGGAAGGGAAGTTGATTCAAGTAGGGAAGAAAAGGTAAAAGGCAAAGATGAAAAGATGATAATGGAAGAGGAAGCGATAAGGGGAAGATGGGCAGAATATTTTAGGGAACTGTTGAATGTAGAGGAGGATAGGGAGGGAATGGTGATAACAGTGGGAGGCACAAAGAAAATGACAGTGATGGGTGAGGAAAATGAAGGAAAAATAAGAAAAGATGAGGTGGAAGTAGCGATTAAAATGATGAGAGCAGGTAAGGCACCTGGGTTAGATGGGTGTCATGCGGAGTGTCTGAAGAAGGGAGGTAAAGTAATAGTAGACTGGTTAGTGAGGTTGTTTAATGTGTGTCTAAGGGAGGGTAGAGTACCAGAGGACTGGAGGAGTGCATGTATAGTTCTGCTTTTCAAAGGAAAAGGGAACAAGTGTGAATGTAGTAGTTTCAGAGGGATAAGTTTGTTGAGTGTAGTTGGGAAGGCGTATGGGAGAGTTATAATTGAGAGAATTAGGAGAGGAACAGAGGAAGTAATTGGTGAGGAGCAGTGTGGGTTTAGGAGAGGTAGGGGCTGTGTGGATCAGATTTTTGTGATAAGACAGATTTGTGAGAAAGTTTTAGGAAAGGGTAAGGATGTCTTTTGGCCCTTTATGGATTTGGAAAAGGCTAATGATAGGGTAGACAGGTATTGGGGGAAAGCTGTTAAGAGCAGTCAAGATTTTTATGAGAGTAGTAGAGCCTGTGTTAGAATCAGAAATGGAGAGAGTGAATGGTTTGAGGTAAAGGAGGGACTACGTCAAAGATGTGTCATGTCGCTGTAGCTATTCAATATGTACATGGATGAGGTGGCACAGGAGGTAAATGCAAGAGTAATGGGCAGGGGACTGGAGTTGGTTTCGGAAAATGGAGAAAAGTGAGAGGTAAGTCAGTTGTTGTTTGCTGATGACACTGCACTTGTGGCAGGGTCAGAGAAGGCATTGGGAGAGTTAGTGACTTAGTTTGGGAGGGTGTGTGATAGGAGAAAGTTGAAGGTGAATGTGGGTAAAAGTAAGGTGATGAGGTGTACAAGAGGAGAGGATGCTTGAGAGTTGGAAATAAGTCTCAAAGGGGAGAGGCTGGAGGAAGTGGATAGTTTTAGGTACTTGGGGTCATATGTGGCTGCAAAGGGAGGAGAAGAGGTAGAGGTAAGCTGTAGATTGAGAGAAGTAAATAAATGCCTTGGGGGATTTAAAAGAGTAATGAGAAATAGACATTTGGGAATTAATGCAAAGAGGAGATTGTATGAAGGGGTGATTATGCCGACAGTGCTGTGTGGGGCATAGACATGGAATTTGAGAGAGGCAGAGAGGAAGAGTTTAAATGTGTTTGAGATGAAATGTCTGAGAAGTATGGTGAGGGTTACAAGGCTGGATAGTGTGAGAAACGAGGAAGTGAGAAGGAGAGCTGGAGTGGAAAAGGAGTTGGCTAAGAGGGCTGAAGAAAGACTATTAGGATGGTTTGGACACATGGAAAGAATGGATGAAGGAAGACTGGTGAAAGGGTTATGGAAGGCAGAGATGGAGGGAGTGAATTTGAGAGGACGACCGAGGATGAGATGGATGGATGGGGTGACAGGGGTGTTGAGCAAGAGGGGAATGTCTGTGGAGCAGGGAAGGGAGGTGGCAGAAGATAAGGATGAGTGGAGAAGGGCTGTGTATAGATGATACTATGACGAGAAGAAAGGGAGGGGATGGGAGGAGGGGGGGGGTTTGGGGAGTGGGAAAGTATGAATGATACTTTGACGCAGCCCGAAGGAACTTCTCCCCGTCCTCCATTTTCTATGTGAGGTGACGGAGAGGGGGGGGAGGCCGCCAATTAAGTGAAGCTGCCTTGCTGTGGAGGTGCTGTATCTTGCTGCATTGCTTCTGACCCAGGGTGGTGGGCGGGATACAGGGATGACCCGTCGTCCACGAGGAGCTAAGATGTGAGGGTGGAAGGGATGATGGGTGGAAGTGGGTTTATGCCTTTTGACTTGGCTACCTCCCTGATAAGGGAAAAAGCCTTTTGTATATAGATAGAATTATGGTTATGGGTTAAAGCATAAATATCTGGTACACTTAGGCCTAATTTGCAATTGTCTTTATAGCATAATCAGTTTTGAATTAGATTAAAATGGTTCGTGATTTTCTTTACTCTGATTTCTATTTTTCATTGCTTCACTTGTAGGCCTATTGTATTCACTAGTAACCATGATCAGTAGCCTGTTTCTATTTCGTATATTTCAAACCACTAAATTTCTTTGATAAATGTATGATTTTTATATTCTGAAGTAGCTTTATCATAATCTAGCATATTTCTATTAAAGGTCAGATATCAACAGATATACCATTCGCTAAAAATCATCGTATTGCTCGAAAAAGTACTTTTTAAAAGCACACAAATAAAGTTTTTACCTATTACAAAAGAATTTATTCAGAAAATTCACTTTTAATTGCGCCTCGCATACCACTTTTCCGAAGTCTAGTTATTCAGAATAACAATATTGTTTGTTTGGCAACTGTGACGTCACGAACGCGGAATTCCCCGAACCTTTCCCGAAGCGCACGGGCGGAATGTTTCGAATAGCAGACGACGCAGTGAAATGAAGACAAAACTGTTTTTTGCCAAATTTGATAAGATGTAGATGGTGGAATTATATAGAATACTGTCAGTATGTTTTTTTATGTACATTAAACTGTAAATACAAAAAGTTATTGAAGTCTTGATATCTGACCTTTAAAGGTCAGAAATCAAGACTTCAATAACTTTTTGTATTTTGAACATTAATAGTGTTCTTGTTTCCACACAGCTCAATCCATCTTTCACACACCTTCTTATTTGCAGGGAAACGATGCAAATGAACATTTGGCTTATTTTTCTCTTTGGTTTGAGCCACAACCCTTTATGGCACAATTAGCCATATTGTCAAGACCTATATATACCGGTATATATATAGATTTAAATTGCCAGAATATAACCAATTGCGTGGAGCGGTGCGAGCGGAGGCTACAACCTATTTGATGAACGTTTCAATTACAACTAACAGCGATGGTACGAACGAACCCCACTATGCGCAGCCAGTTGACGTCACGGACACCCTGCGCCAACACCTTCGAAATTTGGTCGGAAGTGGTTAGACCTGTTTACTTAGACCTTGATTTGCACCACATGATTGGATTCAACACGCTATTCTCTTTTACGTCATTTACAACCTCAGGAAATCTTCAAAATTAGGCAGAAAAGTTAATTTGTTACAAGATCCAAGGAAAAATATACCAAAAATTGGCTCGCTAAAACCTCATTTATTTGTCGATGAACATCAAAAAATAACAGCAGACGATAAAAAACCATTTTGGAAATCGAGTGATGGATTTTTAGATTTGTATTTCTATTATGGAAAAGACCAGCAAGTAAAACTGCGTAGTCAAAAATTGTACACCTGTGGAAGTAGTGAAAAAGAAGAGACAGCAAAACGACGAGTAAGAGAAGAAAAAGAAGTACAGTATCTGCCAATGAGACAATAGTGTGTCAGATTTACAATTATATGGTAGTCAACAATGCGTGTCTCGTAGGTATGTTAAAAGAAATAGTCTGCAAAGTTACTCATTGAAGCTCATGTCAAAAAATATGGAAACGTTCCCGACATGTCTATAACTTTGAAGACGGCTGAAGGAATCAATACACGAGAACATAAAGGCGTGTACCATCTTCCCTCTTCTTCGCAAGTTGGGGATTGTTAATTTTGGTCCTGACAAGGATCAGCTGACGATAACAATTAGCTCTCCAAAGGCCAATTCATCATTTCCTTTGAAATTTTTTTACCATAATAACTATTTTTACAACAATTTTCAGTACCCCTTACTGTTTCCTAATAGAGATCTTGGGTATTCGTATACAATGACGAAACAGTGTAAACCTGGGAAAGGTGTTGGAAAATATAACCGTCTTTCACCTTCTATGTACTATTCATTTTTATATATGTAGAGAGAAGGGAATTTTAACTAACGAAAGGAAGAAAATTGTTTCAGCAGTTTACCGTGGATAATTATGTCAAAGTTAAATCAAATAAGTTGTCTTTTTTAGAATGTAATCAGACACAAATAAGAAAAGAACGAGCAGATATTTTACGTGGAGATGACGGAAAAGAATCTGGGCAAAGGATTATTATTCCTCCATCGTTTGTCGGGGGACCACGATAAATGAAACAATGTCAACAAGATGCTCTTGCATTCGTGACATATTACGGTTCTCCACATTATTTTATTACTTTCACAATGAACCCAAATTGGGAGGAATTACGTTCGGCGATGGATAAAACAGGTTCCTTTGATACCCATCCATGTGAACGACCCGATTTGGTTAGCCGAATTTTCAAGTTGAAAGTTGATAATCTAATGTATGATTTAACACAGAATCATATATTTGGTATCGAGTGGCAAAAACGAGGTCTCCCACACGTTCACATTTTATTGTGGATGGAAGAGCGTGTGACCGCTGATGCGGTGGAAAAGCTTATTTCAGCAGACCAGAAAAAAAACCGAACCTAGACTTTTCGAAATTGTCACAAAGTGTATGATTCACGGTCCCTGCAAAGGTTATGACGAGTCAAATGTCTGCTGCCAGGGAAAAAATAATAAAGGACAAACATGCGGTAAAGGATTCCCTAAAATGTGTAGAAAGGATTTACTTTTTGGGAATAATGGATATCCGCAGTATAAAAGAAGATCCATCGGTGAAGGTGGACATTCTTTCGAGATACAAGTTTAGGGTAAGAAGATCACTGTGGACAATTCATGGGTTGTGCCCCACAATCCATATTTGTGCTTGAAATACAACGCTCACATAAATGTAGAGTGTTCAAACTCTATCAAGTGCATAGCCTATGTCACCAAATATGTAAATAAGGGGTGTGATCAAATACTTTTTACAAAAACAACCGAGAAAGGTGCCATAAATGAGGTTAAAAACTACCAAGAAGTGAGATATGTAAATGCTAATGAAGCAACTTGGAAAATATTTAAGTTTGATATTCATAAAAGTTATCCAGCTGTAACCACTCTTGATCTGCACTTGGAAGGAGAAAACGAAGTGTTTTACTCAGAATAATCTTCAGAGCAAGAAATTAAAAATAAGACCCGTAAAGATACTCAATTTTACAGCATTTTTCAAACTATGTTCAGAAAACGGTTTTGCAGCTATGCTTTACTATCACGAGGTACCAAATCATTTCATTTACAATGATAAGATTTCAAAGTGGGTAGAGCGGAAAGGACGCACATTTTCACTTGGGCGTATTCAAGCAGTGACAACTAAGACGGTTGAATTATTCTACTTGAGGCTTCTGTTAACGCACAAACAAGGTCCGACATCATTTCAAGATCTTCGAACTATTGACGGTCAAACATATTCTTCGTACAGAGAAGCAGTCAAAGCGATGGGACTCCTAAGCGACGAAGAAACTTGGAGAAGTACAATAATGGAGATAATTAACCTTACAAATGATCAAAAACAACTAAGAGAAACTTATGCGAGCATGTTAGTTTTTTCGGATCTTGAAGATCAATCAGGAATCTGGGAAGAGACTAAAGATTTGTTCGCCAGTGATTTTCTGCATCACAACAATTTGACCGAATACAACGATGAGATTTATTTGGACGCATTAGATGACATACAAGAACATGTATGGAATTGTGGAGGCGGAAGGATTACTGAGTATAGGTTACTGCCTTCCAGAGACGGAGAGAAGACATCAAATGTTATTCGCAGAGAGAGATCCTATAACAAAGAAAAGTTACAGCAAGATGTTACAGAAAAAGTTAAACTTTTAAACAACAAACAGAGACATTGTTATGATGTAATGTCTCGAATTCAGACTGGAAGTATGTTCGACAATAATGGAATTTTCTTGAATGCTTCTGGAGGCACCGGAAAGTCTTTCGTCTTGAATATGTTATTGGCTTCTGTTCGCTCTCGGTGAAAAATAGCTTTACCTGTCGCCTCTTCGGGCATCGCTGCTACAGTTTTACACGGAGGACGAACAGCTCATAACATGTTTAAAATTCCTCTGATGGAGTATAATGAAATCCGTTCCTGTGGCATCAAGAAAAACTCTGAGCTCGCAAAGTTATTAAAAATAACGTCTCTAATAGTTTGGGATGAAGTAGTCATGGCAAACAAAAACATGCTAACTGCTCTCGATATTACTCTCAGAGACATCCTAGAGAATGGGAAATTCATGGGAGGTATAGTTTTTGTTTGTGTGGGAGATTTCCGTCAAATTCTTCCAGTCATACGAGGTGGAGGAAAAAACGAGGAACTCAAACACTGTATCACGTCAAGTTATCTATGGGAAGGTCTAACAAAATTAGAACTGACAGAAAACGTTAGATTGAAAACCAATTATGTCAGAAATAAATTTTTTGCAAAATTTTTTATTAAAAACTAGGAACAGGAGAATCTGGACCTGTATACTTTCTCGAAAATTTTGGAATAAGTGTCGAAACCCGCGAAGAATTGGTTAACAAAGTTTACGACGATATAGAAAATAATCATTTGAACGCCTCATACTTTGAGAAACGAGCTATTATTTATCTCACCAATGATGCCGTCGATAGTATAAATTCAATGATATAGGAGAAATCAGAAGAAAAATAGGTTGTGTATAATAGTGTTGATACCGCTACCGAAAATGATACAGATATTCAGACATCAGTTTTCAACGCATTGACAAGTCCATCTCTTCCTCTTCATCAATTGAAAGACAGAATGTCAATGAAGGCCAAAATATCAAAATAGGATGTAATGTCAGTGGAAGACAAAAGATCACGATGGGATGTAATTATAGTGGAGGAAAAAATATCATGTACTTTAATGCTCGCAGTATTAGGAACAAATTTCAAGAAATACAGGCGTATGTCAAAAGCGAAAATCCCGATATGATAGGAATAACTGAGACATGGTTAAATGGTACAGAGTTCGAAGCTGAATTTAATATTGCGGGATTTAAATACTTTCATCAGGATAGAAACCACAAGAAAGGTGGGGGTGTTCTATTGTACGTTAAAAACAATGTTCATGCTTGTGTTTTAGAGAAAGTGAAACAGGATGCATATGATAGTTTGTGGGTTGAGTTAACCCAAACAAATGGACAAAAAATGAATATAGGTGTAATATATAGGCCAAAGACATTATCATTAGCAGACGACCAACTGTTATTTCAAGAACTGTCTAGTTTCTGCAACCGGGATTTATTGATAATGGGTGATTTCAATTTTACTGACATTGATTGGATGACCCTTGAACATGGCCATATAGGTAGTCGCTTGATTGATTTTCTTGGTGACAATTACTTAATTCAGCATGTAAAAGAGCCCACAAGATATGGATACTTACTCGATCTTTTGATCACTAGCCGCAAAAGCATGGCAACTGATGTAGAAGTTGGTGAATCTGTTGCAAATAGCGATCACAACTTAGTTAGATTCAAACTCCTAAACAATTTTAGAATAGATACTTATGTTTCTAAAATACCTGATTTCAGTAAAGCTCAGTTCATAGGACTACGTCAGGAGCTTCAGCTTACAGATTGGGAGGCAAAATTAAACGAAAGACCTGTAGATCGATGTGGGAAATATTTCAAAATACGCTCACTAAGATGATTCAAACTTACATTCCTTTTAAGGACAGACGTCCCCCAAATCAGGCTCGCCCAAAGTGGCTCGACAAAGAAACTGAAAAAAGTATTGCTAAAAAGAGACAGGCTTATAAGAAATATAAGTGCTCGGGTGCATCTAATGACTATGAAAGTTATGTATCAATACAGAGAGATTTAAAAAAGACAATAAGAAAAAGAAAACGACAATACGAAATGAAAATCGCTGATAAATCCAAAGAGAATCCCAAAGAATTCTATAGTTACATTAGAGATAAAAAGGTTGTTAGGAATCACATTGGTCCACTATTATCTGCTGACGGTCAACTTGAATATTCTAATGAAGGAATGTGTAATATCTTAAACAATTATTTTAGCTCGGTATTCGTAAACGAAACACCTCAAAGTGAATTCCAAACTGAAACCTGTGAAAAGTCTGGGGTAAACTTACTACGGTAAATATAACAAAAGAAAAAATTAAAAGGTGTATAGACAAACTCAAAGTCAACACCAGGGCCCGACGGTTGGCATCCAAGAATCTTAAAGGAAATAAAAAATGAGATTGTTGTTCCATTGGAAATTATTTTCAAGAAATCCATCATATCCGGAGATGTCCCAAGAGAATGGAAGCTAGCTAATGTTACTCCCATATTCAAAAAAGGTGACAAAAAGAAACCAAATAACTATAGGCCTATAAGTTTGACTTCAATCGTAGGAAAAATAATGGAAACTATCATCAGAGATGCTATCGTACATCATTTAGAAAGTAACCGTTTGATAAATGATAGCCAGCATGGTTTCAGACGGAAACGTTCTTGCGTGACTAACTTACTCGAATTCTACAACACAGTTATCTCGAAGTATGACAAAAGAAACAATATAGATTTAATATATCTAGACTTTGCAAAAGCTTTTGATACCGTCCCACACGAAAGACTACTTACTAAATTAGCTTTGCATGGAATAAGTGGTAGCCTATTAGGTTGGACTAGTAATTGGTTGAATGGTCGAAAACAGAGAGTTGTTTTAAATGGAAAAACTTCTGGATGGAAAAGTGTTGCAAGTGGAGTTCCTCAGGGTTCCGTTCTTGGGCCACTTCTATTCATAGTATATATAAATGATATAGACCATGGACTAAAATCTACTGTTTCCAAATTTGCTGATGATACAAAACTGTGCGGAGTGGCAAATGATCACTCAAACCAATTAGATATTCAAGAAGATTTAGATCAATTACAGCAATGGTCTGAAAAGTGGCTAATGAAATTTAACACAAGTAAATGCAAGGTAATGCACATAGGTAAAAATAACAGTAAGTACGATTACAAGTTATTTGGTAATTCGTTAACAAAAGTGGATAGTGAAAAAGATCTCGGCGTAATTATCAGTAACGACCTCAAATCATCCAAACAGTGTATTTCAGCCTCTGAGAAAGCAAATAAGATTCTGGGACTGATTGCGCGATCTTTTGATTTCAAAAGTCCATCACTCATTAACAAGCTATATAAATCGTTAGTTCGTCCACATTTGGAATATGCTGTTTCTGTATGGTCACCGAATCTCATTAAAGACATTGACAGACTGGAAAAAGTACAACGGTGAGCCACAAAACTGATTCCAAATATAAAAAATAAATCATATGAAAATCAACTAAAACACATGAATCTGTTTTCTCTAAAAAAGCGTAGACTCAGAGGTGACTTGATACAGGTCTTTAAGATTTTAAAGGGAATTGACAACATCAAAAGTGACAAAATTTTCACATTGAATGAGATTCAGACAAGAAACAATGGTCTCAAACTATCCGGAAATAGATTCAATTTTGAAGTAGGTAGAAACAACTTTGCCAACCGTGTAGTAAATGAATGGAATAAACTTCCTGCACAGGTAGTGCAATGTAGTTCAGTTCGAAGCTTTAAGAATCAGTTAGGTAAATACCTAAGTAAGATGCTTTAATGATTATAATTTATCTTATATTATTTGTTTTTGTTTTGTTATCATTTGTCTGTCTGATTTTCATTTATTATTAGTTATGTCAATTTATTATTTACTATTTACCTGTTTGTTTATTATTTAACTATACCTATGCATTTATTTATGTATTTTATTTGTTATTTACATTATTATAGTTTTTATTTATTGTTTTATTATTATGATTTTTTTTTCGCATCCGACCTAGATATGGATCAAAAGGTCTCCTGTCGGCATGCTCCGCCTTTGTAATCCTTTGATAGGAAGTGTTTTGATGATCATTCGAAATATTTGTCCACCCAAGTTATGTAACGGTTCCAGAATAATTGTCACAAACTTGAAAAAGAACGTTATCGTTGGCAAAATTTTAGGTGGTAGTTATGGAGGAGAACAAGTTTTGATTCCAAAGATAACATTGGAAGCACAAGATACGCCAGTTCCTTTCAAGCGTAAACAATTCCCCGTCAAACTCAGCTACGCCATGACAATCAACAAGTCCCAGGGACAAATGTTTGAACGCTGTGGACTTCTCTTGGATTCTGTTCAATGTTTTGCGCATGGGCAACTTTACGTCGTGTGCTCGCGAGTAACAAACTGGAATTCATTCATTGTTTATACCGGTTTGGAGAAGGTAAATGATGAATATCAATTGAGACCAGCAATCAACCGCGTATATAAGGAACGTTTTTGTGGCGAGTTTGACAGTGTAGACGAAAACTTACCTCAAGTGACATCTGAAAGTGAAGCTTCACTTTTCGCTCGAGGAGCCAGAGCTCGAGAAAGTAGAAATACCCAAGGAGTTTTACAAGCTTTCAGAAGAAGACGCTATCAAGATGATTCTGCCAGATTATGATAATGATAACAGTCATGACTCTAACGAATCTGTTGACAACACTGTTTTAGAAGCTTTTGACAAAAAGTTGGAAAAAATGGAGAAACTTGTTGAGAAAATGGAGAAACTTGAAGACGTCATCAACGCGGTTAAAAGATGTATCAGCGATGAAGAGAGTCACCACCTTCTTCTCCTCCGAAGAAAAAGTGTAAATGATTAACTTTATAGTTTTTTATTGAAAACCTTTGTTAAAAAACGGGGCGGAGCCCCTGGGCGCGCAGCGCCGCAGACCAAGCCCCCAGGCGTAGCCTGGCTGGCGAAGCCAGGGGCTTGTGTGTGTGTATATATATATATTATGTATGTATATATGTGATATACAGTGCTCGACAAGGATGTACAAATGGTTAGTGAGAATGAGTGATGAGTGTTGAGGACGGTTTTTGCTGAAATGCACAATTTTATATAAAAAAAACTAGCATACGGATGCATTATTTGAACTATTTTCTTTAAAATGTGTGATTTCCATATAAATTGATCAAAGAGAAGTTACGTTTTTATCCTCTACAAAATTACCAACCACATACCGTCCGACTCACTAATTGCCAACCTCAACCAAACAATGTCGGTTTTTGCTCAAATGCACAATTTTATACAAAAAATTAGCGTATGGTTGCATTATTTGACCTATTTTCTTGAAAATGTGTGATTTCCTTGTAATTTAATCAAAGAGAAGTTAGGCTTTTATCCTCTGCAAAATTACCGACAACAGCTATGAATACCGTCCGGTTTTTGCTGAAATGCACAATTTTATATAAAAAATTAGCATATGGTTGCCGTAGTAACTAACCAACTACGCCATCAAGTTGATGGCGTAGTTGGTTAGTTACTACGGCACTTGTCATATGATCGCTGAGTTCGAGTCCTCGGCAGTACCATATTTCAATTTCTGCACGTGGCCCCATTGGGTTTCCCGATGCTGATGGCTTAGAATTAAAGTGCGTTGCGGGTGTTAAAAATGTATATATATATATACAGTATATCATATATACATATGTTTATATATTTATATGTATATATGTGCATATCTATATATATAATATGTATATATATGTGTGTGTGTGTGATTCACCATGGTCTTTGGATCACGGGTTGGACTCGTGATCGACATCTATTTCCCTTCCGTAAGAGAGCTCAGAGCTCGTATACGACCGATCTATGGGTAATGCTGTGACCTTTCACGCGCACACACCCCAACTCCCCGCCCACGAGAGTTGGAGTAACAACCCACAGCGCATCGGCACTGCAATTATTTCAGCCGTGGGCGGGATTCGATCCCGGACCTCCGTAGTGGCAGCCGGAGCTGTGTGTGTGTGTGTGTATGTATATACATGTATGTGTGTGTGTGTGTGTGTAATATATATATATATAATGTGTGTGTGTGTGTAAATATACAAGTGTGTACGAGATCTTCTGTTGTGTATAGGGAAGAAAGGCCAAGACAGAGTGAGGGATTTAGCACCATACTTTGAGAAACGAGCTATTATTTATCTCACCAATGATGCCGTCGATAGTATAAATTCAATGATATAGGAGAAATCAGAAGAAAAATAGGTTGTGTATAATAGTGTTGATACCGCTACCGAAAATGATACAGATATTCAGACATCAGTTTTCAACGCATTGACAAGTCCATCTCTTCCTCTTCATCAATTGAAAGACAGAATGTCAATGAAGGCCAAAATATCAAAATAGGATGTAATGTCAGTGGAAGACAAAAGATCACGATGGGATGTAATTATAGTGGAGGAAAAAATATCATGTACTTTAATGCTCGCAGTATTAGGAACAAATTTCAAGAAATACAGGCGTATGTCAAAAGCGAAAATCCCGATATGATAGGAATAACTGAGACATGGTTAAATGGTACAGAGTTCGAAGCTGAATTTAATATTGCGGGATTTAAATACTTTCATCAGGATAGAAACCACAAGAAAGGTGGGGGTGTTCTATTGTACGTTAAAAAATAATGTTCATGCTTGTGTTTTAGAGAAAGTGAAACAGGATGCATATGATAGTTTGTGGGTTGAGTTAACCCAAACAAATGGACAAAAAATGAATATAGGTGTAATATATAGGCCAAAGACATTATCATTAGCAGACGACCAACTGTTATTTCAAGAACTGTCTAGTTTCTGCAACCGGGATTTATTGATAATGGGTGATTTCAATTTTACTGACATTGATTGGATGACCCTTGAACATGGCCATATAGGTAGTCGCTTGATTGATTTTCTTGGTGACAATTACTTAATTCAGCATGTAAAAGAGCCCACAAGATATGGATACTTACTCGATCTTTTGATCACTAGCCGCAAAAGCATGGCAACTGATGTAGAAGTTGGTGAATCTGTTGCAAATAGCGATCACAACTTAGTTAGATTCAAACTCCTAAACAATTTTAGAATAGATACTTATGTTTCTAAAATACCTGATTTCAGTAAAGCTCAGTTCATAGGACTACGTCAGGAGCTTCAGCTTACAGATTGGGAGGCAAAATTAAACGAAAGACCTGTAGATCGATGTGGGAAATATTTCAAAATACGCTCACTAAGATGATTCAAACTTACATTCCTTTTAAGGACAGACGTCCCCCAAATCAGGCTCGCCCAAAGTGGCTCGACAAAGAAACTGAAAAAAGTATTGCTAAAAAGAGACAGGCTTATAAGAAATATAAGTGCTCGGGTGCATCTAATGACTATGAAAGTTATGTATCAATACAGAGAGATTTAAAAAAGACAATAAGAAAAAGAAAACGACAATACGAAATGAAAATCGCTGATAAATCCAAAGAGAATCCCAAAGAATTCTATAGTTACATTAGAGATAAAAAGGTTGTTAGGAATCACATTGGTCCACTATTATCTGCTGACGGTCAACTTGAATATTCTAATGAAGGAATGTGTAATATCTTAAACAATTATTTTAGCTCGGTATTCGTAAACGAAACACCTCAAAGTGAATTCCAAACTGAAACCTGTGAAAAGTCTGGGGTAAACTTACTACGGTAAATATAACAAAAGAAAAAATTAAAAGGTGTATAGACAAACTCAAAGTCAACACCAGGGCCCGACGGTTGGCATCCAAGAATCTTAAAGGAAATAAAAAATGAGATTGTTGTTCCATTGGAAATTATTTTCAAGAAATCCATCATATCCGGAGATGTCCCAAGAGAATGGAAGCTAGCTAATGTTACTCCCATATTCAAAAAAGGTGACAAAAAGAAACCAAATAACTATAGGCCTATAAGTTTGACTTCAATCGTAGGAAAAATAATGGAAACTATCATCAGAGATGCTATCGTACATCATTTAGAAAGTAACCGTTTGATAAATGATAGCCAGCATGGTTTCAGACGGAAACGTTCTTGCGTGACTAACTTACTCGAATTCTACAACACAGTTATCTCGAAGTATGACAAAAGAAACAATATAGATTTAATATATCTAGACTTTGCAAAAGCTTTTGATACCGTCCCACACGAAAGACTACTTACTAAATTAGCTTTGCATGGAATAAGTGGTAGCCTATTAGGTTGGACTAGTAATTGGTTGAATGGTCGAAAACAGAGAGTTGTTTTAAATGGAAAAACTTCTGGATGGAAAAGTGTTGCAAGTGGAGTTCCTCAGGGTTCCGTTCTTGGGCCACTTCTATTCATAGTATATATAAATGATATAGACCATGGACTAAAATCTACTGTTTCCAAATTTGCTGATGATACAAAACTGTGCGGAGTGGCAAATGATCACTCAAACCAATTAGATATTCAAGAAGATTTAGATCAATTACAGCAATGGTCTGAAAAGTGGCTAATGAAATTTAACACAAGTAAATGCAAGGTAATGCACATAGGTAAAAATAACAGTAAGTACGATTACAAGTTATTTGGTAATTCGTTAACAAAAGTGGATAGTGAAAAAGATCTCGGCGTAATTATCAGTAACGACCTCAAATCATCCAAACAGTGTATTTCAGCCTCTGAGAAAGCAAATAAGATTCTGGGACTGATTGCGCGATCTTTTGATTTCAAAAGTCCATCACTCATTAACAAGCTATATAAATCGTTAGTTCGTCCACATTTGGAATATGCTGTTTCTGTATGGTCACCGAATCTCATTAAAGACATTGACAGACTGGAAAAAGTACAACGGTGAGCCACAAAACTGATTCCAAATATAAAAAATAAATCATATGAAAATCAACTAAAACACATGAATCTGTTTTCTCTAAAAAAGCGTAGACTCAGAGGTGACTTGATACAGGTCTTTAAGATTTTAAAGGGAATTGACAACATCAAAAGTGACAAAATTTTCACATTGAATGAGATTCAGACAAGAAACAATGGTCTCAAACTATCCGGAAATAGATTCAATTTTGAAGTAGGTAGAAACAACTTTGCCAACCGTGTAGTAAATGAATGGAATAAACTTCCTGCACAGGTAGTGCAATGTAGTTCAGTTCGAAGCTTTAAGAATCAGTTAGGTAAATACCTAAGTAAGATGCTTTAATGATTATAATTTATCTTATATTATTTGCTTTTGTTTTGTTATCATTTGTCTGTCTGATTTTCATTTATTATTAGTTATATGTCAATTTATTATTTACTATTTACCTGTTTGTTTATTATTTAACTATACCTATGCATAAATTTATGTATTTTATTTGTTATTTACATTATTATAGTTTTTATTTATTGTTTTATTATTATGATTTTTTTTTCGCATCCGACCTAGATATGGATCAAAAGGACTCCTGTCGGCATGCTCCGCCTTTGTAATCCTTTGATAGGAAGTGTTTTGATGATCATTCGAAATATTTGTCCACCCAAGTTATGTAACGGTTCCAGAATAATTGTCACAAACTTGAAAAAGAACGTTATCGTTGGCAAAATTTTAGGTGGTAGTTATGGAGGAGAACAAGTTTTGATTCCAAAGATAACATTGGAAGCACAAGATACGCCAGTTCCTTTCAAGCGTAAACAATTCCCCGTCAAACTCAGCTACGCCATGACAATCAACAAGTCCCAGGGACAAATGTTTGAACGCTGTGGACTTCTCTTGGATTCTGTTCAATGTTTTGCGCATGGGCAACTTTACGTCGTGTGCTCGCGAGTAACAAACTGGAATTCATTCATTGTTTATACCGGTTTGGAGAAGGTAAATGATGAATATCAATTGAGACCAGCAATCAACCGCGTATATAAGGAACGTTTTTGTGGCGAGTTTGACAGTGTAGACGAAAACTTACCTCAAGTGACATCTGAAAGTGAAGCTTCACTTTTCGCTCGAGGAGCCAGAGCTCGAGAAAGTAGAAATACCCAAGGAGTTTTACAAGCTTTCAGAAGAAGACGCTATCAAGATGATTCTGCCAGATTATGATAATGATAACAGTCATGACTCTAACGAATCTGTTGACAACACTGTTTTAGAAGCTTTTGACAAAAAGTTGGAAAAAATGGAGAAACTTGTTGAGAAAATGGAGAAACTTGAAGACGTCATCAACGCGGTTAAAAGATGTATCAGCGATGAAGAGAGTCACCACCTTCTTCTCCTCCGAAGAAAAAGTGTAAATGATTAACTTTATAGTTTTTTATTGAAAACCTTTGTTAAAAAACGGGGCGGAGCCCCTGGGCGCGCAGCGCCGCAGACCAAGCCCCCAGGCGTAGCCTGGCTGGCGAAGCCAGGGGCTTGTGTGTGTGTATATATATATATTATGTATGTATATATGTGATATACAGTGCTCGACAAGGATGTACAAATGGTTAGTGAGAATGAGTGATGAGTGTTGAGGACGGTTTTTGCTGAAATGCACAATTTTATATAAAAAAAACTAGCATACGGATGCATTATTTGAACTATTTTCTTTAAAATGTGTGATTTCCATATAAATTGATCAAAGAGAAGTTACGTTTTTATCCTCTACAAAATTACCAACCACATACCGTCCGACTCACTAATTGCCAACCTCAACCAAACAATGTCGGTTTTTGCTCAAATGCACAATTTTATACAAAAAATTAGCGTATGGTTGCATTATTTGACCTATTTTCTTGAAAATGTGTGATTTCCTTGTAATTTAATCAAAGAGAAGTTAGGCTTTTATCCTCTGCAAAATTACCGACAACAGCTATGAATACCGTCCGGTTTTTGCTGAAATGCACAATTTTATATAAAAAATTAGCATATGGTTGCCGTAGTAACTAACCAACTACGCCATCAAGTTGATGGCGTAGTTGGTTAGTTACTACGGCACTTGTCATATGATCGCTGAGTTCGAGTCCTCGGCAGTACCATATTTCAATTTCTGCACGTGGCCCCATTGGGTTTCCCGATGCTGATGGCTTAGAATTAAAGTGCGTTGCGGGTGTTAAAAATGTATATATATATATATATACAGTATATCATATATACATATGTTTATATATTTATATGTATATATGTGCATATCTATATATATAATATGTATATATATGTGTGTGTGTGTGATTCACCATGGTCTTTGGATCACGGGTTGGACTCGTGATCGACATCTATTTCCCTTCCGTAAGAGAGCTCAGAGCTCGTATACGACCGATCTATGGGTAATGCTGTGACCTTTCACGCGCACACACCCCAACTCCCCGCCCACGAGAGTTGGAGTAACAACCCACAGCGCATCGGCACTGCAATTATTTCAGCCGTGGGCGGGATTCGATCCCGGACCTCCGTAGTGGCAGCCGGAGCTGTGTGTGTGTGTGTGTATGTATATACATGTATGTGTGTGTGTGTGTGTGTAATATATATATATATAATGTGTGTGTGTGTGTAAATATACAAGTGTGTACGAGATCTTCTGTTGTGTATAGGGAAGAAAGGCCAAGACAGAGTGAGGGATTTAGCACCAGGGTTATTGGGTTTTTGGTGAGGTGTAGGGGTAGAGGGGGTAACTGGCACGATCGGGATGATAGGGTGTGGCACTCCCTGGGTCAGGACAATCAATGGTGTTTTAGGTCTTCTGCACTGCACCACAACCCTCGCCCTGTTGCTCCTCCTCCTCCTCAACCACTTCCTCTTCCTTTCTCTTCTTTCTGCTCTTCAGCCTTCCGCCCTACCGGCCTTGCTTCAACCTTGTTCTCTTCTTCCCTGTTTGCCATGTTTCGTTCCACCTCGTGGTCATCACCTCCTCCCACTCTTCCACACTTTTAAACCTCCGCAGTTGGATCTGCCGTTGTACATGCTCCCCGTCGAACTTCCGGTTTGGCCTGACCTCTATCCAGTCTCCTTTCCCCCTCTTTCCATTCGCTCTGACCGATATTTCATCGTGGTTCCCCTCGTTTTTCTTCTTTTCTTCTTTTCCGTTGTCGTGGTCTCCTCGTTCTCATTCTTTTCTACCACTTTTTTTTTCTCTTTCTCCTTTCATCCCTCCCCCTCTTCCTCTTCTTCCACCACTTCCTCCTCTTTCACCACTTCCTCCTCGTCTTCCACCATTTCCTCCATGTTTTTCTCCTCGTCCTTCTCTTCCTCTTTCTATTTCTTCTTCCTCCTTTTATTTATATTCTTATTGCATACTCATCTTTTTCCTACTCGTTCTCCTCGTCCCCTTTTTCTTTTCCTCCCCATTTTCTCTACGGACCAGAGGCTCGTAACGTTCTTTTCTTCTCTTTATCTTCTTGCTCCTCCCCTGTCCCCTCTTGCTCTTGCGTACTTCCCTTTCGAATCTTCTTACTTCTATGCCCCGTTTCCCATCCTTTTGTTGTTCCTTCTCACCCTCCCTTCGTCTTCATCATCACCCGTTCCTCTTTGTCTTTTTCCATGTCTCCACTTTTGTCTTCCTTTGCATCTTCCTTAACCTATTCCCGTCCTTCTAACTCTTTCTTGTTCCCTTTCCCTCTTCTTGCCTCCCCCCACTCCCTTTCAGTCCTCCACGTACCTACCTCACCCACTTCCCGTCTGATCTCCTTTTGCTGCATGTGTGCTTGTACTCTGCATGTTCATGGCCTTTGGAAGGTGGAATACGTAACCTTTTTTCTCACTCCCTCCTTGACTGCCTCCTTCCGCCTCCTTCCCTCTGCCTTTTTTTTTTTTTCTTAACAGCTACCCCCAGAGAAGCCTTTCGATAAGGTGCCTCAAAAATAACGTGGGAATTGGAAAATGTTAGAGGACTGAAAATGAGCACACTGGAATAGACGAATTATATTAAGGGAAGAACAGTGAAGAATAAGATGTCAGATCGGAGAGAAGTTACAACTATGGTACCAAAGAACTCTGACTTCTGGCTGCACTAAGGTTCTACATGTATATTAACGGCACGACGAATAGTATAGGCTAGGGGTGGGCAACCCTTGACACGTGTGCATAACCTGGCACACTAACGACTTTTTTTTCGGCACGCGAAACCCAGAGCTCACCAGAAATAATTATAGGGTGTGGCATACGTCGTGATAAATCAACCTTAATACATCTATTTCTCTTTTATTTCCGATCTATGTGATGTTTAATTTATATATATATATTTATTTATTTATTTGTTTATATATACACATATACCAAAGGCTTTTGTCCCCCCCCCCATGTAGCCAAAAACAAAGGCATAGAAACCACTCCCACCCATTCCATCCCCTACATAATCCACTCCCCTCTTATCTTGGCATCACCTAGATGACGGGTCATCCCTGCATCTTGTCCACTGCCCTGGGTCTGAAGCAGTGTCGCGAGACACAGCACATCCACAGCAAGGCCGCTTCATTAATTCGGCGACCCCCCCCCCCTCTCCGTCCCCTTATGTAGAAAAGAAGACTGGGAGAAATCCCTTCGGGCTGCGTCGGTTTATTTCTCATAGTCCCTCACCCCCCATCATCCACCCACTCCCCCTCATGCATCAAAGCATCATCCATGCACAACCATTCTCCATTCACCCCTATCTTCTTCCCTCTCCTGTCCTTCCTCAAAAGACATTCTTCTCCTTCCCAATACCCCTTTTACCCCATCCATCCATCTCATCCTAGGTCGACCCCTCATGTTCACTCCTTCCACCTCTGCCTTCCAAATCTGTTTTACTAATTTTTCTTTACTCATTCTTTCCATGTGTCCAAACCATCCCAATACTCTTTCATCAACCCTATCTCCCAACCCCCTTTCCACCCCTGTTCTCCTCACCTCCTCATTTCTCACTCTAGCCAAGTAACCCCTATCATACTTCAGGCATTTCATCTTAAACACATTCAAACTCCTCTCTTCCTCTCTTATGTTCTATGCTTCTACCCCATACAGTGCTGTTGGCCCAATCACTCCTTCATATAATCTCCCCTTAGCATCCATTCCCAAATGTCTATTTCTCATTACACTTTTTAATCCCCCAAGGCACTTACTCGCTTCTCTCAATCTACATTCTACCTCCACCCCCACTCCGTTTCCTGCCACATTCGCACCCAAGTGTCTAAAACTATCCACTTCCTCCAGTCTCTCTCCCTTAATATTCACTTCCCAAACTGTCACTAACTAACTCAGTCCCTCCTCTGATCCTGCTACAAGCGCAGCGTCGTCAGCAAACAACTGGCTTATCTCCCACTTTTCTCCCTTTTCTTTAACCATCTCCAATCCCTGACCCGCTACCCTTGCATTTACCTCTCGCACCACCCCCATCCATGTATAAATTGAACAGTCAGAGCGACATAACACATCCCTGACAAAGTCCCACCTTTACCTCAAACCATTCATTCTCTCCATTTCTAATTCTAACGCCAGCTCTACTACTCTCGTAAAAGCCGTTGACTGCTCTTAACAGCTTTTCTCCTATCCCATATATCTGCAATACCTCCCACAGTGCCTTCCTGTCTACCCTGTCATAAGCTTTTTTCCAGATCCATAAAAGCCCAAAATACATCCTTACCTTTTCCTGTAGCCTTCTCACATATGTCTTACCACAAAAATCTGATCTACACAACCCCTACTTGTCCTAAATCCACACTATTCCTCTCCTAATAATCTCAGTCAAGACCCTCTCATAAGCCTTCCCAACTACACTTAAAAAGCTAATCCCTCTGAAACTACTACACTCACACTTGTCCCCCTTTCCCTTGTAAAGTGGAACTGTACAGGCACTCCTCCAGTCCTCCAGCACTCTACCCTCTCTTAAACAAACATTAATTAACCTCACCAGCCAGTCCACCATCACTGTACCTCCTTTTTTTTTTCAAACATTCTGCATGGCATCCATCCAACCCAGGTGCTTTACCTCCTCTCATCATCTTAACAGCTGCTTTCACTTAATCTTTCCTTATTTCTCCTCCATTTTCCTCACCCATCAGTCATCACTGTCATTTTCTTAGCGCTTCCCACTGCAACTACCTTTCTCTCCCTATCCTTCACATTTAGCAACTCCCAAAAATACTCTGCCCACCCTCCTCTCACTGCCTTTTCTTCTATTATCATCTCCCCATCTGCACCTTTTACCTTTTCTTCTCTACTTGATTCGCCTCCTCTTCCTCTCTTAATCATCTTCCAAAACATTTTGTATTACTTTCAAAATTTTCTGTCATACTCTTACTCCATTTCACATCTGCTCTCCTCTTTCCCTACCTTATCTTATGCTTTACTTCTCTTTACCTTGTACCTTTCATATGATTCCCTCGTACTAATTTGTAACCAATCTATGAAAGACTGCTTCTCTTCTACACCCTTCTTATTTTCCTCATCCCACCACTCACTACCATTCCTTCTATTTCCACATCCCACCACTCACTACCATTCCTTCTATTTCCTCCCGTCCTCCTTGTTCCACACACCATCTTTGCACACCTTATGACTTCCTCTTTGAACCATCCCCATTCCTCCACTCCTAGTTCTACTCTACTCCCTCCAACTCCTCTTAGCTTCTTCTTATACTCCTTTTCTTTCTCATTTAAGCAGTTCTATCTAAGTACCTCCCTACCTTCTGCCCTTTTCCTCCTTCACCTATTCTCCATTCTCAACTTACCTTCCACCAAAACATGATCTGTTATTCCCCCACTCTCTCCCATTAGAACATGTGCATTCTTAATTCTTCCTAATCTACTCCTGGTTACCACTATATAGTCCATTAATGCTCTATCTACCACCCTTCCATCCACCACCCTCTCCCATGTGTACTTATGTTTGACTTTCTTCCTAAACACTGTATTTGCTATCATCAACTCTTTCGAGACGCATGAACTCTACGATTTTTTCCATGGAACTCCATACTTCCCAGTCACTCCGTCAATTGGTTCCTTTCCTACCCAGGCATTAAGATCTCCCAATACAACTACATTGACATTTCTCCCTAATCCCTCTATCCACTCATTTAAATCTATCCAAAAAGCCTCCTTTTCCTCTATATATCAGATGAATTTTCTCATGCCCGAGATTGAGTATGCCTGTTGTAGATGGTCGGTGTAGTTTACTATGTAACTGTGTTTATCAGTTTATTTGTACATTTTTAAAATAGATTAGTAAATAGTCAGTGTGTCTTGTCATGATGGGGGAAGTCTGCATGATTAAACTGGTTGTAGGGGGGAATGATAGAAAAAAGTTTAAGAACCACTGTCCTAGACCCTCTTATGCCTTTACGTTCTTTTAGAAATGTCCCCTTTGGGGCTACAGGTAGCAGGATTCCTAGTCCTTTCCCCGCCCCGTTTTTGTCGCCTCATACGACTGAAGTGGGAAGACTTGATGGTAGCATTCTTTTCCCCCACCACAGGGTAGGCGATAAAAGGAAATGAATATTCAGAGAAATGGTACAGGACAGTAACAAGGGGTGGGGGGACAGCATAACGGAGGGACAGTCGCAGTATAATATAGTTTTTCTTGTGTTCGTCCCCGGCCCGTCCTTTTTTTTTTTTTTTTTTTTTTCTTCCACACGCCCCTGGCAGGCCGGTCCTTTTCCAATGGTCGCCCCCGGCCCACCGATCTTTTTTTCCCTCCTCTGGAAGGCCCTTCCTTTTCTCTTGTTCGCCCCCCGGCCCGCCGGTCAATTTTTCCCTCCTCACGCCCCCGGCAGGCCGGTCCTTTTCTAATGCTCGCCCCCGGCCCGCCGGTCAATTTTTCCCTCCCCCCGCCCTCGACAGGCCGGTCCTTTTCCAATGGTCGGCCCCCGGTCCGCTGGTTAATTTTGCCCTCCCGCCCCAACAGGCCGATCCTTTTCCGATGCTCGCCGGTCAAATTTTCACTCCTCTCATTCCCGGCAGGACGGTCCTTTTCCAATGCTCGCCCCCGCCCCGCCGGTCAATTTTTCCCTCCTCACGCCCCCGGCCCGCCAGTCAATTTTTTCCTCCCGCCCCCCGGCAGGCCGGTCCTTTTCCAATGCTCGCCCCCAGCCCGCCGGTCAATTTTTTCCTCTCCCGTCCCCGTTCCTTTTCCAATAGTCGCCCTAGGCCCGCATGTTAATTTTTCCCTCCTCCCACCCCCGACAGGCCGGATGCATCAGAATGAAAACAGCGAGGTTGATGTCACAGCCTTACGTGAACAGCCGAAGATCGGCGAAGGAAAGTTCGTCTGCTACCGATATTTTGATTGGACTTTTTATCACATTGCGTAATAATTAGGTTTTATTTTTGCATTATTTGATAAAAAAAAGTGACAAAGCCCATCTAGCAAATATTCACCACCTTTTTGAAAACCTCAGTTGACCTTTAAGGTACAAAAATTATTTCATGATAAATTGATACATTTATTTTCCAACGTAATCCCCTTGCAAGCTTACACACTCCAACGGTCGTGGAGTTTACGGATCCCCTCTTCGTAGAAGCCTTGGTCCTCCAAATACACCCCTACGGCATCAACGACGTCATTATCCGTGGCGAAATGTTGACAGATGAGCTCATTTTTCATCTTGGCAAATAGTAGTCTGAGGGAGCCAAATCAGGTGAACAGGGCGGATGTTCAACTAGCTGGGAGCCTCAACCATGTACGGCAGCAAGTGCCACGGTGGATTTGTGCTGGCGCATTGTCCTGATGGAAAAGCACTCCTAATGACAGTTTTCCATGCTGTCTTTTCTTAATTTTCTCTCACAGCTGCCTTATCAAGTTGGCATAGTATGGTCCAGTAATGGATTGACCCTTTGTCAGATAATCCACCAGTAGCACTCCCTCAGAATCAACCCCCCCCCCAAAAAAAAAAAAAATCCCTGGAGAGATAGACTTTGCCTTCTTTGGAGCTGGAAATCCATGATGCTTCCATTGTTTTGATTGTTCTTTCGACTCAGGCTGGAAGCGGTGAACCCAAGTCTCATCCATGGTCACAAATCGCCGAATCAATCTTTGTCAATCAGCATAAAAAACGGCAAGATTGTTCTTTGACATATTGCATCGCAGCCGCTTCTGATCAGGTCCAAGAAGTTCTGGGACCCAGCGAAGAGAGAGCTTCGTTATTTGAAAATGGTTGGGGATAATTGCATGAACACATTCCTGGAAGATGCCCAACTCTGTCGCAATAAAGCGTTCAGTCAAACGCCGATCTGTGAGCAACATGTCATGGATTTTGTGGACGATTTCCTAAGAGGTGGCAGTGCCAGGCCTTCCTGGACGAGGGTCATCTTCCAGGCTGTCCCTGCCCCGTTTGAAATCAGCTGCCCATTTTTTAACCATGACGTATGAAGGACCATTGTCTCGTAAAGTAGCCACCGTGTCCTCGTGAATTTCCTTTGGAGTTAAGCCCTTGATGTGGAAATATTGAATGACTGCCCGATAACAAATTTTGTCAATTTTCTCTACAATACCTCACTGTTCCAAATCCATTATCTATATAAAAAAAATAAAGGCTTGAAAATTATGAAAAATTAGATTTTTGTGGGGGGAAAACTACAATCGTGTCCCACCATAGGCCACGAATTTTTCAATCACCCCTCGTATTGCATAAATTGTCACCTGTGTGGAAAGTAATGTTTTATTACATCCTGCAGTCTTCTTAATTGTTGCTATGTTCTCTTGATTTTCTTTTCATCCTATCCAGATCCTTTCAATTTTCTAATTGATATCTCCAATGTAAAAATAGCCGCCTCTTTCTCCTTGATCTCTTTGTGTGGGCAATTCAAGCTTTTATCATCTCCCCTCATACGTCTTCTCTGGAAGGCCCTTTGAATTCTCTAAATATTTTTGGTATTTTTATTTCCTTTTCTTGTGTGGTAACCACACTACTGCACAATACAACCCGGGGTGGATCAGGCATTCACTTGCGTTTTTCATAATGTTCTCGTTTACAAAATTAAATACCACTCTTGGCTCTGTAACAATTTATATCTCTCGTTATTCTGTTTATGCCTTTTTTTCTGGAAAAAAGATTCCCAGATCCTTTTCCTACTTCGCTTTTCTGGATAGTTCATCCTCTGTATAATCTTATGATGGTTTCTTCTTGCCTTTTGCCCATTTCCAAAGTTGTGCATTTCTTTGCATTGAAACTCATTTTCAACTTTGGCTCCCTTCATAAATATCATCTGTGGCCTCCTGTTACAATTCACAATGCTCATAATTTTTTACCTTTTTCACGATCGTGACATTACCAGCAAACAAGTTACATTGCCTATATCAGGGGTGGGCAACCTTTTCAAGTGTGTGTGTGTGTGTGCCAAAATCAGCCAAATCTCTGATACAAAATTTTCCTCGCGTGCCAACGTAGTAAAATCATAGGCTCCCTTCACCTTCTACGGCTGCCGCCCAGTGCAGCATGCATTCACCAATGGTCATACAAAAGAAGTTGGAGATTTGTAATAGTTTGTGAGCTCCAAGGAGTCTGTTTAGGGTGTGACATATATCGTAATTTACAACTAAACATTCTGCTAAATCAATCTTTAATACATGCCTCTCTTATTTCCTATCTATGTGCTATCTTTTTCATTCTATGTATATATCAAAGGAAGCTGCACAGTACAAGGAATACAATGTTTTAGGATTATAACAACGATGTGAATAAATTCTATAACACGTGGCCGCTCTTTTTCTCCATGTTACCACCCCGAGTTGTGTCGTCTAAAGTTTTTTATACTATTCCCCGCCACAATCTTACAAAATACATACCATAGACATGCACTAACACTAAAATATGGCTGGCCAATTATCTGGCAGGCAGGAATGCTTATGTGTCATGTAATCCATCCCTCTGAATCATTGCACACCAGAAACATTAAGAATCGAGTACCACAGGGCTCTGTTCTATCCCCCACACTCTAATCTATACATGCATGATATACCCACACCAGACACCTCAGAAATACAAACCTCTTCCTACGTAGATGACATAACAACCACATGTACACATCGTAACTCAGACAAAGCCGCAGAAATAATACAGCTATACCTTGATACACTCAACACATGGTTCATTACAGACTCAAAATAGCCCCACCAAATATACAGCAACACTTCTCACCAACTGGACAAAAAAAACACAAATACATACCTCATCTCTATATCAACAACACTAATAGCACACACACCGGAAATTCTTGGTGTAACATACGATACATCCATGTCATTCAAACAACACACCACAAACAAAAAATAAATGCACACCTATACTCAACACACTTAAATCAATCACTGGAACAGCATTTGGACAAAATAAAGAAAGTAATACTACAATATACAAACGATGTATACGCTCAGTGATGAATTATGCGAGTCCAGCATGGGCACCAAATTTCAGTGAGATGCAACTCAACACCCTTCAGGCCATACAAAACAAAGCGTTAAAAACAATTACAGGCTGCACATATACAACACCTACAGACAATCTACACTATGAAACAAAAGTCCTCAAAATCAAAGATCACCTTGACATGAGAGGCACACAAACACTTGCTGCAGCCTCCACAAACACAGCACACCCGCTACACTACACAGCAGTACATCCACACACACCAAGAAGCATAAAAAACACCCAAATTCCTATATCACACACAAATACTTTCTTATCTTCCCCCAAAACCACCAAATACCAGCTTCCGGAAACATATTCATAATCACATCACTCACTGCTCCATTAACAGACTAAGAGACAACACGTTGCTGCATGCCAGACCTCCCTGATATCCATCCCTCTGAATCCTCTCTCTCACGAAAGGACAGAGTCCACCTGGCCAGACTGCGATGCGGCCACCACCCAGCCCTTCTAAGCTACCAGAAGAGACTGGTTGACTGCATTGTGGGCAAATACCCAGGATGTATCATTTCACCCCATACTCTTCAACACATCATGGAAGACTACATAATACACAATCACGCACGCAAACAACAAACGAATGTCAGAGCGTAGATAACACAGGCCTACCTTTATACATGATACAGACTGATACATCTACCTCCAGGCGTTGTATTTTTTCAATATCTGTGCTCCTTCGACGGCGTTTACTTGCCGAAGCTGGTGTGTTGTCGATGACAAAAATTGTTGGTGTTGCATCTTCTTTTAGAATGGGATTCATGCTAATTCTTAGTGACTCGGCAAGGCCAGTGTCCCGAGTGCACTGTTTGTTTCCCGAAATGTTTCGAACAGGCTTCCATGACGCGTGCCGTCTGCACCGAGTGATCCTTTTTGCGCACATGATCTTTCGGAAAAGAATGAAAATGAAGTCCATCCGCAGGAGAATGTTTCGTCGAATCACTGTTGCAATTTGCAGCGACACAATAAACAATTTTCGAACTAAATACTTGATAAATCCTTGCTAACACACGAAATATGACAGATCACTGATCAAGTTAACAGCGCAGCACGGCATTTTATAGTGCATGCATCTGAATGTAAACAGCGATATTTACGCCACAGGCGATAGAGCCTTACGAGAACAGGATCGGCGAAGGAAAAGTTCGTCTGCTACCGATATTTTGATGGGCCTTTTTATCACTACGTAAAAACTAGGCTTTATTTTTGCCATATTTGATCAAAAAGTGACTAAGCCATACATATAGCAAATATTCAACACCTGAAAACCTTCTCAGTTAACCTTTAACTTGAAATGAGGAAAACGCAGGAGACGAGTTTTCATAGAGTAGTAGATCAGTAACTGTAAAAAAAAATATCTTGTATAAAAAGATCTGAGGAGAGTGTGAGAAAAAAAAAAAAGAGAAAAAAAAAAGTAAAATAATAACATAGTTTTTCTTGTGTTCGTCCCCGGCCCGTCCTCCTTTTTTTTTTCACACCCGCCCCCGGCAAGCCGGTCCTTTTCCAATGGTCGCCCCCGGCCCACCGATATTTCTTTTCCTCCTCTGGAAGGCCCTTCCTTTTCTCTTGCCCCCGACCCGCCGATCTTTTCCCTCCTCCCGCCCCCGGCAGGATGGTGTTGAGTTGTCTCACTGAGATTTGGTGCCCATGCTGGACTCGCATAATTCATCACTGAGCGTATGCATTGTAGTATTACTTTCTTTATTTTGTCCAAATGTTGTTCCAGTGATTGATTTAAGTGTATTGAGTATAGGTGTGCATTTATTTTTTGTTTGTAATGTGTTGTTTGAATGACATGGATGTATCATATGTTACACCAAGAATTTTCGGTGTATGTGCTATTAGTGTTGTTGATATAGAGATGAGGTATGTATTTGTGTTTTTTTTTTCGTCTGGGGTATTGGCTGCTTGTTATTGTGGCAAGGTAGCATGCAGTTGATACTTTAGGGTCTATATGGGGCGCCCCTACGGACCAGAGCCACACATCATTTTGTCTATGATAGAGGAAAACTCTGTTCATAGAGAAATTATTACACTTTTATACCACGACTGTCCCTCCGTTATGCTGTCCCCCAACCCCTTGTTGCTGTCCTGTACCATTTCTCTGAGTATTCTTTTTCTGTGATGGGGGAATTCCCTGTGATGGGGAAAAAGAATACTGCCACCAAGTATTCCCACTTGGATCGTAAGAGGCGAGAAGAAAGGGACGGGGATTGGGACTAGGCATCCTTCTCCTTGTAGCCCCACAGGGGACATTCCTAAACAAAAAAGAGAAGGCGTAAGAGGGTCTGGAAGTTCTCGGACCAGCACCCTAAGGTTTGGGTCTTTTGATGTGCGTGGATGTAGTACAGATGAGAGTAAAAGGGAAGAGATAGGTAGTATGTTTGTGAGAAGAAAGATGGATGTGTTGGCTTTGAGTGAAACTAAGTTGAAAGGCAAGGGTGAGTGTAAGTTTGGGAGTGTAAGTGGGAGGTTATCAGGAGTGAAGAGAGGGCGAGGGAGGGAAGGGGTGGCTATTCTAGTAAGTGAAGAGATAGGTAAACGGATAGTGGAGTGGAAGGAGGTTTCCTCAAGGATGATGTGGATGAAGGTGAAACTGGGAAAGGAGTTATGGGCCTGGCAGTGAGAAGAGTGTAGAATAAAGGGAGACCTTTTGGACAGATTTAAATGAGTGCATAGAGGATTTAGGAAGAAATGTCAATGTAATAGTACTGGGAGACCTTAATGCTAGGGTAGGAAATGGTCTAATCAATGGAGAGTGGTTGGGAAATGTGGAGTTCCAGGAAAGAATCATAGTGGAGAGTTGATGGTGGAAATGTGTCTAGAATGAGAGTTGATGATAGCAAATACAGTGTTTTGGAAGAAAGTCAAGTATAAGTATACATGGGAGAGGGTAGTGGAGGGAAGGGTGGTAGATAGAGCGCTAATGGATTATGTAGTGGTAAACAGGATTATGATAGGAAGAGTTAAGGATGTACATGTGCTAAGGGGAGAGGGTGGGGGAATATCAGATCATTTTTTGGTGGAAGGTAAGTTGAGAGTGGAGGATAGATGGAGAAAGAGGAAAGGGACAAAAGGTAGGGAGGTTCTTAGAGTGAACTCTTTGAATGAAAAGGAAAAGGAGAAGGAGTACGGAAAGAAGCTGAAGGAGGAGTGGGAGGGAGTAAAGGATAGAGTAGAGCTGGGTGTGGAGGAGGAATGGGGATGGTTCAAGGAGGGAATCATAAAGTGTGTAAGGATGGTGTGTGAAACAAGAAGGACAGGGGGAAATAGAAGAAAGGGTAGTGAATGGTGGGATGAGGAAACAAAGAAGGTTGTAGAAGAGAAGAAGCGAGCTTTCACAGATTGGTTACAAAATAGGACGGGAGTCATATGAGAGGTACAAAGAAAAGAAAAGAGAAGTAAAGCAAAAGGTAAAGGTTGCAAAGAGGAGAGCAGATGTGAAATGGGGTAAGAGTATGACAGAGAATTTTGAAAGTAATAAAAAGATGATTTGGAAAGAAATTAAGAGAGGAAGAGGAGGCGAATCAAGTAGAGAAGAAAAGGCAAAAGGTACAGATGGGGAGATGATAATGGAAGAGAAAGCAGTAAGGGGAAGATGGGCAGAATATTTTAGGGAGTTGCTAAATGTGAAGGAGGATAGGGAAGGAAAGATATCTGCAGTGGGAAATGTGAAGAAAATGAGTGAGGAGTGAGGAGAATGGAAGAGAAATAAGGAAGGATGAGGTGAAGGCAGTTGTTAAGATGATGAAAGCAGGTAAGGCACCTGGTCTGAATGGATGCCATGCAGAATGTCTGAAAAAGGGAGGTACAGTGATGGTGGACTGGTTGGTGAGGTTATTTAATGTTTGCTGGAGAGAGAGTAGAGTGCTGGAGAACTGGAGGAGTGCCTGTATAGTTCCTCTTTACAAGGGAAAAGGGGACAAGTGTGAATGTAGTAGTTTCAGAGGGATTAGCTTATTAAGTGTAGTTGGGAAGTCTTATGGGAGGATCTTGATTGAGAGGATTAGGAGAGGAACAGAAGGAGTAATTGGTGAGGAACAGTGTGGATTTAGGACAGGTAGAGGTTGTGTAGATCAGATCTTTGTGGTAAGACAGATATGTGAGAAAGCTATAGGAAAGGAGAAGGATGTTTTTTGGGCTTTTATGGATCTGGAAAAGGCTTATGATAGGGTAGACAGGAAGGCGCTGTGGGAGGCTATGCAGATATACGGGATAGGAGGAAAGCTTCTGGGAGCTGTCAAGAGTTTTTATGAGAGTAGTAGAGCTTGTGTCAGGATTGGAAATGGAGAGTGTGAGTGGTTCGAGGTAAAGGTGGGACTTCGTCAAGGATGCGTTATGTCGCCCTGGCTGTTCAACTTATACATGGATGGGGTGGTGCGAGAGGTAAATGCAAGGGTAGTGGACAGGGCTGCGGAGTCGGAGTCGGAGTCGGAGGTTTTAGCTGCAGTCGGAGTCAGAGTCGAATTTCTAAGAGTACTAAGAGTCGGAGTCGGAGTCGGAATTTTTTATCTGACTCCGACTCCTTAAGTCCAATAGAATTATTTTTTTAACATGGTTTCCCTGTTTGGTTTTACCAGTTGCACAATTTAGCAGTTTTTATATGGTTTTGATTTTATTTTTGGAGGCAATAGTGAGTGTGTGCAGTGTATATGCACTAAGTGGTCTCTCCAGATGGAAACAAAAAACAATCCATCAATAATAAAAAAAGAAAGAAAAATACACAATACTGACAAGCTATCGTTGTCAGTCTGGGTAAAAGTGTTTGTGGTCATGTATTTGTAGTTGTTTCCTGTAAGGAGAGTGAAACTATATATATACTGTATATATATATATATATATATATATATATATATATATATATGTATATGTGTATATATATGTATATATATGTGTATATATATATATATGTATATATATGTGTATATATATATATATATATATATATATATATATATATATATATATATATAATATTTTGTACTATACTGCAATGCTTTTACTTCAACATAAATAAACATCAATTCGTGCTGCCACCATGTGACGGCATTATGTGCTACTAATACTAACTAATGTAAACAAACAGCTGTAGATTCTGCCTGAAGCAGTGTCTCCCAGTGAATTTTCTTTTCCTTCATTTTCGGTAGTTTTATCACATTTTCCTTTAATAGAAATATGCTAGATTATGATAAAGCTACTTCAGAATATGAAAATCATACATTTATCTAAGAAATTTAGTGGTTTGAAATATACAAAATAGAAACAGGCTACTGATCATGGTTACTAGTGAATACAATAGGCCTACAAGTGAAGCAATGAAAAGTAGAAATCAGAGTAAAGAAAATCACGAACCATTTTAATCTAATTCAAAACTGATTATGGTATAAAGACAATTGCAAATTAGGCCTAAGTGTACCAGATATTTATACTTTAACCCATAACCATAATTCTATCTATCTATATACAAAAGGCTTTTTCCCCCTTATCAGGGAGGTAGCCAAGTCAAAAGGCATAAACCCACTCCCACCCATCATCCCTTCCACCCTCACATCTTAGCTCCTCATGGACGACGGGTCATCCCTGCATCCCACCCACCACCCTGGGTCAGAAGCAATCCAGGACACAGAACATCCACAGCAAGGCCGCTTCACTTAATTGGCGACCCCTCTCTCTCCGTCCCCTCACATAGAAAACGGAGGACGGGGAGAAGTCCCTTCGGGCTCCTTCAAAGTATCATTCACACTTTCCCACTCCCCAAACCCCCCCATCCTCCCATCCCTTCCCTTTCTTTTCATCACAGTATCATCTATACACAGCCCCTCTCCACTCATCTTTATCTTCTGCCACCTCCCTTCCCTGCTCCACAGGCATTCCCCTCTTGCTCAACGCCCCTGTCACCCCATCCATCCATCTCATCCTCGGTCGTCCTCTCAAATTCACTCCCTCCATCTCTGCCTTCCATACCCCTTTCACCAGTCTTCCTTCATCCATTCTTTCCATGTGTCCAAACCATTCTAATAGTCTTCATCAGCCTTCTCAGCCAACTCCTTTTCCACCCCAACTCTCCTTCTCACTTCCTCGTTTCTCACTCTATCCAGCCTTGTAACCCTCACCATACTTCTCAGACATTTTATCTCAAACACATTTAAACTTTTCCTCTCTGCCTCTCTCAAATTCCATGTCTCTGCCCCACACAGCACTGTCGGCACAATCACCCCTTCATACAATCTCCTCTTTGCATTAATTCCCAAATGTCTATTTCTCATTACTTTTTTAAATCCCTCAAGGCATCTGTTTGCTTCTCTCAATCTACAGCTTACCTCTACTCCTCCCTTTGCAGCCACATATGACCCCAAGTACCTAAAACTATCCACTTCCTCCAGCCTCTCCCCTTTAAGACTTACTTTCAACTCTCCACCATCCTCTCCTCTTGTACACCTCATCACTTTACTTTTACCCACATTCACCTTCAACTTTCTCCTATCACACACCCTCCCAAACTCAGTCACTAACTCTCCTAATGCCTCCTCTGACCCTGCCACAAGTACAGTGTCATCGGTAAACAACAACTGACTTACCTCACACTTTTCTCCATTTTCTGCAACCAACTCCAGTCCCCTGCCCATTTCTCTTGCATTTACCTCCCGTACCACCCCATCCATATACACATTGAACAGCCATGGCGACATGACACATCTCTGACGTAGTCCCTCCTTTACCTCAAACCATTCACTCTCTCCATTTCTGATTCTAACACAGGCTCTACTATCATAAAAACTCTTGACTGCTCTTAACAGCTTTCCCCCAATACCTGTTTACCCTATCATAAGCCTTTTACAAATCCATAAAGACCCAAAAGACATCCTTACCATTTCCTAAAGCTTTCTCACAAATCTGTCTTATCACAAAAATCTGATCCACACAGCCCCTACCTCTCCTAAACCCACACTGCTCCTCACCAATTACTTCCTCTGGTCCTCTCCTAATTCTCTCAGTTATAACCCTCCCATATGCCTTCCTAACTACACTCAACAAACTTATCCCTCTGAAACTACTACATTCACACTTGTTCCCTTTTCCTTTGAAAAGCGAACTATACATGCACTCCTCCAGTCCTCTGGTACTCTACCCTCCCTTAGACACACATTAAACAACCTCACTAACCAGTCTACTATTACTTTACCTCCCTACTTCAGACACTCCGCATGACACCCATCTAACCCAGGTGCCTTACCTGCTCTCATCATTTTAATCGCTACTTCCACCTCATCTTTTCTTATTTTTCCCTCATTTTCCTCACCCATCACTGTCATTTTCTTTGCGCCTCCCACTGCTATCACCATTCCCTCCCTATCTTCCTCTACATTCAACAGTTCCCTAAAATATTCTGCCCATCTTCCCCTTATCGCTTCCTCTTCCATTATCATCTTTTCATCTTTCCCTTTTACCTTTTCTTCCCTACTTGAATCAACTTCCCTTCTTCTTTTAATCTCTTAATAATAGTAAAAAGAAAATATTTAGGCCAAATTTTGTACATTGTGTAATGTGACCTTGGTAAAGACAAATATTGATATACTGGTATACGGAATAGTCTGTAAAACCCTACTATTGATAGTAGCCTATTGAGTGACTACCGGACCTTAAATATTACCTACAAGATATACAGTTCGCATTATTTGGCTATGTTTCTTTTTGTAGGAATTGGTAAACAATAAGCATTGGATGCAAGAACAATTTAGATTACTTTGCCAAAGTTTCCTACTTTTCTCAGTGATGTAGCCTACTCCAATTGGAAAGACCTACCTGTTGTATGATAAATGCTGATTATGAGATAGGCTAACCTAGCGAATCATTAGCAGTTTGTATTATTTTTAAAACTTTGATGAAGAGAGTGTATATACAGTATATATATATATATATATATATATATATGTATATATATATATATATACATATATATATATATATATATGTATATATATATATATACAGATAAAACCTATTTCTTTTGGTACATGTTGTTTATCGGCTTCTTTAAGAAATAATAAATAGATAAAAATAAAGAAAACAAAAAATAAAACTAATGAATTAATGAAAAAAATATTCTTTTATTTTCATTTTGTTTCTATTTTTTTAAATTATTTTTGTTTTATTTTTATTCATTCTATTTCGTTTTTCATTAAAAAAAAAAGATAATCCCAAAATAACCTTATAATCCACATTTACCTTTCTTTTTACCATAAATTGTAGGGTCGAATCTGTTTTTCCTTGACTATAGGCTGCCTCTATTCATAGGGTAGTCTAGGACTCTAACCTATATTTCTCATAGGTTAATCTAACCAACCATTTCATCACATTAAGATGATATCAGTTTACCCTACTTATATAAAGTACAAAATACTATTTTTTTTATTTGCAAATTTCAATTGAGTAGTCTATAAGTTCTATAATTATGAATAAAGCCTATTTTTTTAATGTTCACAAATAAGAAATCTGTATAGATTTTAGCTTTAACCTCGTTATGAACGTAATAATACTGGTAGATTCAAGGAACATAAAAAATATTTTATTATAAGAAATTTTTATAGTTGAATCTTTAACCTAGTTATTAACATAATAATACAGGTGTATTCAAGGTACAGTACATATATTTTGTTATATTCTTGAAAGCTTTGTCTGAATTTTTACCATTACAGTAACTTGCAAGCCAACAATAGCTGTAAAATACTGTCTATAGATGTGCACTGTGAAATAATTTGTTGCTATTGTGCAAATAGAAAGCAGGTCTCATTATTCCAAGTTTAAAAAAATCTAAAAAAAATTGATACGTTTTGTGTTGAGAAAATTTGATAACCGTCCAGTATAGAATAGTTTTATAGCTAGTTACAGGATATGTACCATTTATAGAAGTTTCCAGAATGTAGTTTGTATTAATATTTCATTCATTCTATACTATGGGAGTTATAGCCAGTGGAATGTATTTCTATTTATAATAAATACTCAATAAATATAATTATTAATTCAAATTCCTGAATAATTTGTCAAGTGACAGAGATAATTTTTATCTTTAAATAATATAAACTGGCTACTTTACCTTTGTTGACAGTCTAATTAATTCAAATTATGTTAATATCTAGAACTCCATCATGTACACACGTACATGACAGTGTTGACAATAGTATATATCCACTACGTATGCACTATATCATGTATGTAAAAGTCAACGGAAGTGCCCTGAGATAAACTTTGAGCAGTCTCAGAGGCCAGATAGGAGTGACATTAGAGCATATGTCACAGCATTTGAAGATGACTGAAAAGGGGAGGAACAACAGCAGATATGAACAGTGTGCACAGGGGAAGGTTGTCTCTTTCCTGAACTGATTCCTGGTTTTTATGATAACATGGTGAAGTTAATTCTGCAGTAAGTACTAGGTAGGGCATCCTCCATTAACCTTTCCTCATCATGATTTGTCACATGTTTTCCTAATATTGTGATAGAAGGTTTATGAGATTGGACAAATGAAATAAATGATTTTTTTTTTTTGGGGGGGGGGGAAGGGCACAAAGGAAAAAGAAAATAACTAGCTTGAAGTGGCAACTCTACCATGACAGATTTGAAAGTGCTCATAAGCTGGTAGATAATCATGAGCATAAATAATACCATTATATATTTAATATATATATGTTTATACGAATATACATGCTTGTGTGCATATACATATATAAAGCTGGTTGAGTGTATATGTGAGTATATTTATCATACAAGTGAATGTTTCACGTAAAAAATATACATGAAAAATATTTATAAAATGCTTGCTGAATAGATGTGGGAGGCTGGTAAATGGATCTGCAGAATAGATTTCCACATAGGGGTCAAGGAGTTAAGGAGTCGGAGTCGGAGGAATCAAAGGAGTCGGAGTCGGAGGAATCAAAGGAGTCGGAGTCGGACCTTATACCATCCGACTCCGCAGCCCTGGTAGTGGGCAAGGGATTGGAGATGGTTAAAGAAAATGGAGAAAAGTGGGAGGTGAGCCAGCTGTTGTTTGTGGACGACACTGCACTTGTGGCAGGATCGGAGGAGGGATTGAGGAAGTTGGTGGCAGAGTTTGGGAGAGTATGTGATAGAAGAAAGCTAAAGATAAATGTGGGTAAAAGTAAGGTGATGAGATGTACAAGGGGTGAAAGTGGCAGTAGACTGGAAGTGAGCATTAAGGGAGAGCGACTGGAGGAAGTGGATAGTTTTAGATACTTGGGTGCAAATGTGGCAGGGAAAGGTGGAGTGAAAGTGGAGATAGAA
>NC_134803.1:17202444-17212444 GCF_046742065.1 Oratosquilla oratoria | reverse complement strand
AGAATGACATAATACTTATTTGATATCACCATGAATAATTTGGTTTATGTATTAGAATTTAGACATTTTAGAATATTTGTACTGATATATTTACATATAGTATGTGAGACATAACAGTATTAAAGTTATATTTCCATAATGAAGGTTTCAGTGGGGTGTCAATATACAGAAATTGGCTTATGGTACGTGAATTCTACAGAAAATGAATGAAGGCATGACCTTGCTACATTACCCCCCCCCTCCTAGTGACGAGGTAGGAGGAATGAAATCTGTCTCCAAGCGCGACGAGCTTTAACAGAATCGGATGGCACCGATATGGCAGGTGTTAGGCCTGGTGTTAGCGTGTAGGCTGACAATTCGGAAGCGGCGGCTGGCGTTTGTCCAGTAGGATAGGTGGCATTTCAGTGGGAGTGGCTGGCATTAGTCCGTGGATGAGGTGGCGGTGGGCCACCATGCAGTGGTCTGTGACAGTCGGCGGCGGCAGGCGGCTGCTGCGTCGACAGCTCGGGGCGGCGCGGGGGTCAGCAGGCAGGGTGGGCGGGCAACTACGGGAGCTCGGAGCGGCTGGAGACTACGTTATCAGCAGGTCAGGGCAGCGGCGGCTGGAGACTACGTTATCAGCAAGTCAGGGCGGCGGCAGCTGGGGACGGTGCGGGACATGCAGCGGCGACGCAGCGGGCGGTCCGGGACGCGATTTTTTTTTTTTCCCACGAGACTTCTGGACCCCAATATTAACTCAATTGCATTACAGCCAATCAGAACGCACCTGACTTTCATACGTCAGTCATACGCGTTTACGTTTCGGATGAATAGAGGGAAGAGGGGAAGCGGTCATAGCAGAAATTTAAAAGCATTTTTCATGTGCAGAATTATCATATCATTCCCCTATAGTAGCGTCACCTTGTTGCCATGCCCCTTCACTACGGGCCACATCGCACGTCTGGCAGCATTAGCTTTCACCCGTGAATTTTGATAACCATAGAAAATATGATGAAGCCAGTTTGTTTAGAGAGTATGGGGGTCACGCAGGCACGACTACAATAAATATAATCAAGAAGCCCATATCGACATCCTCGCGTACACACTTGCAATCCTCATGACGCGCACGTAGGCGTCATCTTATGGAAGTGACTAGGGCGTGAAAGTTTGGGTTGTACACAGCCGTTCGGGACTTTTCGTACTCTGGCTACTCGTGCCAAACGTATTTCTACAACACACATCGACATATATATACTGTATATATATATGTACAATATCCAGTTCAAAAACTCGAGTAGGCATTTTCATTTCAATACATTTCGCTTGCATAAATGGCCAATAACTTTGTCAGTGTATTTGCACTTTGCATACCATATGTAGTAAATGAAAACTTATAAGTCATGCTTTAGAATATTACATAACCTTGGTCCATAAGTATGAAGATCTTTACTTTATTTATTTATTTTTACATATTATTTTTTTTATTTATTGTTATCATTATTTTTTTTTTTTTTTTGCGGATATTTTTGTTTTTTGTGGGTCAGTAAAAATTATTATATATTTTGTCATAGCGAGTCCCAGGATTTTTTCTGTAACCAGTTATTTTTGTAATTCTAGATATCCTAAGCTTTCCATTCGTACCAAATTTATAGTTATTGGGAGTGGGTAGGTACTCGAGGGAATGTTCTGCCCCATGGCTTAAGCCTTAAGCCATGGGGCAGAACCATACCTTAAGCCTTAAGGTATGGTGTAAACACTATCGCAGTGACGTCACTTGGGCCCCAAAATCCCAGACGTTTTGCTAATGAATGGATTTCCGGCCAGACTGCCATTTTGGCACCTAAATCCAGGACATGTCCGGGAAAATACGGATGTATGGCATTCCTAAGTCTTCCTCTTTCTTTCTCATTTCCTCGCCCTGTTTAAGACATTGCTGTTCTTTTCAGCTTGCGGCGGGAAGATTAGATAAGATAGTGGCACTCCCTCCTGTCCTTTGTCCGGAGTGCTCGCCCTGGCAGTAAGCACAGTGAAGAGATCAGATGGCGATAATTATGATTCATGAAGTGTTTATTTGTTTATCTATTTACTTATTACGCAGTTTGTTTTATTTATTCATTTTCATAATGATTTGTGTAATTTTGTAAGGATTGCAAATGTGTATGATTTGTATATGTAATTTTATGATAATTTATCATTTTTGTAAATATTTATTGGCTGCAAATTTCAGCACAGATTCACGAAAGGGAAAGTACACTCCCACGAAAGCTACGTGTACCCTCTAATTTACACACACACACACACGGCTCGGTGGTAGATTGGTAAAGCACTGGCCTCACAAGCCAGAGAACCAGGGTTCGATTCCCCGGTCGGGCGGAGATAAGTTGGGTTTGTCTCCTTTCACGTGTAGCCCCTGTTCACCTAGCAGCGAGTAGGTACGGGACGTTAGTCAAGGAGTTGTGACCTTGCTGTCCCGGTGTGTGGTGTGTGAGTGGTCTCAGACCTACCCAGAGATCGGCTAATAAGGAGCTCTGAGCTCACTGCCGTAGGGTGGTGTCTGGCTGTCTCGACAGAGACTGCAGCAGATCCGAGGTGAATACACACGCACACATGTATATATATGTATATATATATATATATATATATATATATATTGTGTGTGTATATGTAAGTATATAATATATATATGTATTTTACCTAGTATTTACCTAGTTGTATTTTGCAGGAAGGGGAGCTATGCTCGTGATGTCCCGCCTTTGTATCTTGCAGTGTCTAGTTTGTTTTTAAACTCATGAATGGTTTTTGCGCATACTATTCCATTGTCCAGTTTGTTCCAAGTGTCCAAAACTCTATGAGGAAAACTGTTTTTCTTCAGTTCTCTTCTATAGCTATGTTTTTTTATTTTCTTTCCATGTCCTCTTGTGTTTCTTTTGTCCCAGTTAAGTAAGTTCTCACTATCGAGTACCTCTGTGCCTTTCATGATTCTGTAGATGGTCAATAGGTCACCTCTCTCTCTTCTTTGCTCCAGTGTCGGTAACTCCAGTTTAGCCAATCTCTCCTCGTATGATAGGTTTGCAAGTGCAGGTGCCATTTTTGTAGCTGCTCTTTGGATTCTTTCTATTTTCTTTATATTCTTTTTGGTACTGGGGGACCACAATGTCGCTGCATACTCTAATCTAGGCCTTATCAATGTAACCAATATTTTTTTCATCATGTCTTCGTCCAAGTATGTAAACGCCACTTTTATTGATCTTAGCAAGTTGTAAGTCTCCCCGACAATTTTGTTAATCTGCATATCATAGGACAAGTCGTTCGTGATAATTACTCCCAAATCTTTTTCGGATCCTACTTTCTTTACTTCTTTGGTTCCAATTGTATATTTTCCTTATATTCTGTTTTTGCTTTTTCCAAACTCCATTATGCTACACTTCTTAGTATTAAAGTCCACTTCCCATTTCTGACTCCAGTTCCATACCCTATTTAGGTCTTCTTGCAGTGCTTCACAGTCCTCATCAGTTTCTATTTTCCTTAGCAGTTTGGCGTCATCGGCAAAGAAGCTCATGTAGCAGTTCACGTCCTCATCCATGTCATTCATATAGATAGCAAACATTATTGGTGCCAGCACAGATCTGTATGTATACATATGTATATATGCAACAGTAATCACATAAAACACGTGAATAAAGATTTATGCTTGTAACCACGAGGAAAATAAAGATCGGAATACTGAATATTCTGAGTATTCCGATCTTTATTTTCCTCGTGGTTACAAGCATATATGTATATATATGTATAAATATGTATATATATGTATACATATGTATATATATTTATATGTATATGTATGTATACATATGTATATGTATATGTATGTATACATATGTATATGTATATGTATGTATACATATGAATATATTTGTATGTGTATATATATGTATATATATATGTGTATATGTATATATATATGTGTATATGTATATATATGTATGTATATGTATATATATGTATGTATATGTATATATATGTATGTATATGTATATATATGTATGTATATGTATGTATATATAGGTATATGTATTTATGTATATATAGGGATATATATTTATGTATATATAGGTATGTGTATGTAATATATATAATATATATATATATATAATATATATGTATATATGTGTGTGTATATGTATATATATATATATTGTGTGTGTGTGTGTGTGTATATATGTGTATATATATATACATGTATATATATGTATGTATATATGTATGTATATATGTATATATATATACTGTATATATATGTGTGTGTGTGTGTGTGAGTGTGTGTGTATATGTGTATATATATATACAGTGGCCGCGAAAAGTTTGGGCGCAAAATTATAGGCGCCCCAACTTTCCCCTAAACTCAAAACATGCGAAAAATACAACTTTCCACCCAAACTTTTCGCTATTTTTCAATGCTAGCGTTTGTACCCGTATTTAGCCGAGACAATACACACTATTTGGCAACTCTGTTTAGGCGCACTCGATGTCACATGGAGTCACTTTCTAAACATCTCTCACGGAGAGTAGTCTTTTTTTTTTGCGGTGGTCTCTGTTTTTGTGCCTTGATATCTCCGTAATGGGAAGTGGTAAAGAGCTGGAAAGAGACACAGTTGTTACAATCATAACCCTCTATAAGGAGGGTTATAAGTGTAAAGATATTGCTACTCGTATGGGAATTGGAGTGCGACAAGTGCAAAAGTGGACCATGAAATTTCGAGACGAAGGAAGTAACATCATTCGTACTCCAAAGCATCGCTCTGGTCGCCCAAGGAAGATATCAAATCGTACTTCTACGGTTCTAACTGCCTCCTACGGTTATTAGGAGGCAGTTAGAACCGTAGAAGTACGATTTGATAACTTCCTTGGCCGACCAGAGCGATGCTTTGGAGTACAAATGATGTCACTTCCTTCGTCTTGAGAAAAAACATAATGGTTACGCAAAAATTGAAGGCGAAAAATTCACATCAAAAGCGAGAAAAATATTAAGGAAATCAGAGAAAGGGAAAAAATTATTAAACCTACTTGAAGAAGCACCTATACCACCAAGAATGCACGGCTTGCCTAAGATCCACAAAACAGGAATTCCTATGCGCCCCATTACTTCAGGAATCAATAGTGCACCTCATAAGTTAGCCAAATGTTTAGCTAAACCATTATCCAATACTTTAGGAACTATTAGTGATGCACATCTACGAAATTCTTCGGATCTAATTAACAGATTAAAAGTTTTAGATTTCAATAACAAGAAACTAGCCAGCTACGATGTCACCTCTTTATATACTCGAGTATCAATAAAAGGCGCTCTAAATGCTGTTGAACGAGTAGTAAATAATTTGAAAATTGAAGATCTACCCGTCCCCAAAAAAGATTACCTCGAATTAATCTCCCTTTGTGTAGGATTTGGCGCTTTCACTTTTAATAATATCGAATACAGACAACATTCTGGCCTCGCCATGGGTAGTCCCCTTTCTGCAGTATTAGCAAATTTATACATGGAAATACTCGAAACAGAAGAATACATGACTATAATGGGTAGGAATAGTAAATGGTTTAGGTATGTTGATGATATACTCGTAATTGTACCTAAAGATACAGACATTAACAACAAACTCAGGAGATTAAACAGTGTAAATGAAAATATACAATTTACTGCAGAAAATGAAAATAACGGAAAATTTCCTTTCTTAGACACAATTATCCATAGAATGGATAAAAATGTGAAATTTTCAGTATACCGAAAACCCACCAATAAAGAAGACTATATTCACTTCTACTCAGGACATGATGACAGAACCAAAACAGGTATTATAATAGGTTTCTTCCTCAGAGCATTTCGTATATGCAGTAAAGAATTTCTAGATCATGAATTACAACATATTACTGAGACTTTCATAAAACTCAAATATCCAAAAGGTCTCTTATGTAGGTTAAAAAAGAAAGCCAAAGAAATAATTAACAAAAGTAAAGATAAAAATAAAAATAAGAATGAAACCAGATATATCACAGTACCAAACTCTAATGTCAATTCATACCTAGACACTTTTCTCCTAAAAGCGGGCATCAAAATAGCCAGGACGTCAGGTAGCAGAGTAGGACATTTGATAACACGTAGCGACAATAATCCCACTAACGAAAACAGCGTTGTTTATAAAATCCCGTGTAAAAGCTGTCCCTCTTCATATTTTGGTGAATCTGGTCGCGGACTTAATAAAAGGATAAATGAACATAAAAATGACATAAAAGCCCATTTGACATCTAACTCCATAGTAATGCATGTGGATAAACATGGTCACCTTCCAGACTGGAACAACGCAACCATATTAAATAAAGGATCATCCAAGAAACTAAGGAAGACAATTGAGGCAGCTTATATCAACACTAATAACAACATTAACCATAGAGAAGGCTTTATATGTTTAGCAAAAGCCACAAGCTTATTAGTAACAAAAGAATACGCAAATAAAATAGCAAGCTCTCCGAAGCATCCTGTAAGATGACCCGTCCGTGTATAAAACATCCTGTTACGTTTGAGTTGTTAGCTTTGTGATCAAGACCCTGCGGGTCGAAACGTTAAGGCGTAAATTCTCCCATATCTCCTCATCAACTTCTTTCACTTTCAATCTTGTCATAATATAGTCAATATATATATATGTATATATACATATGTATGTATATATGTATATATATATTGTATATATATATATTATATATATTTACCTGGTTGTATTTACCTAGTTGTATTTTGCGGGAAGGGGAGCTATGCTCGTGATGTCCCGCCTTTGTATCTTGCAGTGTCTAGTTTGTTTTTAAACTCATGAATGGTTTTTGCGCATACTATTTCATTGTCCAGTTTGTTCCAAGTGTCCAAAACTCTATGAGGAAAACTGTTTTTCTTTAGTTCTCTTCTATAGCTATGTTTTTTTTATTTTCTTTCCATGTCCTCTTGTGTTTCTTTTGTCCCAGTTAAGTAAGTTCTCACTATCGAGTACCTCTGTGCCTTTCATGATTCTGTAGATGGTCAATAGGTCACCTCTCTCTCTTCTTTGCTCCAGTGTCGGTAACTCCAGTTTAGCCAATCTCTCCTCGTATGATAGGTTTGCAAGTGCAGGTGCCATTTTTGTAGCTGCTCTTTGGATTCTTTCTATTTTCTTTATATTCTTTTTGGTACTGGGGGACCACAATGTCGCTGCATACTCTAATCTAGGCCTTATCAATGTAACCAATATTGTTTTTATCATGTCTTCGTCCAAGTATGTAAACGCCACTTTTATTGATCTTAGCAAGTTGTAAGTCTCCCCGACAATTTTGTTAATCTGCATATCATAGGACAAGTCGTTCGTGATAATTACTCCCAAATCTTTTTCGGATCCTACTTTCTTTACTTCTTTGGTTCCAATTGTATATTTTCCTGATATTCTGTTTTTGCTTTTTCCAAACTCCATTATGCTACACTTCTTAGTATTAAAGTCCACTTCCCATTTCTGACTCCAGTTCCATACCCTATATGTGTGTATTTACCTAGTTGTATTTTACGGGAAGGGGAGCTATGCTCGTGGGGTCCCGTCTTCATTTCTCGTTTTATCTAAACAATTTTTAAATTCATGTATTGTTTTTGCACACACCACTTTGTCATCTAACTTGTTCCAACTGTCTATTACTCTGTGAGGAAAGCTGTTCTTTTTCAAATCTCTTCTATAGCTGTCTTTTTTTATTTTCTTTCCGTGTCCTCTTGTATTTCTGTCATCCCATTTTATCAGATTCTCTCTATCAGTAATTTCTATGCCTTTCATGATTCTGTAAATAGCTATCAAATCTCCTCTCTCTCTTCTTTGCTCTAGTGTCTGTAGTTCAAGTTTTTGTAGTCTCTCTTCATATGATAGTTTTGAGAGTGTTGGTGCCAGTTTTGTAATTGCTCTTTGTATTCTTTCAAGTTTTTTATACATTTTTTTGTACTTGGTGACCATATCGTTGCTGCATATTCCAATCTTGGTCTTATCAGGGTGATTAGGATTTTCCTCACCATTTCTTCATCCAGGTATGTAAATGCCACTTTGATTGTTCTTATTAAATTATAAGTTTCTCCAAAAATCTGATTTATATGTTTCTCAGGTGACATATTATTCATAACAATGACTCCCAGGTCCTTCTCATTTTCTACTTTTTTTATTCCTTCTTCTCCCAAATTATATGATCCTGTTATTCTGTTTTTGCTTTTTCAAAATTCCATTATACTACACTTTTTTGTATTGAACTCCATCTCCCACTTCCTACTCCATTCCTGTACTTTATTTAGATCTCTCTGTAGTGATTCACAATCTTCTTCAGTTTTCACTCTTTTCAGTAGTTTTGCATCGTCTGCAAAGAAGCTCATATAGCTTTCAATTCCTTCATCCATATCATTAATATATATAGCAAACATTATTGGGGCCAGAACTGTTCCCTGCGGGACACCGCTTATTACTTCATTCGATTTTGAGTGCTGGTTTCTTATCACTACTCTCATTTTTCTTTCTTGCAAAAAGTCTTCCATCCAATTTAGTAATTTACCTTGTATTCCTCCTTCAGATTCTAGTTTCTTAAGCAACTTCTTATGTGGTACTTTGTCAAAAGCTTTTTTTAGGTCTAGAAATGCACAATCAGCCCATCCATCTCTTTCTTGTATTATATCTATTAGTCTTGAATAGAAACATATTAAATTGGTGACGCATGATCGTCCTTGTCTGAATCCAAATTGCCTTGGATTTAGTACGTTGTTTTTTTCCAAGTATTTTACCCATCTATTTTTGATAATTCTTTCACAAATTTTTGCTATTGTACTTGTTAGAGAGACTGGTCTATAGTTGGTAGGTTCTTCTTTATTTCCTCCTTTATATATAGGTACTATATTTGTTTTTTTCCAATCTTCTGGAACTTTTCCTTCTTTCAAGGAACTGCTTATTATGCTATGTATTTTGTCTGCCAGTTCATTCCTGCATTCTTTCGGAATCCAGTTTGCTATTTCATCTGGTCCATGCGATTTTCTGACATCAAGATTACTCAAGTGTATCAATATTTCATTCTTTGATACTTCTATTTCTTCTATAGGGGGGACTTTCTCTTTCCATTCAATCTCTTCAGGTTGTATGTTCTCCCTTGTAAACACTGATTTAAAATGTTTGTTCATAATTTCCGCCATTTCCATTTCCTCAGAGTATTCAACTCCCCCTTCTCTTAATTTCTCCAAGTCCTGTTTGTTTTTCAGTTTATTGTTTACAAATCTGTAGAATAGTTTTGGTTGATCTTTACATTTTTCTATGACGTCTTTTTCATATTTTCTCTTTTCCTCTCTGCACGTTTGTACATATTCATTTCTATAACCGGTATATATTTTCCATTTTTCAGGTCTTCTGTCTTTTTTCCATCTGGTCCAGGCTTTGTCTCTTTTGTCTTTTAACTCCCTACAACATTTGTTGTACCAGCATTTTACATATTTTTTTTCTTGTTTTTGTCTTGGGACATACTTTTCCACTCCTTTTTTGTAAAAAATTGTCAAAATATTCCATTTCTTTTCCACTGATGTTTCTTCTTTGTATATTTCTTCCCAGTTTTCTTGTTGAAAGAATTCTCTTATTTTATCAAAGTTTGTTTTTTCATACATCATTCTTTCTTTTCTATATTGTTCATTTCTTTTCATATATTTTTCTTCATTAAGTTCCAGTTCAATCAATATGTGGTCACTTTTACCTATTGGTGTTTTATATTCAATCTTGTCCACTATTCTAGGTTCAGATGTAATTAATAAGTCTAGTCTCGATGGTTCTTCTTCATTTCTATACCTAGTGTTCTCCTGTATCCATTGTGTCATTGTGTGGTCAATAATCATCTCAAGTAGAGCGTTTCCCCATGAGTCGTCTCCACCCTTTACTGTCATTTCTTCCCAGCAGATTTCTTTGCAATTAAAGTCGCCCATCATAACTATTCTTCCTCCATCTTCCATTAT
>NC_134803.1:17174944-17197444 GCF_046742065.1 Oratosquilla oratoria | reverse complement strand
TTGGTGGTTCTTAAAAGACGTGTCAGGTTGGTGGCAATGTCGCCGGTTGGCAACACGAGACGTCTAGTTGTGCTGTCCTGCTGCCTACGGCTTTCCCGAATCTTAGCGGCCTGCTGTTTGCAATTATCTAAAAGAAACTCTGGAAATTTTAGTGTTAAAAAGGTCTCTTTAATAAACCTGCACTCTTCTTCTAAGTATTTTGCACTACATATCCTAAATGCCCTAAGGAAAAAACCTATTACTACTCCTCTCTTGGTCCTTATATCATGGTGGGAGTAGAAATGAATTAAATCATTTTTGTTGGTAGGCTTTCTATACACTTTGAATTCAAATTGGTTACCGTACTTAAAGATGTGTGTGTCCAGGAAAGGACACACACATCTTTAAGTACGGTAACCAATTTGAATTCAAAGTGTATAGAAAGCCTACCAACAAAAATGATTTAATTCATTTCTACTCCCACCATGATATAAGGACCAAGAGAGGAGTAGTAATAGGTTTTTTTCCTTAGGGCATTTAGGATATGTAGTGCAAAATACTTAGAAGAAGAGTGCAGGTTTATTAAAGAGACCTTTTTAACACTAAAATTTCCAGAGTTTCTTTTAGATAATTGCAAACAGCAGGCCGCTAAGATTCGGGAAAGCCGTAGGCAGCAGGACAGCACAACTAGACGTCTCGTGTTGCCAACCGGCGACATTGCCACCAACCTGACACGTCTTTTAAGAACCACCAACTTGGAAATAGTGTGTCAGACAAGCAGAACAATAAAAGACATCACGAAGACGGAAACACACAACAATCAGACACCGAGCACCAAAGCCGGTGTTTATCGTATTCCGTGTTCAGGATGTGATAAAGTTTACATCGGAGAAACGTCACGTGACCTGAATACACGAATTGTGACACGAATACACGAATTGTAAATTAAAATGTATCAACGTAATATGCAATTTTGTGGGCGGAAATGAAAGTAAAAAATACCTTGCTACAAGAAAGTATGCTAATGAAAGAAGTCGGCAGCATAGGCTCGGGACGCCATCTTGTCGTCTGCCAACATCTCTCACGACGACGAGGACGAGCCGGATGACATTTAATTTGCAGGTAATGATTTATTAAACACAGGTTAGGTTAGACGAATTAATTTATCATCCTTTCATTTCTTCGACATCGGCATCTATCATAACAAACATGGTGTACCATTCGTCCGACATGACTTCGTTACTTACGAAATCTGTTTTAGCATTTTTTTTTTCATTTCCGCTCACAAAATTGCATATTACGTTGATACATTATAATTTACAAAATTTATAATTAATTTTCTAATGTTATATTGCGCCCATGGTCGAAACTAAAAATTTACCACTACCGGTATACACTGTACCCCAGGTAGTTTTTGCAGCTTGCAGGATGGTAATGTAGACCTAAGCTTCAGAACACTTTACCTCACAGCTAATATCCACCGTACAAGTTCATTTATAACATCATACAAATTTGCCTCGGCCAACTTAATTATCGTACACGACGTCGTAACTTCGGGAGATTTACGTTAAACGACGTCATAAAGCCCGTCGTTACTCAGAGTTGTCGTTAACCGAGTAGGTCGTTAAACGAGTACCTGTATATGTATGTATATATATATATATATGTATATATGTATGTATATATGTATATGTATATATATGTATATGTATATGTATATATATGTATATGTATATATATGTATATATATGTATATATATGTATATGTATATATATGTGTATATATGTATATATATATGTGTATATATATATATGTATATATATGTATATATATGTATATATGTATATATATATGTATATATGTATGTATATATATGTATATTATGTATATATATATATATATATGTATATATATATGTATATATGTGTATATATATATGTATAATATGTATATATGTATATTATATATATATATATATATATATATATATATATATATATATATATATATATATATAACACAAAATATGAATACAAGCTTTCGGTTGAGTCATCCAACCATCTTCAGGTAAGTGAGATTACATATACAGAACAGAAGTTTCAATACAAGTAAAAAGGGGGGAACTAGGAGAGTTAGGAGTCAGGTACTGGACGGAGGTGAGGTCTTCGTATCAACAGGACGTCGCTGGACAGCTGGTCACGGTAGCCGGAAGTTTGGGCTTTGTTGCCACGCAGCCTCGCTGTGTAGTTGTAAGGTACTAACTGTGTCTGTCTGTATATTAATGATAGGAGTGTATTGTGTAATGTAGACTCTTTCTAAGATGTGTAGTTTCTTGGTGTTGTTACATTGTTTAAGTATTTTTGTGTTGTTGACTAAGTCTTGTCTGCTTGGAGTTTTGTTGTGTGTTTGTGTCATGTGTTTGCGTATGCTTCCTTCACGGGCGTGCATTGTGAGTCTCCTGCTCACAGAGGTAGTGGTAACACCAATGTAAGAAGCATTGGGGAGAAGTTTGCAACCTTCTTCTGGGCAGGAGAATTGGTATACCACATTTGTCTGTTTGAGGAGAGAGTTGTTTTTAGTCATGTTATTTTTCATGATAAGGTTAGAGACTTTTGTGTTTTTGTAGTATATGATGAGGGTCAATTTGTCGTGTGGGTTGGTGCATGTGACGTTACGTGCGAGGATGTCTTTGAGGACACGTTCGTCTGTTTTGTGTGCTGGTGTCATTTGGTTTTTGTAATAAACTGTGTGTGTGGAATGTGTGTTGCGTTTGTCCGTGTTGTGTTTAACGCGCATTATTTCAGAGTGAAAATTTTCCCAGGAAGAGCAGTTTTTATATGCGCGTCGAAGGTATGCCCGAATGACACTGAGTTTGTACCGCTGGGAGCACTCGCTCGCTGCATTCAGGCATCTTCCGGTGTCAGTGTTTTTCCTGTAAACAGTGGTCGTGTATTTGTTATCTTGAGTGTGGATGAAGACGTCAAGGAAGGGAATTTTGTTGTGTATATTAAGTTCATATGTGAAGTGTAGTACAGAGGCTGCTTCCATGGCTAGCTGTAGGTCTTTCAGGTGGGACTCACTCCTAACTTCAGTAAAAATGTCGTCGACGTATCTACAGTAGGAAAAGGGTCTTAGGACGGGGTCTTGTAAGACTTTGTTTTCTAAATCACACATGTAGAATTCGGCAAAGGTACACCCTAAAGGTGAACCCATTGCGACTCCTTCCACTTGTAGATATAGCTGGCCGGATGGGCTTCGAAAGGGCGCTTCAGTTGTACAGGCTAGGAGAAGAAGCTTCAGTATTTCTTCCGGGATCTTAGGGGGATGTAATTCAGGGTGACGGTACACATTATTCAGGATTATATCTATTGTGGGAAGAATAGGAACATGGGAAAATAACGATTCCACATCGAGGGAAGCTATAATTCCTTGGGGTTGCTTGCTGTGTAGTATGTCAATAAAATCATCAGATGATTTTATGGAGTATTTCTTAGGAATGAAAGGGGTGATGATATGACTGAGCTGTTTGGCGAGTCCATATGTAGGTGTAGTAATTTGTGAGATGATCGGGCGGAGAGGGGAGTTCGGCTTGTGAGTTTTGACGTTGCCGTAAATATAGCCTGGGGAGAATTCACCGGTAATGGGAGGGATGTGCAGATGGTCCACGACTGCGTTATTAACAGCGATGAGTTTGTTAACCTGAACCTTAAGTTTCTTGGTGGGATCACTAGAAATTTTCTTGAATTTAGAAGTGTCGGAGAGGATGTGGTTAATTTTGGAGAAATACTCATCGCAGTGGTCGAATGACGAGGTTAGGGTTGTTGCGTAACTCAGAGGCGGCTTGTTTGAGTTGTGGAGTGAGGAGGGAACTATTTTTGTGACTGCGCCTTTTGGTGGTTTCAGCTAATAACTGGGGTTGTAAATCAGAGGAAATAGTAACCTTACCATCTTTCTGGAGTTGGAGGAGGGACTGAAGGAGTTCCGTCTCGGCAACCTTATCCGCTTTATCAAATTTTGGCTGCAGGTGACAGTTGAGACCAAGGTTGAGAAGCTCCTTTTGTGCTTCTGTCAGGATGTGGTCCGAAAGGTTAATGTAACCTTCAGAGCGCTGTGGGAGAAGCAAGTGGCCTTCGTAGAGGCGGCTCAACTTTTTGATAGTTTTGTTTTCTACGATGCTCTTGCGATGTTGCTTGACGATGTCCAAAGTAGAAATGATGTTGCGTCGGACTTCGGATGTGAGGGAGAAGTCGTCAAAATGGTTCATTAAATCATTGAGCTTGTGTTGCTGGAAATCAAGCTGTTCGGTTTTGATAGTAATTTGCCGTTGGATCAGTTGCTTCCTGTATTCCAAGGTCAGAGGTTCATTTCTGGCTGCCGGGTCATGGGTGTTGACATTAGTATAAATGGGCAGTAAGTTTTCTTGTAGACATGTTCGATTGAAGACCAGAGCTAATTCAATATCCACTATCTTCTTAGTGATTTTCTCAATTTTTCTAATAGTTTGTTTGATTCTTGAGGGGAGGTCAAACACAATACTTCCGAGATCCATGATGTTATTGTAACGAAAAACATAACACAAAATATAAATACAAGCTTTCGGTTGAGTCATCCAACCATCTTCAGGTAAGTGAGATTACATATACAGAACAGGAGTTTAAATACAAGTAAAAAGGGGGGAACTAGGAGAGTTAGGAGTCAGGTACTGGACGGAGGTGAGGTCTTCGTATCAACAGGACGTCGCTGGACAGCTGGTCACGGTAGCCGGACGTTTGGGCCTTGTTGCCACGCAGCCTCGCTGTGTAGTTGTAAGGTACTAACTGTGTCTGTCTGTATATTAATGATAGGAGTGTATTGTGTAATGTAGACTCTTTCTAAGATGTGTAGTGTCTTGGTGTTGTTACATTGTATTTTTGTATTGTTGACTAAGTCTTGTCTACTTGGAGTTTTGTTGTGTGTTTGTGTCATGTGTTTGCGTATGCACGTAACGTCACATGCACCAACCCACACGACAAATTGACCCTCATCATATACTACAAAAACACAAAAGTCTCTAACCTTATCATGAAAAATAACATGACTAAAAACAACTCTCTCCTCAAATAGACAAATGTGGTATACCAATTCTCCTGCCCAGAAGAAGGTTGCAAACTTCTCCCCAATGCTTCTTACATTGGTGTTACCACTACCTCTGTGAGCAGGAGACTCACAATGCACGCCCGTGAAGGAAGCATACGCAAACACATGACACAAACACACAACAAATCTCCAAGCAGACAAGACTTAGTCAACAACACAAAAATACTTAAACAATGTAACAACACCAAGAAACTACACATCTTAGAAAGAGTCTACATTACACAATACACTCCTATCATTAATATACAGACAGACACAGTTAGTACCTTACAACTACACAGCGAGGCTGCGTGGCAACAAGGCCCAAACGTCCTAGTTCCCCCCTTTTTACTTGTATTTAAACTCCTGTTCTGTATATGTAATCTCACTTACCTGAAGATGGTTGGATGACTCAACCGAAAGCTTGTATTTATATTTTGTGTTATGTTTTTCGTTACAATAACATCATGGATCTCGGAAGTATTGTGTTTGACCTCCCCTCAAGAATCAAACAAACTATTAGAAAAATTGAGAAAATCACTAAGAAGATAGTGGATATTGAATTAGCTCTGGTCTTCAATCGAACATGTCTACAAGAAAACTTACTGCCCATTTATACTAATATATATATATGTATATATTTATATGTATGTATATATATATATATATATATGTGTATGTATATATATGTGTATGTATATATATGTGTATATATATATATATGTATATATATATATATATGTATATATGTATATGTATATATATATATGTATATATATATATATGTATATGTATATATATATGTATATATATATGTATATATATATATATGTATATGTATATATATATGTCTATATATGTATATGTATAATATATATGTGTGTATATGTATGTTTATATAAGTATATATATGTAATATATATAATATATATATATATATATGTATATATATATATATATATATATATATATATCCTTTGATTTGTGAGGATCTATCTTCCTCTCCCTCTCCCTTCCTTTTTCCTAGTGCCGTATCTCATCCCACTGGAATACCCGGAATTCGGGTAAAGTACAATTGCCCCATATGGTCATTGTAACACAAACGATCGACAGTTTTGTCATATAAATCGATGAGTGTTACCGTTTTATTCCAGGAGTTGGAGTAGTGTAGTGGATCGGAGTGTGGTAGGTGCGAATCCTGTGGGGGTAATTTTTCACTCTTTGCAGCGTTATTCGCTTCCGAGTTTCCTTGGAGTGTAAAGATTCCTTTGCCTGCTGCCAAAAGATTTCGGGATGGAATTAGTTATAGCGGATATAGGCAGGAAACCAATACAGTCTGAGACAGATCGAGAAAGATGGTAGGGAGTCGAATACCACCGACGTGTGTTACAGCATGCACTTGTAACCGCTGACAGATTTGGTATGTGTTATCGTCGTTGACAAGGTGACGCACGGCTATATAGCGTAGCGGCGTTATGTTCTTTTTATCAACAACATGGAGGTGACTGCCGAGGCTCTGATAAAACAATGAAGCGTTGAACCCCGAAATCTTATGCAAGGCGCGTAGATTCTTGACCACCTTGTATAGGGGCATTGGGTGCACAAGTTTTATACTAAGGGGAACTAAGGGGACCCCACCCCCAGATAGCCAATACCTGCATGGATTTCATTTCAAGGTCTTGCAGTTCTTCACCTTTCTCCCTACTAAGAAGAGGATAGCAAGATCTTGAGGCAAGACTCTGAACCCGGAAACCTGGAAAAGAAGGACCAATTGTTGGCCCACCAAGATTGGCAAGATTGAGACAGTATCTGGGACTAACAATATATTCATTCACCTTCTCTCCCACCAACCAATAATAACTTCATTTTTCCAACTAAAAACTATAAATCCTCCAGCGATGGTGTGTGACGATAGGGGGAGAAGATGGTGATCGAACCCTTCAAACAACCCACACGACAGGCGGTGGAGGCCCAGTGATTGCCCTGTGTAAGGATGGAGAGTAGTCCTATTTAGGGTCAACTAACATTACTCACCTCACCTGGGGAAGGGACAATAAAGATGTCCTAAACGTAGCCACCCTTGTGGCAACATCAGAGCAATTACCACCCTCTCCACGTAGAGTGATAATCACCGTCGGCATTATCAACCGTTATCAATAACATCCCTGAAACCACCAAGAGACAGCATTCCCGAGTTTACCAAGCCCTGTGAGCCACAAACTGGTTCCGGTTATCAGAAATGAATCAAACGAAAGTCGACTAAAACATATGAATGTTTTCCATATAAAAGTAGACTCGGGGTGATTTGATACAGGTCGTTAAGATTCTAAAGGAATTGACAACAACAAAAGTGACGAAAATTTCAAACTGCGAATCAGGCAAGAAATAATGGTCTCAAACTGTCAGGAAGTATATTTAATTTGAAAGTGGGTAGAAACAAATTCGCCAACTGTGTAATAAATTAATGGAATAAACTTCATGTAGAGGCAATGCAATGTAGTACAATTCGAAGTTTTAAAACATATTTAGATAAGCACCTAAGAAATATGCTGTAATACCCCGACATTTATCATTTATATATTTATTATTTATATAGTTCTTATCTGTTTATTTTTATGTATTTAAGTTATTATTTTATTCATGTTTATTATTTATTATCTATTTATTTTATTATTTTATCTACTTGTTTATTTATTTGTTTATCTGTTTATATTTTCGCATCCGAACTAGTTATGGACCAAAAGGTCTCCTGCCGGCATGCTCTTCCTTTGTTAAAGATGAAATAGACCTTGCACTGGACTATGCCAGATTCTTGGCCCTAATATCATCCAACTATAAATCGATACTGGTTACAAAGAAATGTCTCAGAAAAGTATACGATGAATATGAAGACCAATATGCAACTCTGCGTAATATGTGGCCCCAAGGATATATCCTAACAGTAGAACTAGAATCGAAGCCCTAACATACCTAGCAAGCACCCCCAATTCAAACATCACATAAAACGTTTAACATCAGTGTGGGAGTGTGCATCCCACCTATACGATGCCACGCAGAAGAAATAATAAAGACCAGCGAAACTATAAAAATTAATGAAGGTGTATCGAGCTACGAAAACCATAAACAGTTGTACAAAGATTGATACCACAACAGTAACAAGTGACTTTCAGTCAACCGCAACTTCCAGCCTACCTGACTGTAGGTTATTTAAGATATGTAGTGTATTGCGATCAAGTGTCAGCAGTCAACTGAGTTTCCACTGATCCCAGCGCCAGAGGTTTAAAGAACTCGATGTCTCGGGAGCCTGCGTGTGTGTATGTCTGTCTCTCTCTCTCTCTCTCTCTCTGTCTCTCTCTCTCTCTCTCTCTCTCTCTCTCTCTCTCTCTCCTGTGTCTCTGTCTCTTCTCTCTCTCTCTCTCTCTCTCTCTCTCTCTCTCTCTCTCTAAAACAGCGTCGTGCGGTTTAGATATTTTTGTCTTTTGCCGACAAATAGTTTAGTTCCGTACTTGTAGCATATAATTGGTTACCTGAATAAAGCATAATTTTTCTTGCTCAGCCAATGACCTGCTAACTTTGATCACTATATATTGTTGCCGCCGTGCTGATATGAACATGTATCTTTAGACTCTCAGGCTCTCTGGTTGGCCAGTACCCTGTTCTCAGCATAACGATTGTAGAGATACTTCGTGTATGATTGAACTCCCTGCCAGCGGTTTGGTCACATTAGACCAGTGGTTCTCAAACTACGGGTCGCAGGGAACCAGGAAAATCCCCACACTTTCAGTGTAATTCACTTGAGTTTGACAAGCGAATTCCAGAAGAATACATTCGAGCCCAGTCATGGATGAGAAATCCTCTCAACACAAATGTCGAAGACCTCCCCCCCCCCAAAAAAAAAAAAATCCAGGACTCCCAGAGCAACTTCGAGGTTCAAAATGAAAATTTGTTGAAGAACCTCTTCAAGGAAGTATCTCTTTCTGAATCCTGGATTCAGGTAAAGAAAGAGAAGTCTATTGTAGGAGTTGAGGCTGTGAAAGTTTTGCTCCCGTGTAACAACATACCTTTGCGAGCACGGTTTCTCGGGTCTCTTATCAAAATTAAATCGAGGAACAAGCTTTTTTTCTGAAGGATCTTGCTGATTTTTTCTGTGTGATATCTAGGTCTGAGGAAACCTTCACAGCATGAGTTTTATTCAGATCTGATGAGTAGTTTTTTATTTTTTAATAAAAAACGTGAAAAATACCGTATTTTTGGGCTTTTCAAATCCTATCTCCTCTTACAATTTTTATTCGATGTCTTTCATTTTACAGCAAAAGAATCTTCTACATATATAAAAAAACAAAATAGAGAGATTTTTTTTAATATCTTTGTTTAACGCCGAGGAAAAAAAAATATAAAAAAAAATTATCGAAAAAAAGCAAAATTTTGACTTTGACACGTTATTAAAAAAAGATTATTTAACATATGCAAAAAAACTCTATTTTATTTTTTGTCATTTATCTAGCTATTAATAGAGACCTCATATGCAAAAATCGGTTGAAAATTGAGGGAGGAGATAGACTTTGAGTATCAAAAACTTACATTTTTCAGAAATGAGTGTTAAATTTTTTTTTCCTTAGTTTGACTAAATTTTACATTGGACCTCCTAAGACCCATTGAAAACAGGTTCCATTGTATTTTCATGGTGATTTTGCATCTTTCAAGTAACTCAGGCACTTTGTACCCTCCTACAGTGTAGGATATTATTCACTCAAAGTGAGGGTCTCATAAGCCGCCACCTCACTCTTTGTCGCAAAGTTTGAGTTCTTGGTCTAGAATGACCGAGCAAGGTAGTCTGATTGCTGGGATTCAGCTCTCTTTCTTTTCTTGGGTTTCCTTTCTGGTGTTGGAACAGGCTCTTGCTGCATCAGGGACATCACTGTGAGGTTTGAGACTCTAAATCCAAGGTGTTGCAACAAGGAGGCATCCTTGTAGCCACTTGTTAGCAAACAGTTGTTTGCGTAGAGACAACTTGTCTGATATAGGTGTAGAGGACAGAGGATCAGGTGCTGAGGATGTGGATGTAGATGGAAGGGAGAGAGCTGCTGGAGGGAGTACTAGTGGTGGTGGCGGAGGTGGTGATAACAAAGTTGATGCTGGGGTTCTTTCTTTCTCCCCTTGAGTTGCTAATGTAGACGTTCTTATCTTCTGCAAGTGTGCCTTTTGTTTGGATAGCTTAGGCATGGCTAATATCTTCAAATATCTCTTCACTGAAAAATAGATGCGAATTTCACACGGCAAATTAGTGAATGCGGCAAGCTAATGTGTACATGTCCTTTACTTTGTAAGACTCAGGCCACTGCCAGTCGTGCAGGCTGAACTTCCTCACACCACATACTCACGTGCATGCCGGACGTAAAGAGAAAACTTTGAGTGTATCAAACGCAAAAAAATAGGGTAAAATATGGTCAAAACGTATGTAAACAATGGTCGTGCGCAGCATGTGGCTGCCGGGGGGAGGGAGGGTAGGCCCTTTAAACCCTTTAAAAATGGCGGTACGATAAAAACACTCTACCAGCATCTAGAGCAAGATCCCTTCTATGTATTTATGCAATAAAAAAAATCGATTTTTTCTTAAATCTGGGGGCGGGGGGTCCCCTTAACCCCGAGCATGATACGAGATGCAGACTTATCACAATAGTTCCAAGGTTTGACAAACTGATAAATGAGCCCAGCACCAGGGATTCCATTAATTTAGTTTTGTGAAATAAAAGCAGTGCTGAATCCTGTTAATTTAGTTTTGTGAAAAAAGCAGTGCAGTGCCATGGATTCCAGTAGTTTAGGTTTGTGAATAAAAAGCTGTACATATTACTATTATTATTTAAATAAAGTGTATATATCACTGTACATTTTTTTCCCTTTACTTCGGGTCGCGAAGGATTGAAATGTTCCAAGTAGGGTCACTCACGAAAAAGTTTGAGAACAACTGCATTAGACCATGATGTCACCGTCTAGGAGGTGTGTGTGTGTGTGTGTACGTACATTGTTTATCCTCACGCATACTCCATGTTCAAACCAAGTCAGATGTATAAACTGCAACCAGGATTACCCCGCATTATTCTTAGATTGCACAGTATATCAATATGAAAAGGTCCTCTTTGTCAGGGGGTCAGAATGAATCTGTTTCAAGGAAGGCCGAAAATGAGTACGATCCAGGATGATCAGACTAGGGATCAATCGCGGAAGCAGTACAGTCCGTCTAAAGAGCACCCCCCCACCCTCAATAGTTACACAAACAACTCGCATAGCACAAGAACAGTTTTCAATGAGACACTATAATCCCCCTCACAAGTGATCCTGCAATTTACCATACGAAGACATATTTAGGCGCCTAAGTTTGCACTCTGGAAAAACGAAGAGTGCGGGGTGATCCAATAGAAGTATTCAGATGAGTGAAAGACTTTGACAAGCATGATGCAGACAAGGTCATCATATTAAGACACTAGAGCAGGACTCGTAGTAATGGATTGAAAGTTGGACAAATTTAAGTCTAAGAAGGGAATAGACAAGAATTTGTTTACCAACAGTGATTAACGAATAGATTTAGTAACAATGTAGTGAGCACTGAAACAATAGGTTCTTTTAAGAGAAGATTAGATAACTTTATGGATAAGGATGAAAAGTGGTAATGGGCATGGAAAAGGCTAGTGTTGGCTTTATGGTCTTTTGCAGTCTCATCTATTATGTCTAACCACTTATTCAAACCCATCTGAATTACAAGAACCTTATATACAACCCCTCATTGTTAGCGGTCCGCGAGTCACTGCACAGGGAGGAGTGACCGCTTAGACCTTAGGTCTGTCGGACTAAAGCCAAGGTTCATGTATTTGGAGTCTTACTGGTTGACACAGTTCAGTCTGTCCATGCCAGGATATTGAAGTCTCAGAAAACTTTACATACCTTGATAGTATAGTGTAAAGCAATGATCGGTCATATCCTTCGAAGTATTGACATTGCCCAAGGTGTTATGGACTCGCTCAACTAGAGTATATGGCGGTATCGATATTTATGCAGGAGGACTAAGATCCTAATCTTCAAGTCACTTGTGCAACTTGTCGTACTGTACGGCTGTGAGACATGAACATATATGCTGACTTGGAAAGGAATCTCGATATTTTTGGTACCAAATGCCTTCGGAGAATCATAGGATATCGCTGGAATGACTTAGCATCTATCCAAAGAGACTCGTAGGCCTGTTACCAACATAATTCGTGAACGTCAACTCTGGCCATATGGAATGTGGCACGTTTCCATAATGTTGATCCCACTTGCTGGATTGTCTCCACAATAGATAATCCTCGATGGAGAAGACGAAGGGGACGCCCACAAAATTCATGGCTGAAGCAAGTTTATCAAACCTATCGAGAGTTGTTTGGATTGGGAAGAAGGGTGGCTTCATGGAAGCTTGCTTAATCCGTGGGGATTGGCGACGGTGTGTGAGTGAAACAACGCACCCTGTGGTGTATGCTCCCGATTAAAAATAAGAATATCTCCCCCCATCTATCTACCCATTCGACGAAAATTATCACTCATACCGATGGGTCCCGCTCGAACCTTGGAGTGGATTATGCGGCAGTATCCCCAAGTGAAAGAAAATCTGGATCTCTCTCCTGTCGCCTGTCTTCACCACTGAACTTTGTAATCCTCACTGCCCTATTTATTACCCACAACTCCCCGCCCCTCATCTCTGCATTTTATATAATCATACCAGATTCACGAAGTGCTCTACAATCAATCTCCCCCCTCAAGTCCCGCCACCCACTGGTCCACAGAATCCACTCACGGATCATCCAGATTACTGCTCGGTTGAGAACTGTATCCTCCTACTAGGTGCTATCCCATGAGGCATTCCCAGCAGTGAAAAGGGTGACATGGCGGCCATACTTTCAGTGCCTCCACTTCGTTGCCAAGAACAGACGATTATCCAGTTCTTCGATCAACACTGCTAAACTTTTGGCAAAGACGCCTGGAACAACACTCGGCAAACCATTTAAAAAGTAATGTAATCAAACCCCATATACATCAGTGGCTATCTTCACATCAACTTAACCGACGTTTTCAAACACAATACGCCTAAGAACAAGAAATTCCCACTTTATACATGGCCACCTCATGACAGGAAAAGACCTTTCACTTGCCAATGTAATGACCCCTCTGAATATCACACATATGCTAGATTGCCCAATTTACACAACAATATCTACTTACTCTACCATCTATTCCCCCCAAACATCAGTGACTAACCAAATCCTGGTCAACAAAACTTCAGAACTTTCTACAGAAAACAAGACTGTTCACCAAACTATATGCTTGACTAACTGAAGCAACACGAAGGCAGTGCGAGATTGTCCATAAGGATAAAAGCGCTGGTAAACTACAGTCCATAACAACAATGCTGTAGGGAATTCGATAACATTCCTTCACGGACCAGAACCAACCAGCTTTTTTTTTTTTTTTTTTTTTTTTAGTGGAGACAAACCTCTACAAAAAAAAATGCTGATTACTGTTAACTTTTATTCCTCCGTTCTGCTCCCTTAAACCTTTCCTTTACCATCTCTCTGAGGTGCCGTGTGATTCCCAAGGATAGTAGCGCGGTTTATTGTCCAACCAAGAATAACATATGTTGATGTATTTTAATTTGTGAAAGTATTATTTAGTTTTCAATTGCTATATAAATCGTTAGTTCGTCCACATTTGGAATATGCTGTTTCCGTATGGTCACCGAATCTCATTAAAGACATTGTCATTATCATTTGTCTGTCTGATTTTCATTTATCATTTGTTATATGTCAATCTATTATTATTTACTATTTACCTGTTTGTTTATCATTTAACTATACCTATGCATTTATTTATGTATTTTATTTGTTATTTACATTATTATAGTTTTTATTTATTATTTTATTATTATTATGTTTTTTTTTCTTCGCATCCGACCTAGATATGGACCAAAAGGTCTCCTGTCGGCATGCTCCGCCTTTGTAATCCTTTGTAAACGACTTTCGAGTCAGGAGGGCAGGCCCTTGCAGAGGTGGGGTGCTGGGGGTGCCCAAGCACCTGCCCCTTTGCCCTGTGCCCCAAAAGTGCCCTTACAAAAATACATAAAAATGAATGAAAAATTATTTCTTACAGGCTTTTTCCATTTTCTTACCATTCAGAAATTATAATGTGGAAAATGGTGTTGCACCCTACCGGATAGTTGCCAAATACGAATAATACAAAAGAGTGAAGTACCCAATTTCCAGCCCAAAGTACCTGCCCCTCGCAATGTCTGTGCACATTACTGCAGGAGGGCATCGGTTTTTCAAATTATTATTTTTCCGAGACTGTTCATATCAGACTGTCTTGGTTTCGCGTGAACACTGCCTACGAAGATGAATAGAATAGACTGGTAGCAGCCGTAATAAAAAGAAAATGGCCACCCGGTACGGAAGGGGTTAATCGGTCGTGGTAGGCTGGAACTCCATAGCTACCGAAAGAGGGGACGGGGTGGGGAATACCACGGGGATGAATAAAGCAGTCTGAATACAAGAAAAAATGTAATTCTCTACGGAAGTTCATCGGACCTCGTGACTGCCAGACGGTGCCATGGAGTAAGAGGAAATGCAGAGCTGAAGTGTTCTGTAGGCATAGTTCTCACTATTAGATCTCTAAGATTAAGAAAAATCCAATATTCGGAAAGAGAAGTTTCGAAAACGAAAGGAAGCGATTCCATTGCCAGAATCACTTCCTCTTTTCGAGAGCGTTTTGTTCCGAACATGGACGATTTTGGATTTTTGGAGATTCCCAGTGAAGTATACTGAAGTTCCAAGTTGCCCTCCAATAATTTTTCCGACGGAGATATTCAAAACTGCTAGTGAATGTTTGCTTTGCAATGCTCACATTTCATAAAATACTTACGTCATGCCGTGTTGGCGGCACCAGTAAGTATTGATTTTCATTATTGTGGCTCGCGGTGGGATTTTTCGCAGGGAAGAAGGGGGTATTGGTTGGTTAATTGACCATTTAATTGAATAACTTCCCCTCAATATTGCGGCGTACAAATTATTTATGGTGTTAGGAAGTGCTGGATGAATTTTTAATGCGGGTGAGGGTCGCCCTCCGGTCTGAACGAAGTTGTGATCGATCGAGACCTCATGCATGCAGACATGACCATTCCCCTTTTCTGAGAGGGGGGGGGGCTATGCACGATTACCAAACTGCCTAATGAAATCGTCGAGTGTAGCCGCATCTCCACCATGCTATTGAAAGAGAATTTGAATAAATTTTAATTAATTTTTGTGTACGCGTAATGATAGGCACGTAGTTCTTACGTAGAATGAAAATATGGGTCATTTAGCATGTAAGTGTGGAATTCAACGAGGTTTTGCAAAAAGACTCCGTAGATGTCACGACTGTACGTTTGCCTGTATGTGCCACGCCCTTCTCACGGAAGTATTCTCTCTCTCTCTCTCTCTCTCTCTCTCTCTCTCTCTCTCTCTCTCTCTCTCTTTAGGGGGGTGTTCAGATTCCCGCAGAGCCGGTGGACGAGGTGTCGTCAGTTACACGTATATGAGCGAAAGCCAGCCAGTCGTCAAGGCCCGCAGCAACGCTTCCGGTTATATATCGGTCAGGACTTGATGTTGGATCAGTTTTATTCTCCCGTATGTCCTCAGTGGAGAGATGAATTACGAACCTTTTATTTCAGTTTGAATAGCCATGACATCTATTAACGTAGAAACTGCCCCACGCTAATACAACAGAGGCAACAGTCCAATTTTTTTTTTTTTTTTTTTTCCCAGATATATTCAGGACAGGGATTAAGGGCCGTTGATCGCCGTTGTGGGACAGGGAGAAGGACCATCCACGTTTGCCTGCACGATTGATTTGATCCATCATTATTATGTGTCATTTGACGGGGTCTAATAAACTCTCGGGAGTGAAGAGCGGAAGGCGGGGGGAAGTGTGTGGTTAAGTGCTCCCCACCCGTTCCTTTTGATGTCGGGCCTGTAACCGTGTATTTCATTCATTCATGACCCCACAATGCCGTGGAGCATTCTATACAACTTTGTTCCGAAAGCCAGAAGATTTCATTCAGTATAGGGGAGGATCTTAGCCTGAACGGGGTAAGACCATCCCTCGGCAGAATAAATTAGTGTTCGCCATGACATTTTTTAAAGTGTTCCATGATGTTGAGGGACGTTTGTTCTTTTGGTGAATGTGCAGTATCATCATAGTTTAAGCGAGGAGTTAAAGAGGTGGTGGGAGTGAATGAAAGGGGTGAGGACCATTCATGCTTACCCGCATCGCTTTTTGTTATAGACGGAACAAATGAAAAGATCGCGCACTTCTAGGAGTGAGCATCAGTGAGATGTTGATCATAACGAGATCAAGGTGAATGCACTCTTCAAGAGATGTTTAAAAACATTAACAATGGAAGAAAGAACGGCGAGGAATTGAGTACGCGGTCACTGAAGCGTCTCGGAGAAAAGGAACGCGGCGAATCCAGAGAAATTCCAACATGATTTCTTCATCGACACTAAGGTTGGGGAGGGAAGTTTCCTTCTCGACCTACCACGGGACGCTGTCCGCTCCAAAGGCGGTGGTAGGCACTACAGTTTGACCCGGTGGACGAATGGCTCCCAATACTCAAGATACCGCTGATGGAATCACGTAAATTGAGTTGTTCGATGAAAAGGAACACAGCTCATAGCCAAACTGCTGAGTGTATTTCCACTAGTGATGAAAGCTCCCTCATTATAAAAAAAAAAAAAAATCCAAGTACACGAAAGCCAAATTGTACAAGAAGGTAGAAGGCAAAGAAAATAAAAGTTAAATTTTCATCTGATGTTCACGAATCCCCTGAAGCCCATCGATGTGGACCTCAGGTTGATTCCTACTCAAAGGGATCTGTTCCGACAACTTCACAGGAGGAATCATGATGTGCACCGATGAAATCAGGCAGACTTTACCTGTAGTGGGAGGCAACGGTTGTAACTAAGAAGATGCCGCGTCACTCAAAAATGTATATTTTAGGCTGCAATGACAGAAGTACGCCATCGAGAATATAAGACCCTAGCGAGATTGGCTACAACGGCTATTGCAGATCGGTGAGGGTGGCACCGGTCCCTTTCCAGCTCCAAAGAATTTTAGGGTTGTATATCACGACGAGAAACGGGCACTGACAAAGTCAGTCAAGATTTAACAGGCAGTATAGGAGATCATAGGTCTTCTCAAACCGAGCAATCGTAGATCCGTCGAACGTCGATGTAACAGATAAGTGGGTGTAATTCAAGACATAGTTCCTGGAAAAAATAAAGTTTATCCGAGTGAGAGAGAAGCACGAGTCTGATGACCGAATGAAATAAAAGCGTCTTCATTGTTCGTCAAAACCCCAAATCTCAGAACTGGTTCATCTGCAATAATGATACGGACCATCTCGCCGTGGCCCTACAGTGGCACAAAAATTATTGTCGACAGCTAAAAATGGAATGTAACACACACACACACATACACAGATCGGCAGAGAGATGGCGACGATTGGAACTCCGGAAAAAAAAGAAATTTTCGTGGATTTCAACGACGAGTACCTGTGTTGTATTAATAGGGAAGGGGAAAGTTCGTGGTGTAGTGGGCAGGTGAAAAAACAGGAGAAGGGGAGGGATTATTGAGGAAAATGGAAGAAAATGACGAAGGAGACGAACGGGCTCCCCCGGACGTCAGAAGGAATGTAAACAAAAGGTCTGCAGACGACGCGGGTGAGGTGGAAAATATCAGTAAAGGCATTAGAATTAGAAATATAGATAAGAACAACACAATAGAAAGTGGAGACAATTATTTCTATGGATTTAATGAGGGAGGGGATGACAACCTCCCCCGATTAGCAAATCTAGAGGAAAACTAGAGAAAATGAACGAACAGTGGGAGGTTAGGTTCAGCCAACTTACACGGATTACTCAGAATTGATAAATTGGAAGAACTAAAGAAGGAGAACCAAAACCTAAATAAATAGAAGAATTAAAAAGATAGTTAAAAGAAGTAAAAGATGAGAATGAGGAATTAAAGAATAATAATAAAGAGTCCATAGCAAAAGAGGTACAAGGTTGGAGAAAAGTCCAAGAGAACAACAAAATTGAATTTAGAGATGGTGACACAACAGATGAAAGAACAAACTAAGGACACAGTTTATTAAGATGATGAGGGAGAAGGAAATATAGCAAGAAACTTCGCTGATAAAAAAGAAATGTATAATTATACTAGGGATGGAAGAGAAGCATAATCCAAATAGGACTACAAGAGTAAAAGAGGGGAAGGAAAAGTAAAGATATTAGTACCTCAACAGGATGAACAAGAAACAGGGAAAGAAATTGAAGAAATATATAGAATAGGGAAATACAATACAGATAAGACCAGACCAATTAAGGTTAAATTCAGGTCACAAACAACAGCAGAGAATATCTTAGCAAAAATAGGGAAACTAGCAAAAAGTAATTAAAAACAAGTATGGATAAAAAGAGATGAATAAAGAGGAAAGAACGAGAAAACAAAAAGACTAGAAACTAAGGAAAAAACGAGAAAAGAGCAGTCAGACAAAGAGAAATTCTATTGGAGAGTAGTGGATATGTAAGTGAGAGAACACAAAAATATGTTAGAAAACACACTAAATAGAATAATGGAAGATGGATGGACAACAGTTATATTGGGTGACTTTGATTATAAAGAAATCTGTACTACTTGATATGATTGTAGAACATACAATGACGCAATGGATACAAGAGAATACTAGGTATAGAAATGAGGAAGAACCATCGAGACTGGACCTAATGATCACATCAGAATTTGAAATAGGGGACAAAATTGAATATAAGACGCCAATCAATAAAAATGACCACATATTGGTTGAACTGGAACTAAATGAGGAAAAATACATAGAAAAAACGAACAATATAGAAAAGGAAGATTGATGTATGGAATTTTTTTTTTTTTTTTTTATAAGATAAGAGAATTTTTCAAAAAGCAGACAGGGAAAAGATACATAAGGAGGAAATAACAGTAGAAGAGAAATGAAAAATTTTGACAAAAAATTATAAAGGACTGGAAAAGTATGTTCCAAGACAAAAAGAGAAAAAGGATATGTAAAGTGTTGGTACAACAAAAGATGTAGGGAGTTAAAAGACAAAATGGATAAAGCTTGGATAAAATGGAAAAAAGACAAAAGAACTGAAAAATGGAAAATATATACTAGTTATAGAAATGAATATGTACAAGTGTGCAAAGAAGAAAAGAGGAAATACGAAAAAGATGTCATAGAATAATGTAAAGATCAACCAAAACTATTTTACAGATTTGTAAACAAAGTGAAAAACAAACAAGAATTTGAGAAACTACGACAAGGAGGAGTTGAATACACAGAGGAAATAGAAATGGCAGAAATTATGAACAAGCATTTTAAATTGGTGTTTATGAAGGAGAACATACAACATACAGATGTTGAGTGAGAGGAGAAAGTCCCCCCTATGAAAGAGATAGAAGTAATAAGGAAGGAAATAATGAATCACTTGAGTAATCTCGATGTCAGAAAATCGCATGGACCAGATGAATTGGCAAACTGAATTTTGAGAGAATGCAGGAATGAACTAACAGACAAAATACATAGTCTAATAAGCAGTTCATTGAAAGAAGGAAAAGTTCCAGAAGATTGGAAAAGAGCAAATATAGTACCAATATTTAAAGGGGGAAACAAGGAAGACCGTACTAACTATAGACCAGTCTCTCTTACAAGTATGATGGCTAAAATATGTGAAAGGATTATCAAAATTACATGTGTTTCTATTCAAGGCTAATAGATGTAATGCAAAAAAGAGATGGATGGGCTGATTGTGCATTTCTAGACCTGAAAAAAACTTTTGATGAGATGCCACATAACAAATTGCTAAATTAGAAACCAGGAGGAATACAGGGCAAACTGCTGAAGTGGATGGAGGACTTCTTGCATGAAAGAAAAATGAGTGGTGATAAGAGACAAACCCTCTAAATGCGGATGAAGTGATTAATGGAGTTCCACAAGGAATAGTTCTGGCCCCAGTAATATTTGTTATATATATTAATGATATGGATAAAGGAATTGAAAGCTACGAGTTTCTTTGCAGACGATGCAAAGTTGTTGAAAAAAGTTAACACCGAAGAAGATTGTGAGTCAATGTAGAGTGATCTCAATAAAGTATGGGAATGGAGTAGGAAGTGGGGGATGGAATCCAATATTAAGAAGTGTAGCATAATGGAATTTGTAAGAAGCAAAAAAAGAATAGTGGCATCATATAAATTGGGAGAAGAAGAAATTAAAAAAGAAAATGAAAAGGACCTGGGAGTCATTATTATGAATAATGTGTCCCCTGAGAAATGTATAAACAAAATTTTTAGGATAAATTTTTAATTTAATAAGAATATCAAAGTGGCATTTACATACCTGGATGAAGAAATGGTAAAGAAAATACTAGTCACTTTGATAAGACCAAGATTGGAGTATGCAGCGATGATGTGGTCACCAAGTACAAAAAAAAATGTATAACAAAACTTGAAAGAATACAAAGAGCAATTACGAAATTGGCACCAACACTCTCAGAACTATCATATGAGGAGAGACTAGCAAAATTTGAGCTACAGACATTAGAACAAAGAAGAGAGAGAGGACACTTGATAACTATAGAATCATGAAAAGCATAGAAACTATTGATAGAGAGGATCTAATAAAATGGGATAGTAGAGATACAAGAGGACATGGAAAGAAAATCAAGAAAGACAGTTATAGAGGAGACATGAAAAAGAACAGCTTTCCTCGCAGGGTAATAGACATTTGGAACGAGTTAGATGAAAATGTGGTGTGTGCAAAAACGATACACGAATTTAAAAAACAGTTTAGATAAAATGAGATATAAAGACGGGACACCACGAGCATCCCTTCCCATAACATACAACTAGATAAATACACACACACACACAGTCGGATTGATGGCGAAGATTGGAACTATGGAAATAAATCAATTTTCGTGGACTTCAGCGACAAGGGAGTACCAGTTAATTGAAAGAAGGAAAAGTTCCAGAAGATTGGAAAAGAGCAAAGTATGGGAATGGAGTAGGAAGTGGGAGATGGAATTCAATATTAAGAAGTGTAGCATAATGGAATTTGGAAGAAGCAAAAAAAGAATAGTGAGATCATATAAATTGGGAGAGGAAGGAATTAAAAAAGTGGAAAATGAGAAGGACCTGGGAGTTATTATTATGAATATGTCCCCTGAGAAACATATTAACAAAATTTTTGGAGAAATTTATAATTTAATAAGAACAATCAAAGTGGCATTTACATACTTGGATGAAGAAATGGTAAAGAAAATACTAGTCACTTTGATAAGACCACATGGTTCACAAATATTTATCCCAAGAGGAGAAAGCTAGGATTTTGGCCTGGAGACAGGAAAATGTGCCAATTAAAGAGATCGTTAGGCGCTCTGGCCGGGCCAAGTCTACGGTGATGGTGTTGCTGGTGGCAGCTCACGGCCTCCCACCCGACGTTTGTCCTGAGCACAAATCCATCCCTGGACGCCCTCGAAAGACTTCAAAGGCAACTGACAACCTTCTAAAAAGGGAAGTAAGGAAAAATCCAAGGGTTACTGCTGCACAACTAAAGGAAAGTCACCCAAAACTTTTAGAAAATGTCTCAGTAAGGACAGTAATGCACTGCCTGCAGAAGGACCTGAAGCTCCCTAGCCATACTGCTGCCCGCAAGCCTTTACTCACCGACCGCATGCGGATGTCTAGGCTGGCATTTGCAAAGCAGTATGCTAAGTGGACGAAAGAAGAGTGGTCTAAGGTCATGTGGTCTGATGAAAGCACAATTCAATTCATCCCAAACCAGCACGTGAAAGTCAGATGCCCGTCAACAGCAAGCCGGTATGATGTGGCCTACACATCCCCTACTGTGAAACACTGTGAATCTGTCATAGTTTGGGCATGTTTTAGTGGTGCATTCAGTCGAGGAGGGCTGTATTTCCTGCCAAAGAATATGATGATGAATAGTGACCGGTATATTAGTGTGTTAAATGACCATCTCCTTCAGTGTTACAATATTCATGCCAGCAACATTTTCATGCATGACAGTGCTCCATGTCACAAAGCAAGGAAGGTGACCAACTGGCTCTCTGAAAAGAATATTCAGATCTTGCAGTGGCCAGGAAATAGTCCTGATCTCAATCTGATTGAGAACTGTTGGCATTTAATGAAAAACAAACTTGCAGGAAACAGTCATCCTTGCCTAAGCTCATTGATGCAAATAAGAAACTGTGGTGCACTGAAATGGGAGAGGATTACTTCAGCAAATTGAATGACAGCAT
>NC_134803.1:17164944-17169944 GCF_046742065.1 Oratosquilla oratoria | reverse complement strand
AGGCTGTGGGATTTTGTCTAGTCGTCGGTGTGGGATTTTGTCTGGTCGTCGGTGTGGGATTTTGTCTGGTTGGCGTCGCCGGAGCTCCGTGTCGTTCTGTAGGTTGGAGGGTGGCGTGCATCTGTGTTTTTTGTCTCATTTTCACTGGGGAATGATCTTCTCACACTTGGTAGGATTTTTAAGTCCTCGAGTTGGGTATTCATTCCCGGGGATAGATCCTTGATATACAAAGCCTCTAATATAGGTAAACGTCGTGGGTCTTTGTTGTGATCTATAATCTCCGTATTCTGGGTTAGGTCTTCTCTTCTTAATTTTGCTTGATGGACTTCGCTATGATGATTTTTTGGTGCTCCTGAGTTTAGGTGATATGACAGACGACGCGAGAGCCTCATGGTGGTCATGCCGATATAGGTAGTAGGATGGGTTTCACAGTTCCCATATTTGCAGGTGTACCTATATACGACATGAGATTTTTGAAGCTCATCGACGATCTGCCTGGTGTTGTTCCTTAGGAGTAGGTTCGATGTTTTTTTGTTTTGATAGTAAATAATGAAATTAATTTTGGAGCTTGATTCAGTGGGCTTGATGTTTCTCTTTATGATTTGTTGCATCACTCTCTCATCCTCCTTGTATGCAGTGGAGAAGAAGGATTTGTAATATATATTTATAACGTTCTGCGCTGGATTGTCTGATGCATTTGCTGATTTAATTTCCTCGTACCAATTTTCCATTATTTTCTTGGTCACTTTTTCAATGTCTCTATTGCTAAAACCGTTGTTGATTAGGACTTGTGATGCTCTTTCTAGTTCTAGGTGCACATTTTTCCAGCTACTACAATGGCTAAGGGATCTTCGTACATATGCACTAATTGTTGAGATCTTGTACTTTTGTGGGCATTCACTCATTCCGTTAAGGCAATGTCCGGAGTTACTAGCTTTGGTGTAAACTGAGGTATGAAAAGATCCTTCCCCCTGTTTCACGAGGATATCAAGGAAAGGGAGAGATCCATTTTCACTGTTTTCGATGGTGAAGTTAAGACATATGTATATGTATATGTGTATATACATATATATATGTATATGTGTATGTGTATATACATATATGTATATATGTGTATATACATATGTATATATATATAATGTATGTGTGTGTATATATATATATGTATAATATATATATGTATATATATGTATATGTATATATGTGTATATACATATATATATATATTATATATATGTATATGTGTATATACATATATATGTATATGTATATGTGTATATACATATATATATGTATATGTATGTGTATATACATATATATATGTATATGTATATGTATATATACATATGTATATGTATATATATGAATATATACATATGTATATATATATGTATATGTATATATATGAATATATACATATGTATATATCTATATGTATATATATATGTACATATATGAATATATATATGTATATATATGTATATGTATATATATATATATATATATATATATATATATATGTATATGTATATATGTGATATATATATATATGCACATATATATGTATATACACATATATACATATATATACATGTATATACACATACATATACATATATATACATGTATATACACATACATATACATATATACACACGTATATATATATACATATATATACACACACATATATATATATATATATATACACATATATATATATACATATATATACATGTATATATACATATGTATATATACACATATATACATGTATATATATGTATATAAATATATGTATATATACATATGTATATGTACGAAAAAAGCTGGAGTCCGGGAACCATAATGGTGGAAACGTAGAAAACACCAGACTCAGGAGGAGGTAATTTATTCCCGACGTTTCGAGTCCTGTCCGGGACTCGTCCTCAGGGGATACAATGGTATACAGTGAATTACATGGTCTTAATATACTAATAGCTACGCCCGCCGGGGGGGGGGGAGAGAAGGCAGGCGCTATGATCTGGTTCATGCGAGAGTGTGTGGTGGTGGAGGGGGAGAAGGTAGGCGCTGTGACCTGGGTCAAGCGAGAGTGTGTGGTGGTGGAGGGGGAGAAGGTAGGCGCTGTGACCTGGGTCAAGCGGGAGTGTGTGGTGGCGGAGGGACAGGGGGGAGGGAGAGAACCTGACTCTTACTCCTGCGTTTATAGAGTTGAGTGTAATAGACCTATTAATGCTATCATCGTTGGTGGCCCATGCTTCTAAGAACAATCTGCTTCCTTTCTTTTTGTCGCTGTACAGAACCCTAGCGCCTTGCCAGTCGAATTCGTGCTGATGCAATTCCATGTGCTTGTACACTGCCGAACTCTGGTCCTTTCTGCCTACCGCCCTTTGGTGTTCCTGTAGTCTGGTACTAGCTTGCTTTCCTGTTTCCCCCACATATCTCGCTGTGCAGTCGGAGCAGTTGACGCTATACACCGCCCCGGGCTGGTCCAATTTGCTCACTCTGTCCTTGACCCGGGTGAGCGCTCCACTTAGCGTGTTAGTGGGTCTGTGCGCGATGGTCACTCCATTCTTATTAAAAATCCTCGCTGCGACTTCCGAAACCCCCCTCACGTAGGGGACCGAAATCCTGGTTGTGGTTGTTCGTGCCGCACCCCGGTCTGTTTCTCTTCTTTGCGGCGCCGTCCATCTTTTCACCACTTGATTCGGGTAGCCATTGTCTCGGAATACCCTCCTCAACCTGCTTCTTTCCTCTTTTAGCGAAGTCCCTGTGGAGCAGACCCTCTCCGCCCTGTTCCACAACGTTTTCACCACGCTCTTCTTATGGCAGGTCGGGTGATCGCTGCCGAAATCCAGCAATCGGTCGGTATGCGTTGCCTTCCTGTACACGCTGGTGACCAAAATATCACCCGCGCGTCTCACCAACACGTCCAGGAACGGTAGCTCGCCTTCTGCTTCCTTCTCCATCTCGAATTGGATAGCCTCATGCTTCCCATTGAGATGTTCCAGAAACCCATCCACATCCTTGGCCTTCAGGATTGCGAACACGTCGTCCACATACCGCGTCCACAGCTTCAATGATGTTGGTGCAGCGGCCAAAATCTCACTCTCGAACTGCTGCATGGTGATCTCAGCCAGGATTACCGAGATTGGCGAGCCCATGGGGGTCCCAATCCTCTGGTGGTACACCGTATCTCTGAAATTAAAAAAGGTTGAGTCTAGGCACAGATTAACCAACCTCATCAATTCACTGGTGGAAAGCTTTTCATTGTCCAGGTAGCCCCCTGTTTCCTCCATCGCAGACAACACCGACCGTTTCACGAGGTCTTGGGGTAAAGACGTGAACATGGACTTCACATCGAAAGACACCATAATCTCATCACTCTCCACTCTTACGTCTCGTACTTTTTCCAGGAATTCACTTGAATTTTTCAACATCCGTGTCGAGCTCACTACTAAGGGTCTGAGTCTCTTGGCCATCACCGACGCTAGGTTGTATGTGGGGGACCCTCTGAAAGCAATAATAGGTCTTAAAGGCACCCCCTCTTTGTGAATCTTGGGCAGCCCGTAAAATTTCGGAATGACCGAATCCCCCGGTCTCATCCTCTCCCACTCCTTCTCCGTAATTAAGCGTCCATCCTTTAGTTTGCGTAGCTCACATTCTACCTTTCTCTGCAGCTTGGAGGTCGGGTCGTAAGGTACCACCTCATAGGTGTTGCGGTCCTGTAGTAGCGTGGTGGCCTTTTGCTCGTAGTCCTCCTTGTTCAGAACGACGGTGGTCCTCCCTTTGTCGCTGGAGAGAATAACAATTGACCGATCACGCCGTAGGCCGGCCAACGCTTTCGCTTCCTCCGTGGTGAGATTGTGTCCATTTTTCTTTCTGCTCAGCGCTCCCACAATCCGGATCCTGGCGTCCTGTTTTTTTCATCCTCACTACATGTCATCAGGTTGATGCCTACCTCCGTTGCCGCCAAGAATTCCTCGTTTTTCACACCTCCCTGCACATTGAAGTTCAAACCCTTTGACAAAACCCCCGGACTCCGCCTCCGTAAGAATTCTACTGGAGAGGTTTTTGACCCACCTACCTGGTGCCGGAGCCCTGGATTCTTCTAGACGTTTGAACTTCTGGTCCAGCACACCTCGCTTGGCCTATGACAGGTTACCGCGTCCCCCCCCCCCCGGCGGGCGTAGCTATCAGTATATTAAGACCATGTAATTCACTGTATACCATTGTATCCCCTGAGGACGAGTCCCGGACAGGACTCGAAACGTCGGGAATAAATTACCTACTCCTGAGTCTGGTGTTTTCTACGTTTCCACCACATATGTATATATACACATATACATGTATATATGTGTATATATATTATATATATACATATGTATATACATATGTATATATATACATATATATATATATATATATATGTAATATATATACAGTATATACAGACGCTCCTCAACTTACGTTTTAGTTACGTTCCGAACGGCCCTACGTAAGTTGAAAATGAACGTAAGTTGTTACTGTACTATACATCCGTAAATTCTATCACCGTATCTTATAAAACACCCCTAAATAATTAATTATACACATAACATTGTAAAATAATAACATTAATTTCAAATAAATTAAATTCAAGCAACATAAATTGAGATGGTGGAGGAGGAGGAGGCAAGGCATGTTTAGTTTGTCGTTTGTGCAATGTAAACAATGGATGCAGCGTCATGCACAAGTATCGTTTGAACTACTGAGAGCGCGCTAAACTAAAAATTCACCCAATTTTTTTTTTTTTTTTTTTTTTTTTTTTTTTTTTTTTTTTACAGTCAGTTCAAACATAAAATCGAAAAACGTAAAACGAATGAACGTAAGTAGAGGAGCGTCTCTATATACATATAAGTATATATATATATATATATATGATTGTGGAAAAAGATGTCACGGGTCTAGTTCCGAGTTTCTGAGTTTATTCCTGACCAGTTTCGCTCTTTGCTTCTTCA
>NC_134803.1:17154944-17157444 GCF_046742065.1 Oratosquilla oratoria | reverse complement strand
ATAATCTACTTAAGTTCTTTCTTTCGTACTTACCAAACCCTATGAAGTCATTGTCGTAACACGTGTTTAGTTGTTTGTTTACATCGCGGTTCAGTGGATTGCCGCCAGATGGCTCTGATTCGCAACTGGCTTTCGAGTCGTTTTCATTCATTTTTGCAAATTTCGAGTTAATACAATTAACTAGCACTGCATAGATACCATTTCGGGCACTCACGTTCACTCCCCACCCCTACAATACAAACCAGGTTTTCCTTTTTCGTCGTAAATCCTCTTCTTGGTCGCGCGACGACAGCGATGACGGGCGGTGTTGCTTCGACGAGTGTGTGTGTGTGTGTGTGTGTATATATATGTATATATATTATATATGTGTATATATATATATATATATATATATATTATATATGTGCATGTGTGTGTGTGTATTTACCTAGTTGTATTTTACGGGAAGGGGAGCTATGCTCGTGGTATCCCATCTTTGTATCTCATTGTATCTAAACTATTTTTAAATTCATGTATTGTTTTTGCACCCACTACTTTCTCATCTAACTTGTTCCAACTGTCTATTACTCTGTGAGGAAAGCTGTTCTTTTTCACATCTCTTCTACAGCTGTCTTTCTTGATTTTCTTTCCGTGTCTTCTTGTATTTCTATCCTCCCGTTTTATTAGATCCTCTCTATCAATAATTTCTATGCCTTTCATGATTCTGTAAATAGCTATCAAATCTCCTCTCTTATTTGCTCTAGTGTCTGTAGCTCAGGTTTTGCTAGTCTCTCTTCATATGATAGTTTTGAGAGTGTTGGTGCCAATTTTGTAACTGCTCTTTGTATTCTTTCAAGTTTTTTTTATACATTTTTTTGTACTTGGTGACCACATCGTTGCTGCATATTCCAATCTTGGTCTTATCAGAGTGATTAGTATTTTCTTCATTTCTTCATCCAGGTATGTAAATTGTGTGTATATATGTATATATGTGTATATATATATATATATATATATATGTATATGATATATATGTATATATTTGTATATATATATATATATATGTGTGTGTGTGTATATATGTATATATATATATATATATATATATATATATATATGTATGTGTGTGTGTGTGTGTGTGTGTATGTATATATGTATATATAAATATGTATATGTATGTATATATATGTATATATATGAATATATATATATATATAATATATGTTTATGTATATATATTTATATGTGTATATATATGTATATATATATGTGTGTATATATATATATATGTATACATATATATGTGTATATATATGTATATATATATATATATATGTATATATATATATGTATACATATATATGTATATATATGTGTATATATATATGTATATATAGATATAGATATATATATATATATATATTGTATAGATATATATATATATATATTGTATAGATATATATATATATATATTGTATATATATATATATATTGTATATATATATATATATATATGTATATATATATGTATGCAAAGTAGACCACTTGGAAAAAGAAACTAACGAAGCAGAGCGCTTTCATATATTACATCTTCAGTGCAACAAGTACATAGTGATAGGAATACATAGACAATATATACATGATACAAAGGAACCAGGACAGTTTTGAATAAGTATACCGACCAATTACCCCCTAGAGAGCGGAAGGTCATTGTCAATTATCTTACGATGGTCGGGCGGCATCAGGTCACAGTCGCCAAGGAGAGCGGAAGGTCATTGTCAATTATCTTACGATGGTCGGGCGACATCAGGTCACAGTCGCCAAAGAGAGCGGAAGGTCATTGTCAATTATCTAACGATGGTCGGGCGACATCAGGTCACAGTTGCCAAGGGTCACTGTTTCTACTACTCATATAGGGCGACATTAAGTCAATTTGTTGGATTACATTTTACATGATATTATCTTACTAATTTCTTGACAAATGAAATTATCAAGTTTGTACAAGCCTTTATGTAGGTTGGTATTTTGATTACTAGTGGTATGAATCAAACTGCACTCTATTAAATTTCTTGCTATTATGTTGTTGGTATAATAGATTGTGACCTGATGTCGCCCGACCATTGTAAGATAATTGACAATGACCTTCCGCTCTCCTTGGCGACTGTGACCTGATGCCGCCCGACCATCGTAAGATAATTGACAATGACCTTCCGCTCTCTAGGGGGTAATTGGTCGGTATGCTTATTCAAAACTGTCCTGGTTCCTTTGTATCATGTATATATTGTCTATGTATTCCTATCACTATGTACTTGTTGCACTGAAGATGTAATATACGAAAGCGCTCTGCTTCGTTAGTTTCTTTTTCCAAGTGGTCTACTTTGCATAAGTGAACACACGTACCCGTGTTCTTATTAGCATATGTATATATATATATATATATATATATATATATATATATATACATATATATATATATATACATATATATACATATACATATATATATATATATATACATACA
>NC_134803.1:17032444-17149944 GCF_046742065.1 Oratosquilla oratoria | reverse complement strand
ATATGTGGCAACATTATAAAATTATAAAATAGAATTATAAAATAAAATAAAATAATAAAATAATTATATGTGGCACCACAGGGGAACTCCCGACATGAAAAGGAAAGTGGCAAAGTTGGAAGAACGGCTGCAAAATATAGAGGTGTCTACAAAGCCGGACAACCCAGTTTCGAGGATGGGAACTCCAGTAGAAAACGCAGACGCTGACGTCAGCACCTAACTGGGCAAAAATGCTCGGTGGAGATGACGCGCTTCGGAGGAAAGCTGTTGTGCATCCCTAGATGCCTCTTCAGTGAAACTCGTCTCAGGCCCCCTGTCGCCATGCTGTTCCCGGAATAGGCGGAAACCACAGGAGTGCGATGGTACCATGGGACGCCTACCTGGCTCAGTTTGAGCTACTGGCCGGGGCCCAGGATTGGAGTCCGGATGATCGAGCCATACAACTCGTTTCCTCGTTGAAAGGCCCCACTGTGGAGGTGCTAAGCCAGCTGAATCCTCAACAACGCACCTCCTACCCCTGTATTGTTGCTGCGCTGGAACGCAGGTATGGTCATCTCCACCAGGCTGAGGCGTTTCATGCTAGTTTCCGGACTAGGATGAGGGCGCATAGGGAACCTCTGCAACACCTGGCCCAGGACTTGGAACATCTGGTGAGGAGGGCGTACCCAGGAGCCTCGGAGGGTTTGACAATCGTGCTGTTGAGAGACCAGTTTCTGGACGCTCTGGGAAACCCTCAGCTGCAGATCTACGTGAAGCAGGCCCACGTGAAGGCTCTACAAGAGGCGTTAGCTCGGGCTCTAGAGTTCGAGTCGTTTGTGAGCTCGAGTAATGCGAGACGTGACATGGATATAGGGACACCAATGTTACGTGCCAGAAGGAGCATCACAAGGAAGACGACCATCGGAAATGGTTCCCATAAATTTACTGGTACATGTTGGAAGTGCGGCAAGAAGGGACATAAGAAGAGGAAGTGTACCGAGCAGCCCCGCTCCCATTCCTTAGAGAGAGGAAAGTACGTGTATGAGCCATGCTGCTGGGGATGTGGACAGCTGGGCCATTATTCTAACGAGTGTACGCAGATGAGGACCGGCAACAAGACTGCTTTGGTGGAAAACGATGCCAGGCTGGAGATAGGGGCCCGATCCCAGCCGGAATCCTACAGGCCCCATTCCCGCTGAGTTGCCGCAAATCTGCTCCCCAGGCTGTACAGGTGGAGGGCACAGTGGATGGTGAGCCCTGTCGACTCACCGTAGCTCGAAGGAACCAGAGTTCAAGGAAGGCATGCAGGTCTGGTAGCACAACCCTCGACTGCGTAAAGGTATCTCTCCCAAGCTGCAGAGCCCATGGGAAGGTCCCTATCTGGTGGAGGAAGGGGTGTCTGACGTCGCCTTTCGAATATGTCGGAACTCCCACAGCCGACCTAAAGTGGTCCACTGCGATAGGATGTGGAAATACCATGGACGAGGGAACTTTTCTTGGGACAAAGAGGTGAACCCAGCTATTCCCCCATGGGATGACTCTTCGGAGCAACCGGGGCTACTGCCGGATACCAGCAGGGATGGAGAAGACGTGGCGAATGATGTGAGCAGCGACGCGGAGTTGGGCGTGCCTCTAGACCCTCGGGACATCGAGCAAGAAGCCAGGCCAACGAAATCCCGACACCCCCTTCGTTATCTGGAAGACTTTGTGATTGAGTGAGTTAGGGATGGACCAGTCGTCCATATTTGAAAGGAGGGGGCAGTATTACGAACACATAAAGTGCCTCTCGTAAACTACCTCGTTCGGATAGTTTACAATTAGCAGAGGTAGTTCGGCAGGCAGGCAAGGAGGAGGAGGAGGTGGAGAAGAGGTGATGTCGTAACCAAAATACAGTGGGACAGTCAGATTGTGCTTGTAGCCTAACCGAACTGTGTCGTTAGACTGTTGAAGACATCTCCTCAAGCCGGTGAATTCTTGCTACGTTACCTGGATACGAACTGGAACAGTTGAACTGTGTTATTTATAATTACGTGAATGTGTATATTTTTATTGTGTAGAGGAATACCTAATTTGTTTGCCCTGCATTAATATAAGTGACCAAGGAAGATTGTGTGTTTTTGTTCACTCATACCATCTTTGTCGTTGCTACTGGGCTTGGCAAATCTTAGAAGTTGTAGTTGAACGACACTGTTCAGAGCCGTTCGAAGGAGCCTGGGGTGTTCGTTTCAGTATTCTGTATCTGATTCACTTGTTTTAACTTCTTTGATCATTCCAATCAAAGACCTTCTAGGTTCCTGATCACACTTTGACCTAAAATGTTTAATGAACATTTTTTTATACTCTTCGTATTTGTTGATATCTTCCATTTGCTGGAAATTTATTATAAACCTAGCTCTACCCTACTCAGGATCTACATTCTCTTTAAAAAATTCTATTTTCCTTTTTTCATCTTTTATATCTTTGCTTACAATTAAAGTGTCAATCATGCTGAGAAATTTATTATCTCCAAAGGTGTTTTCATCACCAGTGAATTTGGGAATATTAATATTTGAGGTATGAAACTCATGATGCAAGACATTAGTGTTATTCATACCTTCAGTTTTTTAAGTTGATTTGACTTGACTGCCTCCACATAGTCTTCCTTATGTATGCCAACCTCGTCGTTCCTCCTCAGTCTTTGTTCACTGCTGCTTTGTAGTGGCTCATTCCCTGCTTTGTAGATCACCTTGTAGATCGCCTCATTCCTCATTCACTTGTAGTATGAAAACTCCTCGTTCCTCGTCCTTGAAATTAACATACGCGTTGGTTGTGGTTGTACACTGCGTGGTTGGTTGTGCACTGCGTTGTTGGTGCACCCGTTCACTTTTACATTCAGTCTTGTCACGCATCAGTCTTGTAATCACTTCAGAGGAGGTTCATCTAATCACTTCAGAGGAGGTTCATCTTATCACTTCAGAGGAGGTTCATCTTATCACTTCAGAGGAGGTTCGTCCCTCATCGCCACCACTGTTAGCTCTGTTGCTACCAACACTTTCAGTTCCCTTCTCTCCTTAATTACTGGTTTTATTTCTGTTAACTGTTCCTTCTATGAAATTTTATTTCTTCATTCACTTTCAACTTTCTTCACTCTCTTTTCATCATTGTATAATTGTAAGTCACTCATCTGTAGGTCCCATGCTTCTTTCGTCCTACTTAGTCAAGTATTCAGTCTTGTCACGCATCAGTCTTGTAATCACTTCAGAGGAGGTTCATCTAATCACTTCAGAGGAGGTTCATCTTATCACTTCAGAGGAGGTTCGTCCCTCATCGCCACCACTGTTAGCTCTGTTGCTACCAACACTTTCAGTTCCCTTCTATCCTTAATTATACTGGTTTTATTTCTGTTGACTGTTCCTTCTATGAAATTTTATTTCTTCATTCACTTTCAACTTTCTTCACTCTCTTTTCATCATTGTATAATTGTAAGTCACTCATCTGTAGGTCCCATGCTTCTTTCGTCCTACTTAGTCAAGTATAACTTAGTATCAGTATGGGGTGAATTAAATGAAAAATTTCTTCATTTCTTTCAAATAATGTTACACTTCTACAACTTATTTTGACGAAGCACCCAAGAGGACTCTCACCTGGGATCCTTATTACACTCACTAAGCCAAGTCTGCTTTGACATCACTATTTAATTCATCCAATAACTTTGTTACAAATAAATGCCACCCTTTAAGGGTGTGACTTTACTTCCATGCACCAATAATTTCTCTCCTCTTCCACCCTTTTCTCCAATCAGAAAGACTGTTATACTGTCTCAAGCAATACTGCTTATGCAAGCAATCTTATCATGAAGTGAAGTGTCTTTAGTGTTAACAGTTCATAACATCAGCACCTATATTGATACCCTAGCTTGTGTTTACAAACATTAGGCGGTGAGCAAGAATATGCAACTCTACTGGCTGTAGCAGCCATTGTTTTCAAAATGTCCAAGTCGTAAAATTAATTTCTCACCACCTACCCCTCTATCTACCTACTTGTCTACTTTAATCTACCAGCCTCTTAAACTAACCTCATTTTCCTTTCTTTCATATTTTCTTTTAATCACACTCATTCCACTTTTTAGATCATTTAATTGTCTCAGTATCACCTCTTTAGTTGTGGGTAAGTTTGATACCTCTAATTGTAAAGCATTATGGTCTAATTTTAAATCAATCAATTCTTCTGCTAAGTTGTTGATGTCTCGATTCCTTATTGCTCTGCTAATCCTAACATCTCTATCCATGTCCATAGTTTTATCCATTGTTCCCCCTTCTCTCCTAAATCCCGAGAATAAATCGGTGTCATACCTGTAAATCATCCTTGGAGTAACATTTAAACATGTTTTCTTTGTGATCACTCCCAATGGCATCTCAACTCTGGATATATCCAATCCCCTCGTGGTTGGTTCGTTGATCCTTATTTCATCATTGCTACTCTCCATTCTGTGCTAAAACTATGATTTCCAAGAACTGGACTGGATACATTACCGTGTGTGTGTGTGTGTGTCATGAGAAATAGGTATCTGAGAATGGATACAAAGAGAAGATTTATGAAGGGGTGATTGTGCATGAGACACAGTATGTGGTAGAGACATGGAAATTAAGGGAGGCAGGAGTGAGAAATTTAAATTTGAGATGAAGTGTCTGAGAAGTATAGTGGGTAGGGTGAGAATTGAAGTTAGGAGAGTGGGGGTGGAAAGGGTGCTGGCAGATAGGTTTGATGGAAGATATTGGGATGGTTTGGACAACTGAAAAGAATGAGTGAAGAAAGATTAGCCAAAAAAGTATGGAAGGCAGAGGTGGGTGGAGTGAACTTGAGAGGAAGACCAAGAATGAGATGGATGGGGTGAAGGGGGCCGTGAATAAAAGGGAAATGTCTGTTGAACAGGGAAGGTAGAAGGCAAAGGATATGTGTGAGTCCAGAAATGGTTGTGAATGGACAATGGATTAATGCAGCCTGAAGGTATTTCTCGTTCTCTCTCTTTTTTGCATGAGGGGATGAGGAGGGAGGTTCGTTGTGTAAATAAAGAGGCTAGCCCTGCTATGGATGAGCTATGTTTTGCTACATTGTTTATGACCCAGGCAGTGGGCAGTAGACAAGGATGACCCTTCATCCACAAGGAGCTAAGATGAAAGTGAAACAAATGTGTGACAGATGGGAGTGGGATGGATAGGGGTGGTGTGCATGCCTTGGCTGGCTACTTCTCTTTTGAGGGGGAAGAAGCATTTAGTGAACAGATAGTAACTTCCACTCTACCTATGGTGTCAGATGGGATTGAAAACTTGTTTGACTTGACCCCAAGGTCCTATCGTTCGTATAGCTCTGATATTTATTATTTGTGTTGTAGACTGAATTTCCACCTTCAATATTCCAATTTTTTAGCAGTGTGTAAACACTACAAAAGTCAATGGTAAGAAACTGAATATATTATGATTAAGTTGTTGTACCAGTGAAGCGAGGAATAGACACACATCAAAAGGTGGAGTTCATGCTCTACCCTTTTGCTGCGTAGAGAGTTTTCTTCTACAGAAGAAAATCATGGGACCAGTGATGGGCACTTGCTAGTGGTGTTCCAGCAAGATAGAATCATCCCCGTTTCCCATTTTCAACTCTCGTCAACTCCTTCACCACCATTAGGAGATGCATAGCAGTCATTCTCTGGAATGGGCCCAGTGATGGGGCTAGATTCTTTGTATGTACTTACACTGGATTTCCTCCTCAGATAAGGAGAACTGACAACTGGTAACTGCTACCCTTCTACTATTTTCAGCGCTGGTGACATAGGTATAATCCTACATTAATACAACACGGAACATTCCAAAATTCTCCCTAGATAGATCTGTAGGAGGTCCCATGAATGATTGCCAGCCACTCTGGGGCTGTGTGATTCCAGTCAAAGGAACTTTAGACAACAATTATTATTATCATTATTATTGTATAAATAAAATAATTTGTTGGCAGCCAGGACAATTTTTTTTTTTTTTCTCCACAGGCAATGCTGTGCTTTTGGGACTAGACATCAAGCCAAGTGCTTTTGATGACTTGGGTTTACCCCTTCGTCCAGTTTATGGGCATTTAGGTATGTGGTGTCTTTGAAATGATTGCATTACTCACACTTGCAGAACATCTTATGTATTAACCTGTATACCTTTTATTAGTACATAACACATAAAATTTGTTGATTTTTTGTCTCCATTTTTGCATGATAGAATTATTAATATTGAATAACCTAGTACTTAATTTGTTATAGGGACCAGTGATGAGTTTTGCATGTGGTGGCACTGCAAAGACAGTGAAGATCCACATTTTCAAAACATGTCATCCCCCTAACCTTAATCAGGAGGTACACCCCTAATTGGCAACATTTGGTCTCTAAACTGGGCTCAAAATATCTTTGTCAACTTCACCTGTATTTCTTATACCTTTTCATACATGGCATAAAAGAGAAACATGATATGTATAGATATCAAAAAGAAAAGGAGGAAAAGGAACTAGTCAAAGAAATTTTCAAAGAAATTCAGGATGATTTTGACCTCGTTAAAGAAATACAGATGCTCCTCTACTTACGTTTTTTCGATTTTACGTTTGAACTGACTGTAAAAAAATGGTAAATTTTTTTCGAGTGAATTTTTTTTTATTTTAGCGCGCTCTCCGTAGTTCAAACGATACTTACGCATGACGCTGTGTCCATTGTTTACATGATACAAATGACAGACTGAACGTGCCTTGCCTCCTCCTCCTCCACCATCTCAATTTATGTTGCTTGAATTTAATTTATTTGAAATTAATGTTACAGTAAACTCGCGCTTATCCGAACGCGTTTTAACTGAATAATCGCACTAACCGAATATTTTCTCAATACGGTAGCCATTGCTTCAACCGAATGTATTTGGATCTCAACCGAACATTCAAACACCCCGCCGCCTCTTCCGCCACCCGCAAGCTTCACTAAGTGCTCACACGATGGCAGCACACTCCATGTTTACACCTAATCGGCTGTTTATACTCAATAGAATATGTTTATGAACTATTATAAGCATTTCCATGTGTGTGTTAAGTTTACAGGTACGAATATTGCATACGACATTACCGCATAAAACTCTACGGGAATGAAACATACAAAGTTGGATTAACCGAACATTTCGGTTAATCGGACATTTCTAATCCCCCTTGGAGTTCGGATAAGTGGAAGTTTACTGTATTTTACAATGTTATGTGTATAATTCATGATTTAGGGGTGTTTTATAAGATACGGTAATAGAATTTACGGATGTATAGTACAGTAACAACTTACGTTCATTTTCAACTTACTTTCGGCCGTTCGGAACGCAACTAAAACGTAAGTTGAGGAGTGTCTGTAGATGAAATCCACAGGATAGGCAAATACGCAAAAGATAAACATCAGACCCTACCAACTATAGACCAGGCTCTCTAACAAGTACCGGTACAATAGCAAAAATTTGTGAAAGAATTATCAAAAGTAGATGGGTAAAGTATTTAGAAAAAACAATGTGCTAAATCCAAGGCAATTTGGATTCAGACAAGGACGATCATGCGTCACCAATTTAATGTGTTTCTATTCAAGGCTAATAGATATAATACAAGAAAGAGATGGATGGGCTAATTGTGGATTTCTAGACCTAAAAAAAGCTTTTGACAAAGTACCACATAAGAAGTTGCTTAAGAACTTAGAAACTGAAGGAGGAATACAGGGCAAACTGCTTAAATGGATGGAAGACTTTTTGCAAGAAAGAAAAATGAGAGTAGTGATAAGAGACAAACACTCAAATTGGGATGAAGTAATAAGTGGTGTTCCACAAGGAATAGTTCTGGCCCCAATAACGTTTGCTATATATATTAATGATGTGGATGAAGAAATTGAAAGTTATATGAGCCTTTTTGCGGATGATGCAAAACTGTTAAAAAAAAAAGTGAACACTGAAGAGGATTGTGAGTATGGGAATGGAGTAGGAAATGGGAGATGGAGTTCAATAATAAGAAGTGTAGTATAATGGAATTTGGAAAAAGCAAAAAAAAGAATAATAGGATCATATAAATTGGGAGAAGAAGGAATAAAAAGAAATAGAAAATGAGAAGGACCTGGAAGTCATTATTATGAATAATATGTCACCTGAGAAACATATAAACAAAATTTTTGGAGAAACTTATAATTTAATAAGAACAATCAAAGTGGCATTTACATACCTGGATGAAGAAATGGTGAAGAAAATACTAATCACTTTGATAAGACCAAGATTGGAATATGCAGCAACGATGTGGTCACCAAGTATAAAAAAATGTATAACAAACCTTGAAAGAATACAAAGACCAATTACAAAATTGGCACCAACACTCTCAAAACTATCATATGAAGAGAGACTAGCAAAACTTGAGCTACGGACATTAGAGCAAAGAAGAGAGAGGAGATTTGATAACTATTTACAGAATCATGAAAGGCATAGAAACTATTGATAGAGAGAATCTGATAAAATGGGATGATAGAAATACAAGAGGACACGGAAAGAAAATCGAGAAAGACAGCTATAGAAGAGATCTGAAAAAGAACAGCTTTCCTCACAGAGTAATAGACATTTGGAACAAGTTAGATGAGAAAGTGGTGTGTGCAAAAACAATACATGAATTTAAAAACAGTTTAGATAAATGAGATATGAAGACGGGACACCACGAGCATAGCTCCCCTTCCCGTAAAATACAACTAGGTAAATACAGACCTTTAAAAATAGAATTAAGAACACAAATGATGGCAGAAGTATTAACAAAAGCGGTCAGACTGGCAAACAGTGAGAAGTTAAAAAATCTAAGGATACAAAAGGAAATGAATCACGAGGAAAAGGAGAAAGACAAAGTGCTTAGAATTGAAGCAAATGATAGAAATGAAAAGAGAACAGAAGCAGAAAAAAATGAGTTTTTTTGGAGAGTACTGGACTTGAGACTGTTGAGACTGAAAAAATGGTATATAAAAAAATGGAAACCTAAACCAAAAAAGTAAAGAAAATATGAAATTAAAAGTGGCATATACAAACATTGACGGTGTGATCTCTGGACTAAACGAACTAAATGACTACAGTGAGAGCTCTCATTAACGGACGTTAATTAGCTGTGTTTTCGGTGTTTTTGGTGCTGCTGTTTAGTGTGTGCAATCACTATGCCACCCAAAAACCACTCCAAAACACTGAAAACACAGCTAATTAACGTCCGATAATGAGAGGTAGTACTGTATTTAGAAACTGAAAAACCTGACATCATGAGAATAGTAGAGACAAAATTGAAAGGACCTGGTCTATATAACCAATGGGTGAAAAGCAGAACCTAAAAGAAAAGGGGTGTCATGATACTAACCAAAAAAGGATTAAATGTGACCAAGGTTATCGAAGGAAAGGGAAATACAGAAATAATTATGATTAAAATTGACTATAAAAAGATAAAATGCAGAAAATTTAGAGTAGTGTATGTACCACCAAAAAACCCATGCATGGTCAGATAGTGATCATTCCAATTTATTGGAAGAAACAACAGAGGTGCTTAACAAGTTGCTGAAAGAAGGTGGAAACTTAGTAATCATGGGCAATTTTGATGCAAAAGAAATAATTTGGGAAGAAATGACAGTCAAAGGAGAGGAACTTTGGAGCAACACCCTACTGGATATGACTATCGAGCATACACTAACACAATGGGTTAAGGAAAACACTAGATATAGAAATAATGAAGAACCATCAAAACTAGACCTAATATTAACATCTGAACTGGAAATTGTAAACAAAATGGAGTATAAAACACCTATTGGAAAAAGTGACCACATACTAATAGACTTTGAATTAAAAGATCAGTATAATATAGACAGAAATGATAAACATAGAGAAGGTAGATTTATGTACAACAAAACAGACTTTGAAAAACTAAGGCAATTTTTCCAAAACGCAAATTGGGATAGGTTCACAAAAGAGGAAACAAATATGGAAGACAAGTGGAACATATTTAAAGAGAATTACAAAGAGGGAGTTAACAAATATGTACCAATAAAGAAGCATAAAGAGATATATATAAAATGTTGGTTTAACAAAAGATGCAGTGAGGCTAAAGCTAGGAGAGATAAAGCCTGGAAAAAATGAAAGACAGAAAAACATCCAAGTGGTAAACATACTAAGTACTTAGAAATGAATATGTAAACATACACAGGAAGAAAAAAAAAAGAATATGAAAGGGATATTATAGACAAATGTAAGGATCAACCGAAACTCTTTTAAAGATATGTAAGTGACAAAATAAAGGACAAGCATGACATAGTAAAACTACGTGAAGGTGATAAGGAATGCACAGATGATACAGAGATGGCAGATGTTATGATCAGACATTTCAAGTCTGTTTTTACAATCGAGAACTCTCAACCCTGGGAGGATGACCAGTTAGAAAGTTCACCCATGATGAAGGAAATAACAATAACTCAGAAGGAAATAAGAGAAATAAAAAGCCTGGATATCAGAAAATCATACGTACTGGATGAAATCACAACTTGGATATTAAAAGAGTGCATAGACAAACTGACAGATAAAATACATAAGATAATAGACTCATTAAAACAGGGAAAGATACCACAAGATTGGAAAGATGCAAACATAGTGCCAATACATAAAGGAGGAATCAGGGAAGATCCTACAAACTTTAGACTGGTGTCCCTCATTAGTACAATAGCTAAAATATGCGAAAAGATCATCAGAAGCAAATGGATCAAACATTTGGAAGAAAACAATATAATAAGCCCCAAACAATTTGGTTTTAGAAGTGGAAGATCGTGCACCACAAACCTAATATGCTTTTACTCGAGACTGATTGAAATAATACAAGAAAGAGATGGTTGGGCGGACTGCACCTTCCTGGATCTGCAAAAGGCTTTTGACAATGAACCACACAAAAAATTAATAAACAAAATTGAAAAAATAGGAGGAATTCAAGGCTGGCTGTTGGAATGGATGAAGGACTTTCTAAATGAAAGATGAGAGTGGTACATACATATACCAATGCTTTTTCCCCCTTACAAGGGAGGTAGCCAAAAAGGAAAATGCATAAAATCATTCCCACCCATTCCATCCCTGAATACACACCACACCCCTCCACCCTCCCTCTCAACTTAGCACCTCCTGGATGACGGGTCATCCCTGCACCTTGTCCACTGCCCTGGGTCAGAAGCAGTGTCGCAAGACACAGCACATCCACAGCAAGGCCGCTTCATTAAATCGGCGACCCCCCCCTCTCCGTCCCCCTATGCATAAAGGAGAAGACGGGGAGAAATCCCTTCGGGCTGCGTCAAAATTTGCTCACACATACTACCTCACCCCCCATCCCCCTGCCCATTCCACCTCATGCATCACAACATCATCCATATACAACCATTTTCCATTCACCCCTGTCTTCTGTCCTCTCCCATCCTTCCTCAACAGACATTCCCCTCTTCCCCAAAGCCCCCTTCACCCCATCCATCCACCTCATCCTAGGACGTCCCTTCATGTTCACCCCCTCCACATCTGCCTTCCATACCTCTTTTACTAGTCTTTCTTCACACATTCTTTCCATATGTCCAAACCATCCTAATACTCTTTCATCAACCCTATCTCCCAACCCCCTTTCCACCCCTTTTCTCCTCGCCTCATTTCTCACTCTATCCAGCCTAGTAACCCCCATCATACTTCTCAGACACCTCATCTCAAACACATTCAAACTCCTTCTCTCTTACAAAGGATTACAAAGGCGGAGCATGCCGACAGGAGACCTTTTGGTCCATATCTAGGTCGGATGCGAAAAAAAAATCATAATAAAATAATAAATAAAAACTATAATAATGTAAATAACAAATAAAATACATAAATGCATAGTTATAGTTAAATAATAAACAAACAGGTAAATAGTAAATAATAAATTGACATATAACTAATAATAAAAAATCAAACAGACAAATTATAAAAAACAAAAACAAATAATATAAAATAGATTATAATCATTACAGCATCTTGCTTAGGTGTTTATCTAAATGATTCTTAAAGCTTCGAACTGAACTACATTGCACTACCTGTGCAGGAAGTTTATTCCATTCATTAACTACACGGTTGGCAAAGTTGTTTCTACCTACTTCCAAATTTAATCTATTTCCGGACAGCTTAAGACCATTGTTTCTTGTCCGACTCTCATTCAATATGAAAATTTTGTCACTTTTGATGTTGTCAATTCCCTTTAGAATCTTAACCCTTAACAGGTAAAGGTCTTTTTGACAAACGATTCAGGTAAAGCGGGGTCTGACAGACCCCAAACACAAAAAATAAAAATAAAATACTTCTACTGCATTTATTGACATAGAAATCAAAACATATGTACTTCAACATATATTCTTCCATTTACATGCTTAAAAGTGACTATAATTGTTAGACATATATTTTAATGAAAATTACAAAAAAATGATGAAAAATAAGATATTGTTGACTTCAGAGGGTGCTTGACTGAAAGCATGAAACATGAAGCGGTTGGTCATCATCATTTTGTAGAGACCAATGTCATAACTATCTTTAAGGAAAAGCAGAGCTACAACAAATGAATAATAAATGTGTTTCATAAACCATGAAATCTGAAGAAAAAAAAACGAGGTGATTATTTTGACTTTGACCAATTTTACGCAAAAATTATGGACTGGTTTTAATGAAATTTTCAGGGAAGGTTGATACTAGGTCCAGCAAACAATCTATAAGTTTTTAATGGTATCTAAGTTTATCATTTATAAGTTTTTATGGCTCTAAGCACTCCTACCTTGACTCAGCAAAACCCCATCCTTCGTTGACGAAGTTCGTGGTCTCAGAGGGTTTTGAGTTTTCTTGAGAGGACATGAGTCGAGCAATCCATACATAATGCTAATGATAATGAAGAACATATTCTATTGGATATACTGAAAGTGGAATTTGTGATACTGAAGAATCTAATTGCAGTCATCGCAGATGGGGGTTGAATGGTCCTGACACACTGGTCTTTTGCAGTGTAGACAGTAGGTCTTGGTCTTCCTGTCAGACTTCCGGTCACACAAGGCACATCGCTTTCTCATAGAAGAGGTATCCGCTTGCTGATGGGGCATGTTCAAGCCAAAGACCGTTCTGATGGTCATCAAAGTACTTTTGTGCATCCCCTTGAAGTTCATCCTCTCCTCTGCCCATGGCCGTATCATCTCTTCTGCCAGCTCAATCAGATACTTCCGGCGTGATGAAAGTTCCGCCTGTCCATCACGTTTCCTCATTTCATTGCAGGTGATATAGGAGTTGACACCGGCGGCGTTGACCAGTCCGTACATTATGCACAAAGGCCACCGTTTGGTTTTTCGGCTGCACGTATATCGGGCACACATTTGATCAAACGCGTCAACCCCTCCTTTTGTGTTGTTATAATACAAGATGATTCCTGGCTTCCCAAAGTCATCCATAACAGGTTGTTGGTGCATTGAGGAGATCAGCTGCACAAATTTTTTCTTCTTCTTGTCAGGTAAATGTGACACAAGTGCCATGGTTGTGTCAAAGAGGAAAGCCGTGCACCCTTTTCTGATGACTGTCTTGTCTGGTACTTGTGGCTTCTTGTCCCTCAGTGTGCCTACATATGTGAGCCCATAATTTTTCAAAAGATCTTGTACAAGGGGGATAGATGAGAACCAGATGCATGTGTGGGAATAGAGTGGCTGAGGTGTCCTAAAATGTGGCGAGATGTCACATCTTATGATGATATGAGAATAGTGTGAGAAGAAACATATTATCAACAGAACAGAAAATATCAAACATTTATATGTAATACAAAATATGTGATACAAATTAAATTTGAACTAAAAGAGGGGAAGGATGAAATAAATTACAGCTGGATGTGTGGGAATAGAGTGACTGAGGTGCCCTAAAATGTGGCGAGATGTCACATTTTATGATGATACGAGAATAGTGTGATCTTGTTGTGAGAAGAAACATATTAACAGAACAGAAAATATTAAGCATTCATATGTGATACAAATTAAATTTGAACAAAAGAGGGAAGGATAAATCAATCAAATAAAATGTGGCAATATGTCATGCTTTATGATAATATGAGTATAGTGTGACCATGATATGAAAAGAAACTCACATTACCAGAACAGAAATTAAACATTGTGATAAAAATTGATGTAATCAAAAGAGGGAAAATGGAATAAAATAAATAAATAAATTAAATAAATTAAATAAATAAATTAAATAAATTAAACAAATAAATTAAATAAATTAAATGAATTAAATCAAACTCGGATGTATGTTTTTCTGTTGATAAAAAAGAAGAAATTATCATTTACCCATAAGTATAAATGATAAAACATTTATATGACATGAACAAACCTCAGGTAAAGTGGGGTCTGACAAACCCCACGCTACTCACACCTCAGGTAAAGTGGGGTCTGACTGACCCCACGGTACTCACACCTCAGGTAAAGTGGGGTCAGATGGGCTCAAAAGCTCTATAAAGCTTATGTAGAGCAAGATTCAGGAATGACCCTATCACCCCATTAAACTACTCCACTGATCAAGAAGGTATATGGGAGTAAATATCTGTATGTAATACATTAGTATATTAAAATTAAAAAACAAAAAAGTATGGGGTCTGTCTGACCCCACTTTACCTGTTAAGGGTTAAAGACCTGTATCAAGTGACCTCTGAGTCTACGCTTTTTTAGGGAAAACAAATTCATATGTTTGAGTCGATTTTCGTATGATTTATTTTTGATATTTGGAATCATTTTTGTGGCTCGCCGTTGTACCTTTTCCAGTCTGTCAATGTCTTTAATGAGATTCGGTGACCATATGGAAACAGCATATTCCAAATGTGGACGAACTAATGATTTATATAGCTTGTTAATGAGTGATGGACTTTTGAAATAAAAAGATTGTGCAATCAGTCCTAGAATCATATTTGCTTTCTCAGGGGCTGAAATACACTGCTTGGATGATTTGAGGTCGTTACTGATAATTACGCCAAGATCTTTTTCACTATCCTCTCTTGTTAACGAATTTCCAAATAACTTGTAATCGTACTTACTGTTATTTTTACCTATGTGCATTACCTTGCATTTAGTTGTGTTAAATTTCATTAGCCACTTTTCAGACCAATGCTGTAATTTATCTAAATCTTCTTGAATATCTAATTGGTTTAAGTGATCATTTGCCATTCCGCACAGTTTTGTATCAGCAAATTTGGAAAGAGTAGATTTTAGTCCATGGTCTATATCATTTATATATACTACGAATAGAAGTGACCCAAGAACGGAACCCTGAGGAACTCCACTTGTAACATTTTTCCATCTAGAAGTTTTTCCATTTAAAACAACTCTCTGTTTTTGACCATTCAACCAATTACTAGTCCAACCTAATAGGCTACCACTTATTCCGTGTAAAGCTAATTTAGTAAGTAGTCTTTCGTGTGGGACGGTATCAAAAGCTTTTGCAAAGTCTAAATATATTAAATCTGTATTGTTTCTTTTGTCATAATTCAAGATAACTGTGTTGTAGAATTCGAGTAAGTTAGTCACGCAAGAACATTTCCATCTGAAACCATGCTGGCTATCATTTATCAAACGGTTACTTTCTAAATGATGTTCGATAGCATCTCTGATGATAGTTTCCATTATTCTTCCTACAATTGAAGTCAAACTTATAGGCCTATAGTTATTTAGCTTCTTTTTGTCACCTTTTTTGAATATGGGAGTAACGTTATCTAGCTTCTTGGGACATCTCTGGATATGATGGATTTCTTGAAAATAATTTCTAATGGAACAACAATCTCATTTTTCATTTCCTTTAAGATTCTTGGATGCCAACCATCAGGCCCTGGTGTTTTATTAACTTTTGTTATATTTACCGTAGTAAGTTTACCCTAGACTTTTCACAGGTTTCAGTTTGGAATTCACTTTGAGGTGTTTCGTTTACGAATACCGAGCTAAAATAATTGTTTAAGATATTACACATTCCTCCATTTGAATATTCAAGTTGACCGTCAGCAGTTAATAGTGGACCAATGTGATTCCTAACAACCTTTTTATCTCTAATGTAACTATAGAGTTCTTTGGGATTCTCTTTGGATTTATCAGCGATGTTCATTTCGTATTGTCATTTTCTTTTGCTTATTGTCTTTTTTAAATCTCTCTGTATTGATACATAATGTTCATAGTCATTAGATGCACCCGAGCTTTTATATTTATTATAAACATGTCTCTTTTTAGCAATACTTTTTTCAGTTTCTTTGTCGAGCCACTTTGGCTGAGCCTGATTTGGGGGACATCTGTCCTTAAAAGGAATGTAAGTTTGAATAATCTTAGTGAGCATATTTTGAAATATTTCCCACATCTGATCTACAGGTCTTTCATTTAATTTTGCCTCTCAATCTGTAAGCTGAAGCTCCTGATGTAGTCCTATGAACTGAGCTTTACTGAAATCGGGTATTGTAGAAACACAAGTATCTATTCTAAATTTTTTTAGGAGTTTGAATCTAACTTAAGTTGTGATCGCTATTTGCAACAGATTCACCGACTTCTACATCAGTTACCATGCTTTTGTGGCTAGTGATCAATAGATCGAGTAAGTTTCCATATCTTGTGGGCTCTTTTATATTCTGAATTAAGTACAGTAATTGTCACCAAGAAAATCGATCAAGCGACTTCCTCTCTTATGTTCCATGTTTCTGCCCCATACAGTGCTGTTGGCACAATCACTCCTTCATATAGTCTCCTCTTAGCATCCATTCCCATATGGGAAGAAGTAAAAAGTGGCGTCCCTCAGGGCTCTGTTTTTGCTCCCTTAATGTTTGCCATATACATAAATGATATGGTCAAAGGAGTGAATTGTTACATGAATTTCTTTGCTGACGATGTTAAATTGCTCAAGAGAGTGAAAACAGAAGAAGATTGCAGATTGTTACAAGATGACCTACGTAAAGTATGGGAATGGAGTCAAATACGAAATGAATTTCAACATCAAGAAATGTAGCATAATAGAGTTCGGAAAAGGCAAAAATAGAGTTTCGGGAAAATATATGATTGGAGACAAAGAAGTAAAGAAAGTTAACTCAGAGAGGGACCTATGAATAATCATCTCAAGTGACTTGACACCTGACAAACAGGTAAACAAGATATTTGGAGAGACTTACAATTTGTTAAGATCAATGAAGGTGGTATTCAACTACATGGATGAAGAGATGGTTAAGAAATTAATTGTTACATTGATAAGACCAAAACTAGAATATGCTATATCAGTGTGGGCACCTAGCACAAAGAAAAACACAAAGAAATTAAAATCCAAAGAGCGGCGACTAAGATGGCACCTACACTATCAAATTTGACAAACAAACAAAGATTGGAGAAATTACAACTGAGAACGTTAGAATTATGAAAGGAATAGAAGTTCTTGATAGAGATGATCTTTAAAATGGGACCAAAGAGAAACAAGAGGACATGCAAAGAAACTAAAGAAAGACAGTTACAGAAGAGATCTGAAAAAGAACAGTTTCCCACACAGAGTGATTGATGTCTGGAACAAATTGAACAGTGAAACAGTTAATGCCAGAACTATACACGAATTCAAAAGCAAACTGGATATGGAGAGATACAAAACAGGTCAAAACGAGCATAGTTCTAGTCCCGTAAAATACAACTAGGTACAACTAGATAAATATAGGGAGGGCTGGCAACTGGAAACTGCTCCCTTTATCCTGCTGCATTCAGCCAGTGACAAACTATCCCACACTAATACAATGCAAACAATTGTCCAAACTATTTTCTTAGATATATAGGAGGGCTCAAAGGCCATTGCACCCCCAGAGGCTCAGTACTTTGATGTAGTAGGGGGCTTGCGTGTAGCAGGGATTGGCTGAGCTGTGCCAGCCAGGTGCAACCATACTGGAGAGGTCAGCTCTAAGCTACCAGACGAAAACTGAGCCAAAAGATTTTTGTTGACGACCCTAGCTTGTCTTTGACCATGGACTGGAGTGCTCATAGGATTTGCCGCCCTCACCCTATGACAGTTGTTCTAGGATGAGGTTTTTGGGGTAGTGAATAGATCGGGCGTTCCTCACCCTTTTCTTTTGTGAATTCCCCTATCCCTATCCTTCATATTTGCTACCCTACTCTCCTTTTTCACCATCTTTCTCTAATACTTGTTAACCACTTCCATACTGTGACGCCTACGTAGGTGGCATGAGGAGCAAGTGGGTACTCGATGATGCCGACGTCAGCATCTTGATTATATTTATTGTAGTCGTACCTACATAATTTCCATTCTCTCTAAACTGGCTTCATCAATTTTCTATGGTTATCAAAATACACGGGTGAAAGGGAACGAACGATTGAGCACTGACTTTATTTTTTATAATGCAATTATTATGAGGCAACATCACACGTCGGGCAGCTAATGCTGCCAGACATGCGATGTGCCCCGGAGTGAAGAGGTTAAGGAAGGTTCTGGTATCTTGGTGCCTCCCAAGCTACATGTCTGAACCCAGTCAAGTGGGGATGTATACCGTGAGGTCACTACTCCCTGCGAGGGCCGAAAGCTCACTGACTGGGGAATGCATGTTTGCGAGGTAGGTACTAGGCTGCCGACTTCCTTTCTCCCTATCCAGTGCACATGCAGAGTGACTACGCCGGACCCATCCTAAATGGGACAAAACAAAAGAGGACAATCCCCGGGTTGACAAAGTCTCTAACTCACCTCCGAGGCCCTGCATGTGTAAATAGACGTTTCTGGAACTTCCCGACTCTGCAGAGACTTTTCTTTTATTGCTTGCGGCATCAGGCAACTGCAGTATCTTCTATGTATTGATCTTTCTTAATATATAGTGTGTCCTCATAAATATACACGATCATGGCGACTGTTCAAACTGTACATTCTAAACCTCCACCACTACCTGATCCTCCTCCTAAACCCCCCGATCCCTCTCCTAATATTGCCAATCCTAATGTTGATGATATTGACTCGGCAAAAGTAAAACCCCCAGTTGATGACTCTGGCTTGAAAAAGGACTTCGGTAACAATACTAAAACTTCATTGACAGATAATTCTGTAGCCCAGAAACTTACAATCGGAATGGATTCTGAAGTAACGAAAACATCTTTAGATACTCAGAAACCAATAAATAGCTCAAACATTGCCCCTAATAGTCATAGAGTCTTACATTTAAAATATGTCTCTCTTGATAAGAGTTATATAGACTTACATGAAAAGTTCTGTAAATTTGGGCCAATTAAAGAGATCAGGGTTAAACCAACAACTTTAAAGCTTGGCTAGTCTGAATATCATTTCTTTCTAATCAGGATGCAGCTGCTGCCTGCTTGGATTATAATAATTGCAAAGAAAATGAATCTTCGGCCCAACTTGTTGCTAGAGTGCCACCTAACCTGGATATCTTTCATCCAGAAAACCTGGTAGAGGAAAGGAAGGAAAGTGTGCAGAGGCCTCCCAATCCAGCTAAGTGGCTTATTATCACTCTTGCAAAGAAACGTGCTAACATGTTCGAGTTTAGAAGATTCTTGAAGAGTCACCTTGGCTCTGGTAATTTGACTAACTCGCAGGTATCACGATTTGGAAGAAATTCCTTCTTAATTCATGTAAAATCTTTTGAACAAGCTGCCATGGTGCTTAACTTGAGACAGAAATTGGACATTAACCCATTCAACTCCGATGACAAGATGTCTTGTCATTTGGTCAAATAAAACAAAAAATCATAAAGCACCAAAATGTTTGATCAAACACCAGAAAAATATTACGTCAATCCTCGCTTCGCTCGCAGCGAAGCGAGGACTGACGTCATATTTTTCTGGTGTTTGATCAAACATTTTGGTGTTTTATGATTTTTTGTTTTATTTGACCAAATGACAAGAATATTGTCATCGGAGTTGAATGGGTTAAGAAAATTAAACCCCACTATACCTTTAGTTATGCCAAAGGGGTAATTTTTAATAGAGATCTTTATGACTTTGAGGAAGAGGAAATTCTAGAAATGTGCCCAACTAATGTTTGGAAGGTTGTTAAAATCCCTCGTTCTTCTATGATTATCCTAAGTTTTTGTGGTGAAGATCTACCTCATTATGGAGAGATAGAAAAAGAGATTGTTTATGTGAAGCAGTTTAAGCCCCGTCCCCTTCAGTGCTTAAACTGCTATGGTTTTGGCCATCCTTCCCGCAGATGTGCAAGGGACAAACTATGTTTGATATGTGCTTAGCCTGAACATGGGGATTGTTCCTGCCCAACAGTTTGTATAAATTGTAAAGAAGAGCATGATGCCAGAGATAAGAACTGTGTAATTTATAAGAAGGAATAGGAAATACTACTAAAAGCTCATGCAGAACATATAAGTGTAGGACATGCTAAAAGACTAATTCCAAAAGATACAGTGATGTTGTTAAAACAAATAGTAAAGTGGATCAGCCAACTGTAGAACCCAATAGACAAGACCGGACTGACGGCTATGGCGGTGGACTCATCACCCTGATCCACCACTCCATCTGTTTTGTGGACACAAGTGCCACAACCAAAATTCTCCTCCCTACCACAGATAACACAACAGAAATCCAATCCATTTGAATCCGCACAGGCAACAAATCAACACTGACAATAGTACATGTACATTCCCCCCCAATCATCCCCCACAGTTCCAGACACCTTCAGGCCTAATTTTAGCCAACTAGCCTCAATCCCCAACCTGATCATGGGTGGAGACTTCAACGCCAAGTCGTCTGCCTGGTATGTCGACAACCCTGACACAGACAGAGGGCTTGATATACAGACTCAGTTTGACTCATTGACTATCATGAACCACACACATAATCATACACATATCCCATACCAAGCCCTCTACACTCCCTCCTCTCCTGATATCACCTTTTGCTCCCCCTGCCTAACCCCAACAACATCATGGAGAGTGGTTGGAACCCTTGGCTCTGACCACCTTCCAATCATCATCACCACCAAAACAAGATGCACCCCAGTTGGCCACAGACACACTTACACCAATTACAAGAGAGCTAACTGGGAAGCTTTTACTGAAGAGACAGAACAACATTTTGAAACACTTAACAGTACACCAATCACAAACATAAACAATGCTGTGCACACTTTTAATACAATCATACAAAATGCAGACAAGAGATACATCCCTAGAGGCAACAGAAAATCACCCAACCCCAACTTCACACCAGAAATCCAAAGCCTCATCAGACAACGTGACACACTTAAACACGGTACCCCCACACCTATCCCTCAAAACGTAGCAGACCAAATACAAACACTAAACACTGTGATTGCCAATAAAATACATGAACAAAAAACACAAAATTGGCAAAACTTTATCAATACACTTGATCACAAAACAAACACCAGCAAATTGTACAAAACACTCAACAGCATTACACTATCCAACAGTAACACTACACGCTCTCACGCAGCAATAATCACAACAACAGATAATCTACCCTCAAACAGACAACAAGCAAACGCACTCATACGTCATTTTGCACAGACAAGCCATCTCACTTCTCACCCTCACGACCGACGCACCATTCGACGTAAGAAAGACTTTCCCACAGACTCAGACTATATACCCTTCATAGACAGTCAGACAAAACTCATAATACATAGTCTCAAGCACTCATCTGCCTGTGGCCCTGATAACATAAGCAACATCCACCTAAAACACATTGGACCACAAGGTATACACGCACTCACAAACATTGCAAACTACAGCTATTCACGCAACACTATACCCGACATCTGGAAGCATGGTAAAATAATCACCATTCCAAAACCAAACAAAGACCCAACAATCCCAACATTGCACCGTCCAATCACACTTCTCTGCACCCCCTCTAAAGTCATTGAACGCCTAATACTTAAACTTGTCACACCACATATTCCCCTTGCTGACTCACAACACGGTTTTAGGCCACTACACTCCACAAACACTCTTCTGACAAACCTCACACAAAGAATTTTAGATGGCATCAATTCAGATAGGCCCCACCAAAGAACACTTCTTATAACATTAGACATTAGTAAAGCTTTTGATGCTATCCCCCGCCACAACCTAACAAATAAAGTATATAACACAGACATGCACAATAACACCAAAAGATGGCTGGCCAATTATCTGGCAGGTAGGAATGCTTACGTGTCATATAATGGCCAATCATCGCACATCAGAAACATTAAGAACGGAGTACCACAGGGCTCGGTTCTATCCCCCACACTATTTAATCTATACATGCATGACTTACCCACGCCAGACACCTCAGAAATACAAATCTCTTCCTACGCAGACGACATAACAATCACATGCACACATCATAACACAGACAAAGCTGCAGAAATAATCCAGCCATACCTTGACACACTCAACACATGGTTCATCACAAACAGACTCAAAATAGCTCCAACCAAATCTACAGCAACACTTCTCACCAACTGGACAAAAGAACACACATACATACCTCATCTCTACATCAACAACACTCTAATACCACACACAAACACACCGAAAATTCTTGGTGTAACATACGATACATCCATGTCTTTCAAACACATCACAAACATAAAAAAACAAATGCACACCCAGACTTAACGCACTTAAGTCAATCACTGGAACAACATTTGGACAAAACAAAGAAACTAATATAACAATATACAAACAATGCATACGCTCAGTGTTGAATTATGCGAGTCCTGCATGGGCTCCTAATCTCAGTGAGACACACCACAACACCCTTCAAATCATACAAAACAAAGCCCTAAAAACAATTACAGGCTGCACAAATACAACACCTACAGACCATTTACACCATGAAACAAAAGTCCTCAAAGTCAAGGACCACCTCAACATGAGAGGCACACAAACACTTGCCGCAGCCACCACAAACACATTACACCTGCTACACTACATAGCAGAACACCCACACACACCAAGAAACATTAAAATAACACCCAAAGACCTTTATCACGCACAGATACTCTCTTCTCTTCCTCCACAACCACCAAATACCAGCCTCCAGAAACATATTCATAATCATATCACTCACCGCTCCATTAACACACTGAAAGACAACACACTGCTGCATGCCAGACCCCCTGATATCCACCCTTCTGAATCCTCTCTCCCACAAAAGGACAGAGTCCACTTGGCCAGACTGCGGTGCGGTCACCACCCAGCACTTCTAAGCTACCAGAAGAGGCTGGATGACCGCGTTGTGAACAGCTGCCCAGGATGTAACACTTCACCCCATACCATACAACACATAATGGAAGACTGCATTATACACAATCATGCACGCAAACAACACAACATACACTCTATAAAGGATTTGTGGGAAAACCCAGTTTCGGCTATGGCATTCCTTGGGGAGACGGGACTGCTCGGACAGACAGTCTAGGGAACGACAACAACAACAACCCAATAGAAATAAAAATGCCAATATGAATTCTTCTGTTAACACTGAACCCAAACCTCAGTGTAAAAGTGTTACTATCAAATCTAATCATCTTTCTTCTTCTCAACTTGGAATTTCTAATACTTCTGAACCCTCCTGTGCGGAGGTTTCCTCACCCCTTGTTGAAGGGGTGTCCCCTGCCCCATCTGGAGGGGCACCTAAGGTTTCTTTTGTTGAAACATCACAGGCTTCTTCTAATGAAGCCTCCTTTCAGGCAATCTCTCTTCCAGACCTGGGGGACTCCCCAGTAAAGGGATTGCTGACTAGTGTACCTCACTCAGTAGAGGTGCACAGAAGCAATGAGGATCAACTAACTCTAGAATCTAATAGAAAAACAAATACTAATACAAATTCTTCTGTTAATGCTGAACCCAAGCCTCAGCGTGGAAGAGTCACTACTAGACCTAATCGTTCTTCTCCACAACTTGGAAATTCTAGTACTCCTCAACCCTCCTCTGCAGAGGTTCTCTCATCCCTAGTTGAGGGAATGTCTCCTGCCCCATCTGGAGGGGCACCTAAAGTCCCCATTGGTGAAACCGCACAGGGTTCCTTCAATAAAGCCTCCTCTCAATCAATCAACCTTCCAAACTTGGGGGCTCCCCAATGAAAGGATCACTGACTGATGTGCCTCACTCGGTTGAGGTGCACAGAAGCAAAGCTATGGAGTCTGAAGCTGTGCGCAGTAAAAGACTCCACAGTCCACCCTCATCTCCATCTTCTTCCCCAAATCGTGATATGCAATCTAAGAAAGGAACTAATAACCCACACTCTACAGCGTCTGTCAGACCATTGTCAGAGAGGAGGATGCCACCCGCGAAAGCAAAGAAATTAGAAAAGAACCCATCTTGTAGACCTCTCTCTCCCAGACTTCTCTTCTCAGACCAGTAGACCCAAAAAAAAAGAAAAAGAAAACGGTATAATGTCTGTAATTCAATGGAATATTCAAGGTTTTAATTCTCATCGAGAGCAGGTTCGGATTCTCTTTAAAGAACATGATGTGTCTGCTATTTGTCTCCAAGAAACTATGCTTGGCGATTTATCCCCTAATATTGGACTTAATTATAGATTTTACAGATCTCCTATGATTGGGGGCCGTGCCCATGGAGGTACTGGTATCATTGTTAAGAAATCTGTAAACCACAGAAGTGTCCACCTATATTTGGTGTTGCAGCCATGTGCAGTACAAATCTTTACCACTAAATGGATCACTTTGTTCTTTGTATTTGGAACCTGAACTGGAAGATCGACTCGTAGACATATATAACCACCCCCGTCAGTTTGAGTTAAATGACCTACAATCTTTGGTCGACCAGCTCCCTGAGTCTTTTATTTTAATGAGTGACTTTAACGCCAAGCATCCTCTATGGGGTGAATCAAGGTGTGACCCCTGGGGCAATATAATTGAAGAATTTATTGATAACGATGTCATTTTGATGAATGACTGTTCCAAAACTAGGTTTGATGTCTTTCACAACTCAAGTTCTGCTGTAGACCTAACTATTTGGTCAATAGATGAAGATCTACATGGTAGTGACCACTGGCCTATCCATATCAAATATTTAAAGAACACTCCCTCCTCTTGCTTACCTAAATGGAAGACAGGAGAGGCTAATTGGGAATTATTTAGGAGATCCACAGAGATTAATTATAAGACTAGTGATTTTTCTAGTAACTCTGATGCATATGATTATCTGGTAGGCATCATACTTTCTGGTGCTTTCTCATCCATTCCTAGAACAGCTGGTAAACCTCAACGCCCAGTAGTCCCCTGGTGGAATGATGAATGTGCTTTAAGCAGAAAGATTACAAGAACTTGGTATAAGAGATATTTGAGATATCCTTGTTTAGTCAATAAGATAACGTACAGAAGAGCTCAAGCAAAGCAGAAGAAAATCTTCAAGAAAGCAAGGAGGGAATCCTTCATTAGATATACTAGCGAATTGAAATATGATTCTTCCCCCAACTTCTTATGGAATAGGATTCAAAAATTACAAGGAAAGTTTACTCCATCTCCTTTGCCCATTCTCAAGATAAATGACTTTTATATCAGCCCCTCCAGTCTGTGAGCAGGTTGCTGTCCTGGAGGGGCTTGTGCATAGTGATGAAGGTATGGGCTATGGCAGCGGGGAAAGTTTTCCTCCGTGGCAGATTCAATCATGCTGCACACACCATACCGGAGCTGTCAGACCAAGACTCACAGACTGGAGTGTAACTGGTAAACGATCCATATGTGTTATGCTGAACCTGGAAATTCTTGGGAAGCCTGGCTGTCATATACTAGCCACAATGCTGCTCTGAAAGCTAGTAGCGATATTCCAAATTTGAAGGTTTGTGGAGCAGGCGTCACTGGGGCTTCATGTGCCAGTGCCCCTAATGCCCTAGATGTTTATGTACCTTCTTTGTATGCTCCTTCTGAGAAGGAAAATGGCTTAAACACTTCCCACAAGGAGAGACTACTGAGTCCTCCAATGTGGTTGGTAGCCACTGCCTGGGAAGAAAACTATAATTACTATAAGTTGTGTAAATATCTGCAGAGGAAAGTTGGTGGAATTTGTAGTGGTGATATCACCAGATTTGGAAAGAATAAAGTTCTAATACATGCAAAGTCCAAAACTCAGTCTTATATGCTGAGTCACTTAAAAGCTGAAAGTGGTGAGATGCTGAAGGAAATTAAGCCACACATAGACTTCAGCTATGGTAGAGGTGTCATATATAACAAAGACCTATATGATTTTGAAGAGGAAGAGATTCTGGACATGTGCCCTGATGACATCATCCATATCCGGAAACTACGGGGCACCAAAATGATTGTACTAACCTTTACTAGCCCTGACCTCCCTATGCATATCATAATTGAAAATGAAAGGATTGCTGTGCGCCCTTTTAAGCGAAAGCCATTACAATGTTTCAAGTGTTTTAAATTTGGCCATACGTCGACTGCTTGCAGTGGAGAGCAACTGTGTGCTATATGCTCCTACTCCATTCATGGTGAATGCACATCACCACTCAAGTGTGTGAATTGCGGCCAGGATCACCAGGCCCGTGACAGGACTTGTCAGTCCTATAAGGATGAAGAAGCAGCACTTCAAAAATCCAAAGCAGAGCATATCAGTATCCGATACGCAAAGAAGCTTCTAGGCCAAACTAGAACATATGCCCAGGTTACAAAGAAACAAGCTACTGTCTCTAAGGCGACTCAGCCTACCGCTTCACACGGTAGAACCCCTGAGGTAACAGATACCCGCCTGAAACAGGCTTCGACCATTGCTGAGGTAGCACCTCCCAGCTCCCCCACCCCTCCTTCTCAGGAGTTAACTCAGGCATCATCTGTGCCCATTATTGAGGCTCAGAGGACACTCCCTCACTAGCGAATGTACATTCGCAAGATGATGCGCGGCCAGCAAAGGGGGTTACGGCGGAGAGATCCCAACACGTGGTAAGGAAAGGGGAGGAACATCCCCTACTCCTCCCTCTCCTACCCTGAGCATCCCTACCTCAAACAAATATAAAGTGCTTTCATCGGATGCTACTGGTCCTCCAAAAGCTAGTACATCGACACCAAATGCATCAAAGAAGATCAAGATTGAGAGCCACAATCCTGGCCGTATTAACACCTCTCAGGGGAATTCAAAGGATGAGAGATCTAGAGGTGGAAAGCCTCCAGCCGGAATTGCTGGCAGGCCTACTATCTCTAGACAAAACACTGATCAGGCAGAAAAGAAAAAGTCTCATAAAGTCAGAAGTGGAAAGCTCCCTAAATAAAAATGTCCCTCATACAATGGAACTGCCGAGGTCTCAACAGTAGCTCTGAACACATCCAAACACTGTTTAGAGACTACAACACCATGATTTTGTGCCTTCAAGAAACAAAACTAGGAGATACAAGTTATAATCCTGGACTCAATTATAACTTTCATAGATCACCCCCTATTATTGATGAGAGGGCACAGGGTGGCACTGCTTTCATAATTCACAAGTCTATTAGATTTTCTACAATCCAGCTCAATACAGACCCTCAAGCCTGTGCTGTACAGGTTCAGCTCAAGAGAAAGATCACTTTGTGCTCCCTTTATTTAGACCCTAAACTTGAAGACCACCTTTTTGACGGCCTTAGGCGAAATAGACAGCTGGATGTCTCAGATATCCAAGACTTAGTGAACCAGCTCCCTCCACCATTTATGTTAATGGGTGACTTCAATGCCAAACACACCTTATGGGGTGACGTACACTGTAATAGATGGGGTTACATCATTGAGCAGCTACTTGATGCCAATAATGATTTAGTGCTGCTGAACGATGGCTCTCCCACTCGATATGATATTTTTCATAACACCAGCTCAACCATCGACTTAACTATAAGCACAGCATCCCTCCGGTTGGAGTACAATTGGGTTGTTGATAGAGACCTGCATGGCAGTGACCACTGGCCAATACTACTTCAATATGTTAAAAATATCCCATCACCCTGCCTGCCAAAATGGAATATCAAGGAGGCTGATTGGAAAGAGTTCTCTAAATCATCAGCTATCAATGAATTGCACACCAACTTTTTATCCCCTGTCGCTGCTTATGCCCACCTTTCACAGACCATCATAGATTCTGCGCAACAAACCATCCCCAAAACTGCTGGCCTACCCAGGCGCCCTGTAGTCCCTTGGTGGAATAAACAGTGTGAGGTTGCTAGGAAAATAACCAGGACATGCCTTCGTAGATTGCTCAGGTCACCGTGTGAGGCAAACCGATTTGCTTATTCTAGAGCCCATGTGAGACAAAAGAAAATATTTAAAGAAGTGAAGCGTGAATCCTGGAAGAAATATGTTTCGGAATTAACCATCGCTACCCCTATGAGTCAGATTTGGAATAAAATCCGTAAATTACAAGGTAAATTTGTACCGACTGCCTTGCCTGTTTTAGAATCTAACGGTACTCAAGTTTGTGACCCGAAGAGGGTTGCTGACATCTTGGGTGCCCACTTCGCTAGTGTTTCAAGTGCAGCTAATTATGCTCCTGAATTTCAAATACATCATGACTTGGCAACAGTTCTCCCTCTGCCTTCAAACAATACAGAGTCCTTTAATCTACCTTTCACCTTCGATGAAATGAAACATGCTTTATCAAGCTCAGCCCTCACTTCCCCTGGCGATGATGACATCAGATATGAGATGATTGCCAACCTTCCCCAGTGTTCACAGCTGTTCCTGCTTATGGTATATAACGGTCTATGTACCACACACACTTCACCTGATACCTGGGATCTGTCTATACTAATCCCCTGTCATAAGCCAGGGAAAAACCCAGAACTTCCAGGAAGCTATAGACCTATTGCCCTCACTAGCTGTCTTTGTAAACTCTTTGAGAGAATGGTTAATAACAGACTTGTCTGGTATCTAGAATCCAGAGAGTTACTGTCAAACAGGCAGTTTGGATTCCGGAAGAATCGCAGCACACTTGACCCTTTGCTAATACTCTCAAGAGAAATCCAAAATGCCTTAGCTAGAAGACATCAAACCATTGGTGTGTTCTTTGATTTAGAGAAGGCCTATGACACAACCTGGTGGGGTGGCATCTTGAAACAGCTAGCATCATGGGGCATTGGAGGCCACATGTTTGCATTTGTACAGAACTTCTTATCAAACCGACGACTAAAAGTCCGAGTTGGATCTGTATTTTCATCATCTTATCTGCAGGAAGAGGGGGTCCCCCATGGTAGCGTGTTAAGTGTTACGCTATTTGCAGTGGCCATTAATAGCCTCATGGACCAAATACCACCGACCCCCCCGAGCCCCCTGGGGCTAGGGGGTGGTATAGAATATAGCCCCCGCCACGTCGGCTGCATGTTGTAAGAGGCGACTAATGCCGATCCCCGGGCGGGGCTCTTGTTTCCCCGCACAGGGCTTCCTCTTAAACTTCCTTTTCCACTCCTCTCTTCTCTTCCGCTTGCTGTTCCCTCCCTCCGACCTAATTTTCAGCCGCCCCTCTCAGTAGCGGCTTCACAGACATTCACCACATCAACCCCTCATTCATAATCACTATAAAGAAAGCCCTGTGGCGATGGCTAGTGACAACGGGGGCAGGAGAAGGTGATCTCTGGAAGCCTCTAGTCACGAACTACACATAGGCGATGTGGGCAAGAAAAGTCGCTCTTGTGTTGGGATTGAGGCAACAACACAGTTCGGTAGCTACCCACATGACTGAGCAGCCCTGTTCAGGATCCACTCTGCTCACCCCACATGGGGAGGGGGCTAGAAAAGGTGCCCTAAAAATAGCTTGCCTCGTTTCCACCTGACTGGGGAACCGCCCCCAGTAAGGTCACCCTTATTGCGGTCAAGACAAACCCACAAATAATAACGACCCTGGCTCGAACTCGGAACCGGACCAACTCCCTGCAACCCCAGCTTCTTCTGATAATGACCCCCTGGGGCTAGGGGGTATAGTATAGAATATAGCCCCCGCCACGTCGGCTGCGCGTCGTAAGAGGCGACTAATGCCGATCCCTGGGCGGGGCTCTTGTTTCCCCGCACGGGGCTTCCTCTTAGACTTCCTTTTCCATTCTTCTCTTCCGCTTGCTATCCCCTCCCTCCGACCTAATTTTCAGCCGCCCCTCTCAGTAGCGGCAAAGAAAGCCCTATGGCGCCCCACATCTTACGCATCGGCAACGAAGGCTTCAGTAAAGGCTAACCCGTCGCCCCTTCCCTCATCATCACATCCGGATACCACATCATCCGCCGCGACCGTCCCCGCACAATCCTCTCAATCTTCACGCCAGTCGACCTCCCAACGTGTCATATCTCGCGTCACCGACTGTAATCTCATACTTGATTCTCCCCCTCCACATCTGACAAATACATCCAATCTTGGCACTCTGGATCCAGTTAATCCTTCTTCTCGACCCGTAATGTCTTCTGATAGATCACCGAAGAAGCGCCCTGAAGCCAGTAAGTCACAATTGCCCCAGAACAACTCTAAGCCTAGCAAGTCATCAAAATCTTCAACTAAGGTCTATAGATCGCCCACACCATCCTTTGAGAAAAAGCCCCCCTCTTCGGGACAATCGTGCTCTCAGCCTCCATTGGCGCAATCTAGCGCAAACTCTTCATCAATGAGTGACTTCCCCTAGATGACATCCATTTCCACCCCGTCGTCTGTGCAGGATGGGGAGATTCCTGATACCGAAGACGTTATGATGAAGAGCCCAAGCAACTCCACAACTTCGCTCTTGGACCTTCCATCATTCCCGCAGTTACCTAAACATCCCCCTGCCCTTTCCGGCAAGAAGCTTCCCCAGAAACGACCCCTGCCCGACGGCGACTCGAACGACCGCCCATCCAAGACCACGCCCTCCAACACCTCCCTTCAGCCTCCTCCCTCAGTGTCCCCCAAATCCAATAAAAAGTTTACACAGCCTCACCCTATCAAAACCACGCCAGATCCGTCGAGGAAACAACCGCCTCTTAATCCCGATCCATCTTCTAAATCACCAGAACAAAGACCGAAAGAAAGAGACCAGAGAGCCAAGACCTTACCTCAAAAAGCTCCTATGGGACGCGAATCTCGTAAACCCCATGATGGCCAACTTAAGCCGTCCCCCATCGGGGGGCGGCACTCTAATTAATTCTTCAAATTCTTACCACCCACGACACTCCTTCAATGGAACATCCGAGGTCTTCGTGCGAACGGGGAGGAATTGAAGTACCTCCTCCGTGAACACAACCCCGGAGTTGTCTGTCTTCAAGAAACTATGCTTCCCTCCAGTCACTATAATCTAGGTATGAACTACAGGTTCTACGGTACCGTTCCTGCAGCCGGTTCTCCAAGCAGGGGCGGTGCTGCAATAGTCGTCCACGCAAGCGTTCAACATTCTACCATCCCTTTGCGCACAACTCTCCAGTCGACCGCTGTACGGGCCATCCTTAGCAAGAGCTACACGATCTGCTCCCTATACCTGCCACCAAGCTCTAGCGTTAATGCTTTCGACATTCAAGAACTTGTCGATGCACTCCCACCCCCATTTATCATTCTTGGTGATCTGAACGCACACAGTCCTTTGTGGCATAGCTCTTCCCGTAACGAGAAGGGCCGCGCCATTGAAAAACTTTTAGATGAGAACGAGGTCTTCCTCATTAACGATGAAAACCCGACTTATCATAACATCTTCCTCAACACTACTTCTGTCCTGGACCTCGGAATCTGCACTTCAGCGGTCCTCGTGGACTTCTCCTGGAGGGTGTGTGCGGATTTACACGGCAGCGACCACTACCCGATAGTAGTCTCTCGTATTTCTCCTCCCCCCATCTCCCAGCCCCAAAGGTGGAAGTTGAAAGCGGCAAATTGGCCACTCTTTGGGGAGCTGTGCTCCGAACTAAGTGACTTGCGAGTGGATGACCCGATTCAAGCTTATAATCAATTCGTCTCAATTGTTCTTAACGCCGCCGGCGGTTCTATACCGGTTAGCCGCCCACCGATTGGCAGACCACCTGTTCCCTGGTGGGACAACACCTGCCGGAAGCTTCGTGACACCGCTCGTTCCTGCTACCGGCGTTTCCGTCGCCTTCCGACGGAGACCAATAAGATGGTATACCAGAAAGCGGTTGCGACCAAACGAAAGTATATGAAGGAGGCGAAGCGCCTATCATGGCAGAACTATGTATCGATCATTAAAACGTCGACGCCTTCGGCGTCAGTTTGGAACCGAGTGAAAAAACTTTCCGGCAGGTACATACCATCTCCTCAACCGTCCCTCCTTATGAATAACACCGTTATCTCAGACCCGTGCGAGGTGGCCGAGGAACTCGCCACACACTTCTCCCGTATTTCCAGCTCTACTGCCCTACATCGAGAACTCCAGCTACCGGATCACGTGACGAATTCTGATGACCACGCTCCTACCGACACTGAAACTTACAATCTGCCCTTCTCCCTCCGCGAACTCAAGCATGCCATCGACCAGACGCCGAATACTAGCCCAGGCGACGACACGATTAGTGTGGACATGATTAAACACCTTCCTTCGGAGACTCTCACAACCCTTCTAGCGATATATAACAGGATTTGGTACTCTGGTCTCTTACCATTATCTTGGCGATTGTCTACGATCATCCCCATAGCCAAGCCAGGCAAGGATCACCAGATCCCTACTAGTTACCGGCCGATCGCCCTGACGAGTGTATTATGCAAGATATTTGAGAGGATGGTCAACCTTCGACTTACCCACTACCTGGAGAGTAGAGACTACCTCACCCCTTACCAATTCGGCTTTCGCCGACACCGCTCCACTTTAGATCCTCTACTCCGTTTTTCGACACACGTGCAGGACGCCCTAGTGTGCAACATGAATACCATCGCCGTCTTCTTCGACCTGGAGAAGGCGTACGACACGACTTGGAGAGGGGGTATCTTGATGAACCTCCTCGAGATGGGAGTAAGGGGTAGGATGTTTTCCTTCCTTCGAGCTTTCATGTCAGATAGGACTCTGAGAGTGAAGATCGGTGGAGCATATTCGTCGCCCAAACCCCAGGAGCAAGGTGTCCCCCAAGGCAGCGTCATCAGCCCCACCTTGTTCTTGGTCAGCATCAATGGAATAGTCCAGGCGGTTGCTGAGGCAGACACTTCACTCCAGTGCTCACTCTTCACTGATGACTTCCTTTTGTACTTCTCCTCCATAAACCTTTTCACAGCAATCACACACACTCAGAGCGGTGTAAATGCTGCTACTTTCTGGGCCTCTCGCAGAGGCTGCCGATTCTCCTCATCGAAGACGGTGGCGATGCACTTTTGCAAGGCTCAACAACGACCGCGCCAGAAAGTTCCTCCACATATTATTCTGGGAGGCATTCCAATACCCTATGAGCAGTCGACTAAGTTTCTTGGGATCATTTTTGACCAAAACCTTACGTGGAACAACCACATACTCAATCTTAGACAATCTTCCCCCTCCGCCCTCAACATCTTAAAGACGGTTTCTGGACGCGACTGGGGAGCGGACCAGCCTTCGCTCCTCAGATTATACCACGCCCTCATAAGATCACGGCTGGATTACGCGTGCCAGATCTATTCCTCGGCAAGTGCGACGTCCCTCCGCTCCCTCGATACAGTACACCACCAGGCTTTGCGATTGTGTACTGGTGCCTACCGTACCTCTCCTGTCGAATCCCTCTACGTCCTCTCTGGCGATTTGCCGCTCTCTAACCGAAGGGAGCAACTTTTACTCTCCTTTTACTTCAAGTGCAAATCGTTCAGAAAGATACCATCTTTTGACGTGGTTAATAACGTGAGACTCAGGGATACGTACAACACCAAAAGATCGGCTTCAGTCCCAGCACACATACGCGCGCTCCGTCTACTTGAGGAGGGAAGCGACTGCCCCCTTAAGGTGTCCGAATCCAGAAACTTTGATACCCCACCTTGGTGCAAGTCCATTCCCGAGTTCTGCCCCATGGAACAATCAAAAAGTGGACACCTGCCCTACATCGTTGCTGCCTCGTTTGAGGAGCATAAAGAATCACATGCCGATTGCATCGCGGTCTATACTGACGGGTCAAAATCTCCCGCTGGTGTGGGCTGCGCAGCCGTAACAGCGTCTCAAACTTTCACGGCAAAATTACCCTTCACCTCATCTGTCTTTACGGCTGAACTTTACGCAATTTTACTCGCTTTGAAGCACTTTATTCTTAATTCAGATTTTAATGATTTTACCATTTATAGCGACTCTCAATCATCAATTTTAGCACTTACCAATTTTATTCCGTCCCACCCCGTGATATCTGAGATCCAAGAGTGGCTAACGAGAACAGCAGCCAAGGAAAAAACTGTCCGATTCTGCTGGTCCCCTGGACACGTTGGTATCATTGGCAATGAGAAGGCGGACAGAGCGGCCAAATCTGCGGCGGCCCGTCCCTTACCATCATGCGGGGACTCTCCCTTTTCCGACATCCGCATTACCATCTCCTCCCGCGTGCGTAGAAAGTTTGACACCACCTGGGACAATATTAGAACGAACCAAAAGCTACGGAGCATAAAATGTTCTGCAGATCGCTGGCCACTCCTTTCCCACCACAACCGTTTCTATCCGAAACTTTTAAACCGTTTACGTGTTGGACATACAAAGATAACCCACGATTTTTTATTCTCTCTTCCCTGGATTCCCCCTTCTTGCGAGAGGTGTGGCTCCCCCTTTTCCGTTCGTCATTTCCTGCTCGAGTGCAGATACTACGAGCCTTGGCAGCGGAAGTGGGGCCTCCCTCCTGACCTCCGTTAGATGCTTGGTGCTACACCCATGATACAACCCCTTGTAGGATTTTTAAAAGACGTTAATTTATTCTATTATATTTAATCTTAACTGTGTCTTACCTATGTATTGGTAATCTTACTTCTATTATAGTTCGCTACTTAATGTCTAGGCTTTGTATATATTTCGTAGATTATTTCATAATTAGTCAGACAATAACGTTGTAGTTGTTTTAATTTTTAGAATTTAGTATTTTAACCTCGTTATCTCTTTTATCCCATGGCACGAATGGTCTAACGACCCTGTGCCGGGCTTTTGCCCACTCTAATTAATCAATCAATCAAACCAGTAGAGGGATTGCTGACTAGTGTGCCTCACTCGGTAGAGGTGCACAGAAGCAATGAGGATCAACCAAATGCCTCAAACGCCTCAAAATGCCTCAAACGCCTCAAAACCCAAGCCTCAACGTGAAAGAGTCACTACTAGACCTAATCGTTTTGCTCCACAACTAGGAAATTGTAGTACTCCTGAACCCTCCTCTGCAGAGGTTCTCCCATCCCCAGTTGAGGGAATGTCTCCTGCCCCATCTAGAGGGGCACCTAAAGTTCTCATTGCTGAAACCCCACAGGGTTCCTCTAATAAAGCCTCCTCTCAATCAGTCAAACTTCCAAACTTGGGGGGGCTCCCCAATAAAGGGATCATGGACTGATGTGCCTCACTCAGTTGAGGCGCACAGAAGCAAAGCTATGGAGTCTGAAGCCGTGCGCAGTTATAGACTCCGCAGTCCACCCCCATCTCCATCTTCTTCCCCAATCTAAGAAAGAAACTAATAACCCAGACTCTACATCGTCGGTCGGACCATTGTCAGAGAGGAGGATGCCACCCGCGAAAGCAAAGAAATTAGAAAAGAACCCATCTTGTAGACCCTCTCTCTCCAAGACTTCTCTTGCCAGACCAGTAGACCCAAAAAAGAAAAAGAAAACAGTATAATGTCCATAATTCAATGGAATATTCAAGGTTTTAATTCTCATCGAGAGCAGGTTTGGATTCTCTTTAAAGAACATGATGTGTCTGTTATTTGTCTCCAAGAAACTATGCTTGGCAATTTATCCCCTAATGTTGGACTTAATTATAAATTTTACAGATCTCCTCCTATGATTGGGGGCCGTGCCCATGGAGGTACTGGTAACATTGTAAAGAAATCTGTAAACCACAGAAGTCTACATTAGGTGTTGCAGGCTTGTGCAGTACAAATCTTTACCACTAAATGGATCACTTTATGTTCTTTGTATTTGGAACCTGAACTGGAAGATCGACTCGTAGACATATATAACCACCCCCGTCAGTTTAAGTTAAATGACCTACAATCTTTGGTTGACCAGCTCCCTGAGCCTTTTATTCTAATGGGTGACTTTAATGCCAAACATCCTCTATGGGGTGAATCAAGGTGTGACCCCTGGGGCAATATAATTGAAGAATTTATTGATAATAATGATGTCATTTTGATGAATGACTGTTCCAAAACTAGGTTTGATGTCTGTCACAACTCAAGTTCTGCTATAGACCTAACTATTTGTTCATCATCCTTAAGATTAGACTACAGTTGGTCAATAGATGAAGATCTACATGGTAGCGACCACTGGCCTATCCATATCAAATATTTAAAGAACACTCCCTCCTCTTGCTTACCTAAATGGAAGACAGGAGAGGCTAATTGGGAATTATTTAGGAGATCCACAGAGATTAATTATAAGACTAGTGATTTTGGTAGTAACTCTGATGCATATGACTACCTGGTAGACATGATACTTTCTGGTGCTTTCTCTTCCATTCCTAGGACAGCTGGTAAACCTCAACGCCCAGTAGTCCCCTGGTGGAACGATGAATGTGCTTTAAGCAGAAAGATTACAAGAACTTGCTATAAGAGATATCGGAGATATCCTTGTTTAGTCAATAAGATAACGTACAGAAGAGCTCGAGCAAAGCAGAAGAAAATCTTCAAGAAAGCAAGGAGGGAATCCTTCATTAGATATATTAGCAAATTGAAATATGACTCTTCCCCTACCTTAGTATGGAATAGGATTCGAAAATTACAAGGAAAGTTTACTCCATCTCCTTTACCCATTCTGAAGATAAATGACTCTTTTAAATCAGATACAAGAGAAGTAGCAGAGGCTTTTGGAAGACATTATGCTGATATTTCAAGTCCACTACATTATTCACATGATTTCAGAAGAATTAGAGCCAAGACCACGATTATTCCTCCTACCAATACGAACTCGGAGGCATATAATCTTCTCTTCACCTTGGATGAAATGGATCATGCTTTATCTATATCCTCCCCAACCTCTCCTGGAGAGGATGACATTCTTTATTCCATGGTTGGTCACTTATCCATATCGTTGAAGAAATTCCTTTTGAATGTGCTGAACAAATTTTGGTCTTCTGGATCTCCTAAATCTTGGAAGACTTCAATCATCATAGGAATCATAAAGGCAGGAAAAGACTCTCATGACCCACAAAGTTACAGACCTATTGCTCTCACTAGCTGCATTTGTAAGATCTATGAAAGAATGGTTAATATGCGTTTAGTTTGGTTTTTGGAATCTAAGAATCTGCTATCTAACAGACAGTTTGGATTTAGAAGAAAAAAGTGCACTCTAGACCCCTTACTTTTTATCACTTGTGAGATTCAGAATGCCTTCGCAATTGAGAACTCAAGGATTGCTGTGTTTTTTGACTTGAAAAATGCCTACGATACTACCTGGTGGGGAGGCATTCTGAAGCAAGTTGCAGAGTGGGGTATCGGGGGTAATATGTTCAATTGTTTAAAGGACTTCTTGCCTGACCGTTATCTAAAAGTCAGAGTGGGCTCTTCTTTCTCTTGTGCATATCTTCAAGAGGAATGGATTCCCCAAGGAAGTGTTCTGAGTCCTACACTCTTCAGCATAGCCATTAATAGTTTATTAGAACAAGTTCCTGCAGGAGTTCATGGATTGGCTTATGCTGATGACTTCGCTATTGTGTGTAGCAAATCGACAACATTAGAAACGGGCCAAAAGATTCAAGAGGTTATTAACTTAGCAACAGCATGGGCTAATTGCAGGGGCTTCAGATTCTCTGCTGAAAAAACCAAAGCCATAAGGTTTTCCAGACTAAGACGCAAGGAAGCGATACCAACACTTTTCTTAGAGGGTGTCATATTACCGTATGAAGATGAAGTAAAATACTTGGGTCTGGTATTGGATAAAAGGTTGACATTCACAAATCACATAAATGAGGTTGTATACACTGTCAAACAGCGACTTAATATACTAAAAGTAGTGTCTCGTTTCAACTGGGGAGCAGATCGTGTAACTTTAATATGGCTTTACCAAACATTGTGTCTTAGCAAAATGGATTACGGATGTCAAATTTATGGATCGGCATGCAAAAGTTCACTGAAGAAGCTTGATATAGTCCACAATATGGCTTTACGGATCTGTTCGGGAGCCTATAGAACATCTCCAGTGGATAGCTTGTATGTGGATGCAGGAATTCCTCCCCTGTATATATCTCGGGTCTGGACATCCAAACAGAATCCAAACTTCAAATTTGTAAAGCAGCCGGTAGACAGAGCTCCAAGGAAAAGTACTCTACCAAAACCTTTAGAAGTGAGATGTGAAGTTGGGACAGAGAAGGTAGGACTTGTTCCTAACACAATTTGCCTCCCAAATTCCCTCCTTGAAACCGATGCCCCACTGAAATATGTCCTCTTAAAAAGAAGAAAAATAGAACTGCTGTAGAGCTAAAAAATGAATTTTTAGAACATTTATCAGTACATGCTGATGCAATTTTTATTTATACAGATGGATCAAAATCCCAAGACGGTGTTGGTTGTGCTGTTGTAACTGATAGCACATTTTTAAAGAGAAAGTTGCCTGATTTTAGCTCTGTTTTTACTGCTGAACTGCTGGCAGTCAGCAACGCCCTGAAGTTTGTTTTTAATTCTGTTCCGTGTGGTAGGAACGTTGTTATTTTTATGGATTCCATGAGCGTTCTATCCTCTATAAATAATTTGTTGCCCCATCATTTTTTAGTGCAAGAAATACAGGAATGGCTGATTCTCATAAACAACAGAATGAAGATAAAAGTAAACTTTTGCTGGGTGCCGTCCCATGTGGGTGTCACTGGAAATGAAAAAGCCGATGCTGCAGCCAAAGCCGCCACTAGGCTCAGCCATATAACAGACCGAAAAGTCCCACATACGGACTTGAAACAAGTGATCCATTGTTATACAATGAAGAAGTGGCAAGAGCAATGGACAAGGCTGGACGGCAGTTATAAATTAAAAGAAATTCACCCCTTAGTGAACCCCTGGAAGTGTCCTCCTTTGGACAGAAGGTCAAGCATTGTCTTGACAAGACTGAGAATTGGCCATTCCTACATTACACATAAATTTTTAATGGCAAGTGGGGCAGAAAGGCTGGCCCCCCAATGTCCCACTTGCCAAGTAGTTTTGACAATAAGACACATTTTAGTTCAGTGCCCTGCATTCTCTAATAAGCTCAGGGCAAATTTTTTAAAAAATTTATCTTAAAGAAATTTTAGGGGAGGAAGCTTGTGTGAAGAACGTTTTAAAGTTTTTAAAAGACATAAATTTATTTTATGAAATTTAAAATTGTGTGTGTGAATTCTTGTGAGTGTGTGTTGTTGAAGTGTGTTTGTGAATGTCTATTGTTTTAATTGTTTTACTTGGATTTTATTTTTTTCATTTTTAAACTAAAAGATAAATATGCGCTGAATGGCCTACCGGCTCCAGCGCTTGGCCTTCGAGCCAAAAACTCCATAAATCAATCAACCTCTATATTCGCAGGGAGGAATTAAGCCTTAGATATTTATCTCGTGTCTTGACATCCAAACAGAATCCAAACTTCAAATTTGTAAAGCAGCCGGTAGACAGAGGTCCAAGGAAAAGTACTCTGCCGAAACCTTTAGAAGTGAGATGTGAAGTTGGGTCAGAGAAGGTAGGACTTTTTCCTAATACAATTGCTAAGATCATGCCTCCCAAATTCCCTCCTTGGAACCGATGCCCCACTGAAATATGTCCTCTTAAAAAGAAGAAAAATAGAACTGCTGTAGAGCTAAAAAGTGAATTTTTAGAACATTTATCAGTACATGCTGATGCAATTTTTATTTATACAGATGGATCAAAATCCCAAGATGGTGTTGGTTGTGCTGTTGTATCTGATAGCACAGTTTTAAAGAGAAAGTTGCCTCATTTTAGCTCTGTTTTTACTGCTGAACTGCTGGCAGTCAGCAACGCCCTCAAATTTTTTTAAATTCTGTTCCGTGTGGTAGGAACGTTGTTGTTTTTATGGATTCCATGAGCGTTGTATCCTCTGTAAATACATTGTTGCCTCGTCATTTTTTAGTCCAAGAAATACAGGACTGGTTGAATCTCATCAACAACAGAATGAAGATAAAAGTAAACTTTTTGCTGGGTGCCGTCCCATGTGGGTATCACTGGAAATGAAAAGGCCGATGCTGCAGCCAAAGCCGCCACTAGGCTCAGCCATATAACAGACCGAAAAGTCCCACATACGGACTTGAAACAAGTGATCCATTGTTATACCATGGAGAAGTGGCAAGTACAATGGATAAGGCTGGACTAGAGTTATAAGTTAAAAGAGATTCACCCCTTGGTGAACCCTTGGAAGTGTCCTCCTTTGGACAGAAGGTCAAGCATTGTTTTGACAAGATTGAGAATTGGCCATTCCTACATTACTCATAAATTTTTTATGGCAAGTGGAGCAGAGAGGCTGGCCCCCCAATGTCCCACTTGCCAAGCAGTTTTTACAATAAAACACATTTTAATTCAGTGCCCTGCATTCTCTAATAAGCGTAGGGCAAATTTTTTAACAAATTTATCTTTTAAACAAATTTTAGGGGAGGAAGCTCATGTGAAGAATGTTTTAAAGTTTTTAAAAGACATAAATTTATTTTATGAAATTTAAAATTGTGTATATGAATGCTTGTGAGTGTATGTTATGTTTTTGTGAATGTTTATTGTTTTAACTGTTTTACTTGAATTTTTATCTATAAGATAAATATGCGCTGAATGGCCTCCCGGCTCCGGCGCTTGGCCTTCGAGCCAAAAGTTCCATAAATCAATCAATCAATCAGCCATATAATAGACAAAAAAATCCCACATACAGATTTCAAACAAGTAATTCATTATTATGCAATGGAGAAGTGGCAAGAACAATGGACAAGGCTGGACGGTAGTTACAAGGTAAAAGAGATTCACCCCTTGGTGAACCCTTGGAAGTCTCATTCTTTGGACAGAAGGTCAAGTATTGTTTTAACAAGATATAGAATTGGCCATTCCTACATTACCCATAAATTTTTTATGGCAAGTGGAGCAGAGAGGCTGTCACCCCAATCACTTGCCAAGTTGTTTTTACAATAAAACACATTTTAATTCAGTGCCCTGCATACTCTAATAAGTGCAGGGCAGACTTTTTAACAAATTTATTTTTTAAAGAAATTTTAGGGGAGGAAGCTCATGTGAAGAATGTTATAAAGTTTTTAAAAGACATCAATTTATTTTATGAAATTTAAAATTGTGTATATGAATGCTTGTGAGTGTATCTTGTTCTGATGTGTTTTTGTGAGTGCTTATTGTTTTTACTGTTTTACTTGAATTTTCATCTATTTATATAAGATAAATATGCGCTGAATGGCCTACTGGCTCCGGCGCTTGGCCTTCAAGCCAAAAATTTCATAAATCAATCAATGAATTTATCTTTATCCTCCCCAACCTCTCCTGGAGAGGATGACATTCTTTATTCCATGGTTGCTCATTTATCCATATCCTCGAAGAAATTCCTTTTTAATGTTCTGAACAAATTTTGGTGTTTTGGGTCTTCTCCTAAATGTTGGAAGACTTCAATTATAGCAATTTTAAAGGCAGGAAAAGACTCCAATCTCCCACAAAGTTACAGACCTATTACTCTCACTAGCTACATTTGTAAGATCTATGAAAGAATGGTTAATATGCGTTTAGTTTTGTTTTTGGAATCTAAAAATCTCCTATCTAACTGACAGTTTGGATTTAGAAGAAATAAGTGCACTCTGGATCCCTTACATCACTCGTGAGATTCAGAATGCCTTTGCAATACAGAATTTGAGCCTTGATGTGTTTTTTTACTTAAAAAATGCCTACGATACTACCTGGCGGGGAGGCATTCTGAAGCAAGTTGCAGAGTGGGGTATTGGGGGTAATATGTTCAATTGTTTAAAGGATTTCTTGTCTGACCGTTATCTAAAAGTCAGAGTGGGTTCTTCTTTCTCTTCTGCATATCTTCAAGAGGAATGGATTCCCCAAGGAAGTGTTCTGAGTCCTACACTCTTCATGCATAGCCATTAATAGTTTGTTAGAACAAGTTCCTACTGGAATTCATGGATTGGCTTATGCTGACGAGTTCGCTATTGTGTGCAGCTGATCGACAACATTAGAAACAGACCAAAAGATTTAAGAGGTTATTAACTTAGCAACAGCATGGGTTAATAGCAGGGGCTTCAGATTCTCTGCTGAAAAAGCAAAAAGTCATTAGGTTCTCTAGACTGAGACGCAAGGAAGAAATACCAACATTATTCTTAGAGTGTGATATTTTTCAATATGAAGATCAAGTAAAATACTTGGATCTATTTTTTGACAAAAGGTTGACATTCACTCATCACATAAACGAGGTTATATGCATTGTTATACAGTGACTTGATATACTAAAGGTAGTGTCTCGCTTCAACTGGGGAGCAGATTGTATAACTCTAATAAGGCTTTACCAAGCATTGTGCCTTAGCAAAATCGATTATGGATGTCAAATTTATGGATCGGCATGTAAAACTTTATTAAAGAAGCTTGATATAGTCCACAATATGGCTTTGCGGATTTGTTCGGGAGCTTATAGAACATCTCCAGTGGATAGCTTGTATGTGGACACAGGAATTCCTCCCCTTTATATTCGCAGGGAGGAATTAAGCCTTAGATATATATCTCGTGTCTTAACATCAAAACAAAATCCAAACTTCAAATATGTAAAGCAGCCGGTAGACAGAGCTCCAAGAAAAAGTACTCTGCCGAAACCTCTAGAAGTGAGATGTGAAGTTGGGGCAGAGGAAGTAGGACTTGTTCCTGTTACAATTGTTGAGATAACACCTCCCAAATTCCCTCCTTGAACCGGTGTCCCACTATAATTTCTCCTCGTAAAAACAAGAAAAATAGAACTGCTGTAGAGCTAAGGAGTGAATTTTTAGAACACTTATCAGTACATGCTGATTCAGTTTTTATTTATACAGATGGATCAAAATCCCAAGAGGGAATTGGTTTTGCTGTTGTATCTGATAGCACAGTTTTAAAGAGGAAGTTGCATTATTTTAGTTCTATTTTTACTGCTAAACTGCTGGCAGTCAGCAACGCCCTGAAATTTGTTTTTAACCACTTCACTCCGGTCCAAAATCTCGCGGGCAGCATTAGCTGCCAGACATACAATGTTGCATCATAATACTCGCATTATAAAGAATAAAGTCACGGCTGTATCAATCGTTCTCTCCTTCACCCGTGAATTTTGATAACCATAGAAAATATGATGAAGCCAGTTTACAGAGTATGGGGGTCACGCAGGTACGACTACAGTAAATATAATCAAGACGCTGACATCGCCATCCTCGCGTACCCACTTGCTCCGCATGATGCCTACGTAGGTGTCACCGTATGGAAGGGGTTAATTCTATTCCATCTAATGAAAACATTGTTATTTTTACAGACTCCATGAGCATTCTATTCTCTCTAAGTAAATGATTGCCTTTTCACTATTTAGTCCAAGAAGTACAGGACTGGTTGATACTTATTAACAACCAGAAGAAAATAAAAATACATTTTTGCTGTGTGCTGTCCCATGTGGGTATCACAGGAAATGAACAGGCCAATGTTGCAGCCAATGCCGCTACTAGGCTCAGCCATATAACAGACACAAAAATCCCACATACAGACTTCAAACAAGTAATTCATTGATATGCAATGGAGAAGTGGCAAGAACAATGGACAAGGCTGGACGGTAGTTACAAGTTAAAAGAGATTCACCCCTTTGGTGAGCCCTTGGAAGTCTCATTCTTTGGACAAGATCAAGTATTATTTTAACAAGATTAAGAATTGGCCATTCCTATATTACCCATAATTTTTTTATGGCAAGTGGAGCAAAAAGGCTGGCCCCCCAATGCCCCACTTACCAAGTTGCTTTTACAATTAAACACATTTTAATTCAGTGCCCTGCATACTCTAATAAGTGCAGGGCAAACTTTTTAATAAATTTATCTCTTTAAGAAATTTTAGGGGAGGAGGCTTATGTGAAGAATGTTATAAAGTTTTTAAAAGACATAAATTTATTTTATGAAATTTAAAATTGTGTATATGATTGCTTGTGAGTGTATCTTGTTCTGATGTGTTTTTGTGAGTGTATCTTGTTTTGATGTGTTTTGTGAGTGTATCTTGTTTTGATGTGTTTTTGTGAGTGGTTGTTGTTTTTACTGTTTTACTTGAAATTTTATATATTCATATATGATAAATATGTGCTGAATGGCCTACTGGCCCCGACGCTTGGCCTTCAAGCCAAAAATTCCATAAAGAAATCAAACCTCCCGCAAAATACAACTAGGTAAATACAAAATTGGCCTAAAGTTGTTTCTATGAAACATGAAAGCTTGGTTTCCCCTCAAGTTTCATCATTTTTGTATATAAAGATGATATAAATCTTTTGCACAATATATATTAAGGTTTGTAAAAAGGATTATAAATCTTTACAAAGGAAAGAAGCATTATTATGAAATCTTGTTGTTCAAGAGAATTTTTTCATGCATGCAAAATAATATTGGCCGTTTAGAAATGAAAGGCAAAATTTAGATATGGAAATATTATACAGAAACAAAACAATTTTTATATTTGTATGGTTATTGTGAATGGCTATATATTATATTGTCTTAATATCAAAGATGAAGCCAGACATCAGTTCTCAAAAAAAACTTCTAGAAGGTAATAACCTCAACCAGCAAAGTTAGAAAAGGAGTAGGAGGCTTAGTCATAGGGACAGACAAAATTAGAAAGTGGTTCTGGCCTATAGTTGTTTCTATGAAACATGAAAGCTTGGTTTCCCCTGAGGCTTCATAATTTTTCTATGTAAAGATGATATTAATCTTTTGCACACTATATTTTAAAGTTTGTGAAAAGGATTATAAATCTTTACAAAGAAGCATTATTATAAAATCTTGTTTGGGAGCAGTCTTTCATGCACGCAAAATAATATTGGCTGTTTAGAAATGAAAGGCAAAATTTAGATATGGAAATAGCATCTAGAAACAAGAAAAACAATTTCTTATAGTTGTATGATTATGGTGAACAGCTATATATCATATAGTCTTAATTTCAAAGACGAAGTCAGACATCTGTTCTCGAAGAAAACTTCTAGAAGGTAATACATTATAATAGATACAGCCTTTAACTTTTATGAAAACCAATCATCTTCAGTACTTTTTACAGGAAGAAACAACATTACATATTCAAAATGTATGTATAGAATCAAAGATGAACATTTTTAAATAATTAGTGTAGATATTTAAAAGATGTTTACTTCAGACCCAAGCTTAGGTTTGTCAAACTTATCATAAATTACTGTTTTTCTAATATGTATAACACATATAAATGTGTAACAATTATTCATATCCAATATTTATTCATTTATTTATTTATCTATTTATTTATTCTTTATTTGTTTATTTGTTTACTTATTTTTGCACAAGAAGGTGAAGATGAGGAGCTTATGCCAGTAGGTGCTAAATAGATGTGGCCAAAACCATCACCTTTGCCTTAGTATGTGCTTTGGAGACTGTTGTGGCAGGTAATGATCACAGCTAGGAATCTGAGAAAAGTGTTGGACTTGAACCCGTGACCAGGAAGATGAAAGACTAACATGCTTCTGATTGCGCCACCACTGCACAATAAGATTTCAGGATTATAATTTTCCAAACCTTTTCAACATGAATTTTTGTAGAAATTGAAATGACATATTCTGGATCACATGAAGAATTGTCACCCCAAACTTAGACAGGGTGACAATTCTTCATGTGGGCTATCCTAAGGTGACAATTTTTCATATGGGCCATCCTGGGTTCTCGATTCTTTGGTTGTATAAGTTGATGACAATAAGCATAGCCCTCAGTCAACCTAACTTAACCTAATCTTTATTCCACTATTGATATTTGGCATATTGGGGTGACAATTCTTCAGTTGGATCTTGTGGGGTGACAATTCTTCATGTGGGCATTCTGGGGTGACAATTCTATAGTTACATTAGAGATAAAAAGGTTATTAGGAATCACATTGGTCCACTATCATCTGCTGACAGTCAACTTCAATATTCGAATAAAGGAATGTGTGATATTTTAAACAATTATTCTAGCTCAGTATTCATAAACAAAACCCCTCAAAGTAAACTCCAAACTGCAACCTATGAAAAGTCTAGGGTGAACTTTCTACTGTGAATATAACAAAAGAAAAAATTAAAAAGTGTATAGAAAAACTCAAAGTTGATAAAAAAAAAAAAAAAACAGGGCCTGATGGTTGGCATCCAAGAATTTTCAAGGAAGTGAAAAATGAGATTGTTGCTCCATTAGAAATTATTTTCAAGAAATCCATCATATCTGGAGATGTCCCAAAAGAATGGAAGTTAGCTAATGTTACTCCCATATTAAAAAAAGGTGACAAAGAGAAACCAAATAACTACAGGCCTATAAGCTTGACTTCAGTCACAGGAAAAATGATGGAAACTATCATCAGAGATGCTATCAAACATCATTTAGAATGTAACTGATAAATGATAGCCAGCATGGATTCAGACGGAAATGTTCTTGCTTGACTTACTTGAATTCTATAACACAGTCATCTTGAAGTATAACAAAAGGATATAGATTTAATATATCTAGACTTTGCAAAAGCTTTTGATACTGTCCCCCATGAAAGACTACTTGCTAAATTACCTTCACATGGAATAAGTGGTCGCCTATTAAGTTGGACTAGTAATTGGTTGAATAATCAAAAACAGAGTTGTTCTAAATGGCAAAACTTCTAGATGGAAAAATGTTATTATGAGTGGAGTTTCTCAGGGTTCTGTTCTTGGGCCACTTCTATTCATAGTATATATAAATGATATAGACCATGAACTGAAACTTATTGTCCCCAATTTTGCTGATGGTACAAAGTTGTGCGGAATAGCAAATGATCACTTAAACCAGTTAGATATTCAAGAAGATTTAGATAAACTACAGTAATGGTCTGAAAAGTGGCTAATGAAAAATAACAGAACTAAATGCAAGGTTATGCACATAAGTAAAAAATAACAGTAAGTATGATTACAAGTTATATGGAAATTTGTTCACAAAAGTGGATAATGAAAAGGATCTCGGCATAATTATCAGTAACAATCTCAAAACGATCTAAGCAGAGCAGTGTATTTCAGCCTCTGAGAAAGCAAACAAGATTCTAGGACTGATTGCATGATCTTTTGACTTCAAAGGTCCATCTCTCATTAACAGACTATATAAATTGTTAGTTCATCCACATTTGGAATACTGTATGCTATTTCTGTATGGTCACCAAATCTCATTAAAGACATTGACAGATTGGAAAAGTACAATGGCAAACCACAAAGCTGATTCCAAATATCAAATATAAGTCATACAAAAATCAACTAAAACATATGAATCTGTTTTCCCTAAAAAAGTGTAGACTCAGAGGGGACTTTATACAGGTATTTAAGATTCTAAAGAGAATTAATATAAAAAAAATGACAAAAGTTTCACACAGAATGAGAATCCGACAAAAAACAATGGTCTCAAACTGTCCAAAAATAGATTTAATTTGGAAGTGGGTAGAAACAAATTTGCCAACCATGTAGTTAATGAATGGAATAACCTTCCTGAAGAGGCAGTGCAATGTAGTTCAGTTTGAAGCTTTAAGATTCATTTAGATAAACCCCAAACCAAGATGCTGTAATGCCTGCCATTTATTTTATATTATTTATTTGTTATTATTTATCTTTTTGTTTATTATTTCTTTGATTATCATTTAATATTATATATGTCAATTTATTATTATTTACTATTTACCATACCTGTTTGTTTTATTATTTAACTTTACCTAATTATCTATTTACTTGTTTTATTATTATTTACTTATTTTCTTATTATTTATATTATAATTGTTATTTATAACTATATATATATATATATATATATATATATATATATATATATATATATATTTTCTCCATCTGACCTAGTTATGGACCAAAAGGTCTCCTGTCAGCATGCTTCTCCTTTGCAATCCTTTGTAATGGCAATAAGATGTATCCCTCCTTTCTGCTACCCTCCTCAAAGATCTATACTACCTATTGTATGCAATATCATCCCCAAGAATAGAAGTGCAAGTTGTTGGAGACAAAGTACATTATCTAAACAATTTTGGTGACATTAATACAGTACATCAGAATCTTTCTTTACATTGAGAAATATTAATATACTAAATCATGCAGAATTAAAAATTTCACATTTAGATTTCATGAAGAATTGACATTTGCATACTATATTCATGAAATGCAAGATATTAATGAAACTCTGTCAATACCAGTCTTACCCAAACCTTTTTCTAATGGATATCCACCTTCACCTTGCAGAAAAACTGACCATCAAGATACCATGGAAGGATCTGTACAACTCACAATGGGTAATGAATATAGAGGGACTTGTCATGTTGATGGTGCCACAGACCTCCATTCCTTACAATGCAGAGAAGGAGGAGAAGCAACAGCAAGAGGAAAAGATAGCGACACTGTTACAAATCGAGGAGGCCAAGAAGAAGGCTCAGCTGAAGGAAACAGGTGGGAACTAACACACAGAAGCAAACACACACACACACAGACACACACACACACACACACTTTCAACGAACGGACGGCTTGACGAACGCTCTGAAGAAAAGTGCAGATTGTGGATACCAACGCAAAGAGAAGTGCCTTTTTGTATTTGCAGGGGGGGGGAAATTGCTCGTGAGGCAGTAGGTAAGTAGGAAAAGAGGAGAAGGGGAGGGATTGCTGGGGAAATGGAAGGAAATGAGGATGTGGAGGAATTGGCCCAGGCAGACGGGCGTAAGGTCAACATGAAACGACCACCGGATGACGAAATGGCAAATAAAAATGTAAAGATTAGAAGTATAGAGAGGAGAAATACAGTAGAAAGTGACGAGAATATGTTCCAGGGATTTAAAGAGGGTGGGGGGGACACAACCCCCCCCCGACTGATAAGACTAGAGGAGAGAGTTGATAAGGTGATCGAGGACTTGGAACGTAAGTTAGGTAAGGTAGACTCCATCTTCCAGAGAATTGAAAGATTGGAACAACTAGAGAAGGCTAACAGAAACTTAACTGAAGAAGTAGAGGACCTAAAAAGACAGTTAGGAAATGTAAAGGAGGAGAATGAGAAATTGAAGAAGAATAGTAATGAAAACAGTGAGAAAATAGCTACAGAAGCTAAAAATTGGAGAATAACTCAAGAAGGGAATAAGGTTTCATTCACTGACATAGTCAAACAGCAATTGAAAGAACATAATGAAGACTCAGTTATTAAAGTGATGAGACAGAAGGAGAATATAGTAAGAGAATTAGCTGACAAAAAGAAATGTATAATTATATTAGGAATGGAAGAGAAACATAACCCAGATAGAACCGCAAGAATCAAGGAGGAAAATGAAAGGGTAAGCAGTTTATTAAAATTAGTCCAGGAAGATGAACCAGAAATTATAAAGGAAATTGAGGAAAAATTCAGACTCGGAAAATATAGTACAGATAAGACCAGACCAATTAAGATTAAATTCAGGTCACAAACAACGGCAGAGAAAATTCTATCCAAGACAGGGAAACTAGCAACAAATGATCAATATAAAAAGGTATGGATAAAAAGAGAAATGAATAAGGAGGAAAGAGAGGCAGAAAAGCAGAAAAGAATTGAAGCTAAGGCAAAAAACGAGGAAAGAACGGAGTCAGAGAAAGAGAGATTCTATTGGAGAGTAGTGAACATGAAAATAAAGCAGTTCGACATACTAAAGAAAAACATAAGGGAAACAGAGAATACAATGGAAGTGGCAGAAAACTAAGGGTGTCTTACACAAATATAGATGGATTGATAACAGGATTGAATGAACTGAATGATTATTTGAAAGAAAAAGAACCGGACATAATGGGAATTGTAGAAACAAAATTAAAAGGCCCACTACCACCCAACAGTGTAGGACATGATACATACAATTATTGGATTAGAAACAGAGAGAAAAAACAAGGGGGTGGAGTTATGTTCCTGACAAAGAAGGATATAAACGTGAAAGGTGTCATATATGGAAAGAATACAGTAGAGATGATTATGATAGAAGTGGAAGACCGAGATAAGAAGAGCAGAAAATTTGTGATCAATTATGTGCCTCCGAAAACAGCCTCATGGGAGGAGAGTGAACATAAAAGTATGTTAGAGGACACAAAGATAGCATTAACTAAAATAATGGAAGACGGAGGAAGAATAGTTATGATGGGCGACTTTAATTGCAAAGAAATCTGCTGGGAAGAAATGACAGTAAAGAGTGGTGATGACTCATGGGGAAATGCTCTACTTGAGATGATTACTGACCATTCAATGACACAATGGATACAAGAGAACACTAGGTATAGAAATGAAGAAGAACCATCGAGGCTAGACTTAATAATTACATCTGAACCTAGAATAGTGGACAAGATTGAATATAAAACACCAATAGGTAAAAGTGACCACATATTGATTGAACTGGAACTTAATGAAGAAAAATATATGAAAAGAAATGAACAATATAGAAAAGGAAGAATGATGTATGAAAAAACAAACTTTGATAAAATAAGAGAATTCTTCCAACAAGAAAACTGGGAAGAAATATACAAAGAAGAAACATCAGTGGAAGAGAAATGGAATATTTTGACAAAAATTTACAAAGAAGGAGTGGAAAAGTATGTCCCAAGACAAAAACAAGAAAAAGAATATGTAAAATGCTGGTACAACAAAAGTTGTAGGGAGTTAAAAGACAAAAGAGACAAAGCCTGGACCGGATGGAAAAAAGACAGAAGACCTGAAAAATGGAAAATATATACTGGTTATAGAAATGAATATGTACAAAAGTGCAGAGAGGAAAAAAGAAAATATGAAAAAGATGTTATAGAAAAGTGTAAAGATCAAACAAAACTATTCTACAGATTTGTAAACAATAAACTGAAAAACAAACAAGACTTGGAGAAATTAAGACAAGGAGGAGTTGAATACACTGAGGAAATGGAAATGGCAGAAATTATGAACAAACATTTTAAATCAGTGTTTACAAGGGAAAATATACAACCTGAAGAGATTGAGTGGAAGGAAAAAGTCCCCCCTATGGAAGAAATAGAAGTAACGAAGAATGAAATATTGACACACTTGGGTAATTTTGATGTCAGAAAATCGCATGGGCCAGATGAAATAGCAAACTGGATTCTGAAAGAATGTAGGAATGAACTGGCAGACAAAATACATAGCATAATAAGCAGTTCCTTAAAAGAAGGAAAAGTTCCAGAAGATTGGAAAAAAGCAAATATAGTACCTATATATAAAGGAGGAAATAAAGAAGAACCTACCAACTATAGACCAGTCTCTCTAACAAGTACAATAGCAAAAATATGTGAAAGAATTATCAAAAGTAGATGGGTAAAATACTTGGAAAAAAACAACGTACTAAATCCAAGGCAATTTGGATTCAGACAAGGACGATCATGCGTCACCAATTTAATATGTTTCTATTCAAGACTAATAGATATAATACAAGAAAGAGATGGATGGGCTGATTGTGCATTTCTAGACCTAAAAAAAGCTTTTGACAAAGTACCACATAAGAAGTTGCTTAAGAAATTAGAATATGAAGGAGGAATACAAGGTAAATTGCTAAATTGGATGGAAGACTTTTTGCAAGAAAGAAAAATGAGAGTAGTGATAAGAGATCAGCACTCAAAATGGAATGAAGTAATAAGCGGTGTCCCGCAGGGAACAGTTCTGGCCCCAATAATGTTTGCTATATATATTAATGATATGGATGAAGGAATTGAAAGCTATATGAGCTTCTTTGCAGATGATGCAAAATTACTGAAAAGAGTGAAAACTGAAGAGGATTGTGAATCACTACAGAGAGATCTAAATAAAGTACAAGAATGGAGTAGGAAGTGGGAGATGGAGTTCAATACAAAAAAGTGTAGTATAATGGAATTTGGAAAAAGCAAAAACAGAATAACAGGATCATATAATTTGGGAGAAGAAGGAATAAAAAGAGTAGAAAATGAGAGGGACCTGGGAGTCATTGTTATGAATAATATGTCACCTGAGAAACATATAAATAAGATTTTTGGAGAAACTTATAATTTAATAAGAACAATCAAAGTGGCATTTACATACCTGGATGAAGAAATGGTGAGGAAAATCCTAATCACCCTGATAAGACCAAGATTGGAATATGCAGCAACGATATGGTCACCAAGTACAAAAAAATGTATAAAAAAACTTGAAAGAATACAAAGAGCAATTACTAAACTGGCACCAACACTCTCAAAACTATCATATGAAGAGAGACTACAAAAACTTAAACTACAGACACTAGAGCAAAGAAGAGAGAGAGGAGATTTGATAGCTATTTACAGAATCATGAAAGGCATAGAAATTACTGATAGAGAGAATCTGATAAAATGGGATGACAGAAATACAAGAGGACACGGAAAGAAAATAAAAAAAGACAACTATAGAAGAGATTTGAAAAAGAACAGCTTTCCTCACAGAGCAATAGACAGTTGGAACAAGTTAGATGAGAAAGTGGTGTGTGCAAAAACAATACATGAATTTAAAAATAGTTTAGATAAAATGAGATATGAAGACGGGACCTCACGAGCATAGCTCCCCTTCCCGTAAAATACAACTAGGTAAATACAACTAGGTAAATACACACACTCGTCGAAGCAACACCGCCCGTCGTCGCTGTCATCGCGCGACCAAGAAGAAGAGGATTTACGACGAAAAAGGAAAACCTGGTTTGTATTGTAGGGGTGGGGAGTGAACGTGAGTGCCCGAAATGGTATCTATGCAGTGCTAGTTAATTGTATTAACTCGAAATTAGCAAAAATGAATGAAAACGACTCGAAAGCCAGTTGCGAATCAGAGCCATCTGGCGGCAATCCACTGAACCGCGATGTAAACAAACAACTAAACACGTGTTACGACAATGACTTCATAGGGTTTGGTAAGTACGAAAGAAAGAACTTAAGTAGATTATTAGAGATAGAGAGAGAGATGAGCAAAAATAGGACTCGGTGGGAAAATGAAATCATGGACTTAAGAAAAGAGGTCATTGGGTTAATAGATTGTATAACTAAGGCTAATCTTGAAATTTCTGACCTAAGAAAAACTAACTTGGACCTTACAAACGAAATTAAAGAAATGAAAAGAGACATAAATGAACTGAAGAATGATAATGAAAAGAAGAAAACTAATGATAATAACAATAGCGAAAATCTAAAGCAGGAAGTGAACAACAAATTACAAGAATTGACACAAAAGATCGAAGAAAACTTAGGTGGGGACAGTATCCAGGAAATTAAGAAGTAGAAAGAAAATATTGAAAATAAAGAAATTGCTTTCAAAGAAATAGTCAAGCAGCAAATGCAAGATAATGCAAAAGACACAATCATCCAAGTGATTAACGAAAAAGCAAATTGGGTCAGGGATACAGTAGATAGGAAGAAATGTATTGTGGTTTATGGGCTTAAAGAAAAACAAGGATTGGCGAGGTACATGAGAGAAAAAGAAGAAAAAGAGACAGCAGTAGAAATCCTTAATGAAATTCAGGGGGGAGACAGTGATTCAGGCACAGACCTAGAAGAGACTTACAGAATTGGTCGCTATACTAAGGATAGGAATCGACCTCTAAAGATAAAACTAAGGTCACAAATGATAGTAGAAGACATATTTGAAAAAGTAGGTAACTTGGCAAAGAGTGAAAAGTACAATAAGATATGGATAAAAAGAGAAATGAGTACTGAGGAATTAGAAAAAGAAAGGGCACTAAGAGAAGAAGCAAAGGATAAAAACTTGAAAAGATCGGAGACAGAATGCAAAGAATTCCAGTGGAGAGTAATAGACCTGAGATTAAGACAATGGCGCTTCAAAACGAAAAAACCAAGGGAAGAAGAAACCAGGGAGAAGGAAGAAAATTAAAAGTGGCCTATACCAACATTGACGGACTAATTTCGGGACTGAACGAACTCAATGATTATCTGTTAGAAGCAAAACCAGACATAATGGGAATTGTAGAAACTAAACTAAGAGGTGAAATACCATCCACTGTTATCGGACAAGGTTTATACAACTACTGGATAAAAAACAGGGACAAGAAACAGGGAGGGGGAATCATGTTCTTGGCCAAGAAAGACCTAAAGGTGACAAAAATTGCAGAGGGCAAAGGTAATGTTGAATTGATCATGATAAAAGTCGAAGGCAAGAATATGAAAAGTAGAAAGTTTGTGGTGACTTATGTGCCTCCAAAAACAAGCGCTTGGAAAGAAAATGAACATACAAAAATGCTAGATGATACAAGAAAATCACTCAATGAGATACTAATGGGTAAGGGTAATCTGGTCATTATGGGGGACTTCAATTGCAAAGAAATTTGTTGGGACAGCATGACAGTGCAAGGAGATGACTCGTGGGGCAATGTACTACTAGATATGACCATGGAGTACACAATGACCCAATGGGTCCGTGAAAACACAAGGTACAGAAATAATGAAGAGCCATCGAAACTAGATCTAATATTTACAACAGACCCTGAAATAGTGCATAAAGTCCAGTATGAGACACCAATTGGAAAGAGTGACCATGTACTCATCGAAACTGTACTAAAGGAAGAAATATACATAGAGAGGAATGAAAAGCATAGGAAAGGAAGACTGATGTACAACAAAACAGACTTTACAAAACTAAAGACATTCTTCCGGAATGCAAACTGGGAAATATTTTACAGGGAAGAAACAACAGTGGAAGAGAAATGGAATATATTGATGGAAAACTACAATGAAGGTGTAAACAGGCATGTACCAAGACAAAAGCGAGAGAGAGAGTACATTAAATGTTGGTTCAACAAAAGATGCAGTGAGGCAAAAGACAGAAGGGACAAAGCTTGGAAAAAGTGGAGAAAAGACAAAAAACAAAGCAAATGGCAAATTTATGTTAACTATAGAAATGAGTATGTCAATGTGAGAAGAGAGGAAAAAAGGAACCATGAGAAGGATATTATAGACAAATGCAAAGAGCAACCCAAACTATTCTATCGGTATGTGAATGGTAAACTTAAAAACAAACAGGAAATGGTGAAACTATGCCAAGGAAACATAGAATACACAGAAGATTTAGAGATGGCCGAAGTCATGAACAATCACTTTAAATCTGTTTTCACCAGAGAGAAAATACCAAATTGTGACATAGATAAAAACAAGAAATCTCCCCTCATGAATGAGTTTACAGCATCACTAAAGGAAATATCAGAACATCTATCAAGGCTGGATGTCAGAAAATCACATGGCCCAGATGGTATTGCAAATTGGATTCTAAAGGAGTGCAAAGAAGAACTAACAGACAAAATACACATCTTGATAAACAGCTCACTCAAAGAAGGAAAGATACCCGAGGACTGGAAAAACGCTAACATTGTACCAATACACAAAGGAGGAAACAAAGAAGAACCCACCAACTATAGGCCAGTATCACTAACAAGCACCATAGCCAAAATTTGTGAGAAAATAATCAAGAATAGATGGGTAAAACATCTGGAAGACAATTACATATTAAACCCAAGACAATTCGGATTCAGGCAAGGAAGATCATGCTCCACAAACTTAATATGCTTTTACTCAAGACTAATAGACATAGTGCAAGAAAGAAATGGATGGGCTGATTGTGCATTCCTAGACTTGCAAAAAGCTTTTGACAAAGAAGTACCACACAGAAAACTACTAAAAAAACTGGAACACATAGGAGGAATACAAGGAAACCTACTAAAATGGATAGAGGACTTTCTGACTGGTAGAAAGATGAGAGTAGTGCTCAGAGAAAAATATTCAGATTGGAAAGAGGTGATCAGTGGAGTACCGCAAGGATCTGTGCTGGCACCAATAATGTTTGCTATCTATATGAATGACATGGACGAGGACGTGAACTGCTACATGAGCTTCTTTGCCGATGACGCCAAACTGCTAAGGAAAATAGAAACTGATGAGGACTGTGAAGCACTGCAAGAAGACCTAAATAGGGTATGGAACTGGAGTCAGAAATGGGAAGTGGACTTTAATACTAAGAAGTGTAGCATAATGGAGTTTGGAAAAAGCAAAAACAGAATATCAGGAAAATATACAATTGGAACCAAAGAAGTAAAGAAAGTAGGATCCGAAAAAGATTTGGGAGTAATTATCACGAACGACTTGTCCTATGATATACAGATTAACAAAATTGTCGGGGAGACTTACAACTTGCTAAGATCAATAAAAGTGGCGTTTACATACTTGGACGAAGACATGATAAAAAAAATATTGGTTACATTGATAAGGCCTAGATTAGAGTATGCGGTGACATTGTGGTCCCCCAGTACCAAAAAGAATATAAAGAAAATAGAAAGAATCCAAAGAGCAGCTACAAAAATGGCACCTGCACTTGCAAACCTATCATACGAGGAGAGATTGGCTAAACTGGAGTTACCGACACTGGAGCAAAGAAGAGAGAGAGGTGACCTATTGACCATCTACAGACTCATGAGAGGCACAGAGGTACTCGATAGAGAGAACTTACTTAACTGGGACAAAAGAAACACAAGGGGACATGGAAAGAAAATAAAAAAACATAGCTATAGAAGAGAACTGAAGAAAAACAGTTTTCCTCATAGAGTTTTGGACACTTGGAACAAACTGGACAATGAAATAGTATGTGCAAAAACCATTCATGAGTTTAAAAACAAACTAGACACTGCAAGATACAAAGGCGGGACATCACGAGCATAGCTCCCCTTCCCGCAAAATACAACTAGGTAAATACACATGACAGTCAAAGTGACAGCAAAGTTTGGAACTCCAGAAAAAAAAATCAAATTTTGTGGATCTCAACGATGAGTACCTGTGTTGTATTAATAGGGAAGGGAAAAGCTTGTGGTGTTGTGGGAATGTGAAGAAAAAGGAGGAGGGGAGGGATTACTGAGCAAAATGGAAGGAAATGAGGAAAATGGACAAATGGGCCCCGGAAGTCGGAAGGAATGTCAACAAAAGATGTGCAGACGATAGAGGTGAAATCCAAGAGATTAGTAAAAATGTAAAAATTAGAAATATAGATAAGAGCAGTGCAATGGAAGGTGAAGATAATTATTTCCATGGATTTAATGAGGGAGGAGATGACAACATCCCCCGATTAGCAAGTCTAGAGAAAATGAACAAACAGGAGGTTAGGTTCAGTCAACTTTCACGCATAACACAAAGAGTTGATAAATTGGAAGAACTAAAGAAGGAGAACCAAAATAAAGAAATAGAAGAATTATAAAGACAGTTAAAAGAAGTAAAGGATGAGAATGAGGAATTAAAGAAGAATAATTAAGGGAATAAAGAGTCCATAGCAAAAGAGCTACATGGCTAGAGAAAAGTCCAAGAGAACAAGAAAATTGAAGTTAGAGATATAGTTAACCAACAGATAAAAGAATAAACTAAGGACACAGTTATTAAAGTGATGAGGGAGAAGGAGAATATAGTAAGAGACTTTGCGGATAAAAAGAAATGTATAATTATGTTAGGGATGGAAGAGAAGCATAATCCAAATAGGACTACAAGAGTAAAAGAGAAGGAAAAGTAAACAATATATTAGAAGTAGTTCAAGAGGAATAAGAAACAGGGAATGAAATTGAAGAAATGTATAAAATGGGGAAATACAATACAGATAAGACCAGACCAATTAACCTCTTCACTCCGGGGCACATCGCATGTCTGGCAGCATTAGCTGCCTGACGTGAGATGTTGCGTCATAATAATCGCATTATAAAAGATAAAGTCAGTGTTCAATCATTTCTCTTTCACCCTGTATTTTGATAACCATATAAAATTGATGAAGCCAGTTTAGAGAGAATGAAAATTACGTAGGTACGACTACTAAATATAATCGAGATGCCGACATCGGCATCATCAAGTACCCACTTGCTCCTCATGCCGCCTATGTAGGCATCACCGTATGGAAGTGGTTAAGGTTAAATTCAGGTCACAAACGACAGTAGAGAATATCTTGGCAAAAACAGGGAAACTAGCAAAAAGTGATCTATATAAACAGATATGGAAAAAAGAGAGATGAATAAAGAGGAAAGACAGGATAAGAAAACAAAAAGACTAGAAGCTAAGGAAAAAATGAGAACAGAACAGAGTCAAAGAGAAATTCTATTGGAAAGTAGTGGATATGAAAGTGAAGAAATGGTTCATAGCAGAGAAAAACAGAAGGGAAACAGAAAACAGGGTGGAAGTAGCAGAAAATTAAAAGTGTCTTACACAAATATAGATGGCTTAATAACAGGCTTGAATGAACTGAAAGAGTACCTGAAGAAAAAAGAACCAAACATAATGGGAATTGTAGAAACAAAATTGAAAGGTCTACTACCACACGACAGTGTAGGACATGGAGCATATAATTATTGGATTAGAAACAGAGAGGTAAAACAAGGGGGTGGAGTTAAGTTCCTGACTAAGAAGGATATAAATGTGAGGAATGTCACATATGGAAAGAATAGAGTAGAGATGATTATGATGGAAGTGGAGGACAGGGATGGGAGGAGCAGGAAGTTTGTGGTAATTTATGTGCCTCCTAAAATGGCTTCATGGGAAGAGAGAGAACACAAAAATATGTTAGAAGACACAAGGATAACACAAATAAGATACCAGTAATGGAAGATGGAGGGAGAATAATAGGTGACTTTAATTGTAAAGAAATGTATAAATCAACCAAAACTATTTTACAAATTTGTAAACGGCAAACTGAAAAACAAACAAGAATTAGAGAAACTACAACAAGGAGTTGAATACACAGAGAAAATAGAAATGGCAGAAATTATGAACAAGCATTTTAAATCTGGGTTTACGAGGGAGAACATACAACTTAGAGATGTCGAGTGGGAGAAAGTCCCCCCTATAAAAGAGAGAGAAGTAACAAGAAAAGAAATAGTGAATCACTTGAGTAATCTCAATATCTGAAAATCGCATGGACCAGATGAAATGACAAACTGGATTTTGAGAGAATGCAGGAATTAACTAACAGACAAAATACATAGTCAAATAAGCAGTTCCTTGAAAGAAGGAAAAGTTCCAGAAGATTGGAAAAGAGCAAATATAGTACCTATATATAAAGGGGGAAACAAGGAAGACCCTACTAACTATAGACTGGTTTCTCTTACAAGTATGATAGCTAAAATTTGTGAAAGAACGATCAAAATTAGATGGGTAAGGAATTTGGAAAAAAACAACATAATAAATCCAAGGCAGTTTGGATTTAGACAAGGATGATCATTTGTCTGAAACTTAATGTGTTTCTATTTGAGGCTAATAGATGTAATACAAGAGATGGATGGGCTGATTGTGTATTTCTAGACCTGAAAAAAGCTTTTGATAAGGTGCCACATAAAAAGTTGCTAAAGAAATTAGAAATTGCAGGAGGAATACAGGGCAAACTGCTAAAGTGGATGGAAGACTTCTTGCATGAAAGAAAAATGAGTGGTGGTAAGAGACAAACATTCTAAATGGGATGAAGTTATTAGTGAAGTTCCACAAGGAACAGTTCTGGCCCCAATAATGTTTGCTATATATATTAATGATATGGATAAAGGAATTGAAAGTTAAATGAGCTTCTTTGCAGACGATACAAAACTGTTGAAAAAAGTGAACACTAGAAGATTGTGAGTCCCTGCAGAGTGATCTCAATAAAGTATGGGAATGGAGTAGGAAGTAGATGGAATTCAATAGTAAGAAGTGTAGTATAATGGAATTTGGAAGAAGCAAAAAAAGAATAGTGGGATCAAATAAATTGGGAGAGGAAGAAATTAAAAAAGTAGAAAATGAGAAGGACCTGGGAGTCATCATTAAGAATAATATGTCCCCTGAGAAACATATAAACAAGATTTTTGGAGAAACTTATAATTTAATAAGAACAATCAAAGTGGCATTTACATACTTGGATGAAAAAATGGTGAAGAAAATACTGGTCACTTTGATAAGACCAAGACTGGAGTATGCAGCGATGATGTGGTCACCAAGTACAAAAAAATGTATAACAAAACTTGAAAGAATACAAAGGGCAATGTACGAAATTGGCACCAACACTCTCAAAACTATCATATGAGGAGAGACTAGCAAAACTTGAGCTACAGACAGAGTGAAGAAGAGAGGAGACTTGATACTATTTATAGAATCATGAAAGGTATAGAAACTATTGATAATAAAATGTGATAGTAGAGATAAAAGAGGGCACGGAAAGAAAACTAAGGAAAACAGTTATAGAAGAGACCTGAAAAAGAACAGCTTTCCCCACAGGGTAATAGATGTTTGGAACAAGTTAGATGAAAATGTGGTGTATGCAAAAAGGATACACAAATTTAAAAACAGTCTAGATAAAACGAGATATGAAGACAGGACACCACAAGCATAGCTCCCCTTCCCGTAAAATACAACTAGGTAAATGCACACTAGCACACTCTTACACGCACATGCACACACTCATTTTTTAGGTCACTCTCTCTCTATATATGTATATATATATATATATATATATATATATATATATATATATATATATATATATATATATATATACAGTCGAACCTTGAAAGCCTGGACCCCGAATGCCCGGACCCTGAATGCCCGGACCCTTGTATGACCGGTCGAAATGAACAAAGGGCGGACTTTTCAAGCAAAGTTCCCTATTTGTCCGCTAGGTGGCAGCGACGGCCATACACGTGTACTCAAACCCGGCCCAGTCAAGCCGCCACCAGGGCTGTCGTTTCGTAGAGGTAAGATAGATTCTGGATGAAGAGAACGCCCCCGTTCCGTTTTCTCACCACGTCGATCTTGTCGTATTCAGCTGCAAATACCCTGTTTGTCGTGCTGCCGCTGAATTTACTGAAAGTACTGCTACCCGAGGTAATTCCCCCTTCTCTGTGGAATCTCGCTCTGGCAGGATTATGCCCAGCATAACTCTCCCTGCACGATCGGCGTAGCCTGTGTGGTTCTTTTGAAAATCGCCTTTACGGCGGGAGAGGTGGGACCATTTCCATCAAGACAAGCCCGGTCTCGCACGCTCTAGGTGCACTTGGGCCTCGTGTTCGTTTGACTGCTTGCAAGATAGACAGGTTTAGACATAGCACCAACGCGCTAGATAACGTCCGCGATCACCCGTCCCTTAGATTACGATTTTTTTTTCCACGTTACCGTTGCGCCTTAATTAAGTAATTTTCTCGTTATCAGTGCCGCCATGGCGGCTACTGATACTTCGACTGACGTCGAAAAAGCGTCGATGCGCTCCAGGTTCAGCAGCTCCATCGGACGATGAAGCTGCTGTAGTGATGGCCCCAGCTAGTGTAAAGGGTGGCAAGCTCCCCACCTTCAAGGTCGTACCCTCAGCGGGGTACGACACTGCTTTTGAGGTGGTGAGAGCTCTTGAAAAGGGCCCACTCCGTGGCAAGCTTCTGTCCCTCCGGCCCCTCAGCGATGGTAACGTGCTGCTGTTACCAAGCACTTACGAACTTGTCGAGGAGCTGGACGGGATCAAGTCGCTCGGTGGCAAGCCAGTGAACTTGGAGCGTCTCAACCCGGAGGACAGGAAACATCGACTCGTGGTTCACGATTACCCGACCAGTTATATGACGGAGGCCATCGAAGACCACAGTCAGGTAATCGCGGCCACGAGGATGCGCCGATGGGACAAGACCCCACACGCCAGGTCCTTATAACGATCAAAGGCGAACCCTTTGATAAGATAGACCTGGGATGGTATGGCAGGTATGATGTACGAACGTACATCCCTGATCCTCTTCGTTGCTTCAGGTGTCAGCGCTATGGTCACCACCAGGCGAGGTGCACTGCTAAGCAACCCAAGTGCGCCATTTGCAGCATGCCTCATGCCACCGAGACTTGTCTCAACAAGTTCAAGGCTGGCACTGAGACTGTTGCCAAGTGCCCCAATTGTGGAAAGAAGCACCACGCCTGGAATACCTCATGCGCAGTGCGTAAAGTGCAGGCCATTGCCTCTAAGGAGAGGACAGAGAAGCGACAGGACTTCATACCTGCCCCCCCCCCCCCCAGGAACATTTGTATGGGGCAGCAGGAAACACTCTCCTACTACTATACCACAACCACCTACACACAGTGCTCCTGATCTGAACAATCAGGAGCACTTTCCTTCACTGAAACCAGCTCCTACACAGACTAACACAAAGACACAACCAGCTCCAAAAAAAGCCACACCCACCTCTAAACCCGTGCCCGCCTCTAAACCCGCACCCACCTCCAAATCCACGCCTGCCTCCAATCCCACCCCCAAACCTAAAGCCAAACCCACGCCCCCAGTACCAACCCCACGAGCACAGGACCGACGGTCCCCTCCACCTCAATATCCGTCTAATGTCATCCCCCTTAGGGAGGATGATATCGACCTGATTGTGACTGCTGTCGTCTCTGCAGTCGCTACTACTCTCGGGGAAAGCGACCCAGAGAAGATGCTAGTCATGGTGGATAGGGCCGTCAAGAACGTGCTCAAACTCCTAAAAGAGAATAGGAACCCTAGGTGAAAGGAGAGGACTCCCTCCCCCTCTACCTCCTCCTCTCCTGCCTCCTCCCCTGCCTCCTCCCCCGCCTTTTCCACTACCTCTTCCTCAACCTCCTCCTCCTCCCCCTCCTCCTCCTCCCCCTCCTCCTCCTCCCCCTCCTCCTCCACTTCCCCCAAGCCCGCCACACCCACTTTTACCATTGGGAAAGCTACACCCACATCTTCAAAAACTAGGAAAGTGTCGTCTGCTAAACCCCAACGTCATTTTGCACTGAGGCTTGAAGACTCCTCTCCTGATGAGGAGGGAAACGCTCCCACTGTTACAAAGTCGCAACCCATCTTGTCGTCTGACCGGGGAGGACAAGATGAGGCTGTAATGGAAACCGACAGGGAAGAACATCGCCCTGTTCAATAATCACTTAAGGTTGCTACAGTGGAACGTAAACGGGTTCTGCAGCAAAAGCTCGTATCTCCTTGCGCTTGCGCAAGAGCATGATTACGACATCATACTTCTCCAGGAGACATTGGTGAGCGATGAGGTGCGATTTCCGGGATATCGCATCTTCTCCCTCCCTCGCTTACCCACTACTAGGGGTTGCATGATCTTAGTTAAATCATCCATCCCCTGTAGTGAGATCATGGACCCTGTATCATGTGGGGATGGTGTAGAAGTTCTTGCGGTTCGACTTCATCGGGCCCACGAAACGTACACCATCTACAACATGTACAGGGGCCAGAGAGCGGAAGTGGACCTTGGAGAAGTGTGTGCTCTTGCTGCGGACAGGCTCCTCATCATAGGAGGGGACTTCAACGCCCATCATGATATTTTGATGTCGCCCCAAGGGCCCAATGTCGCTGGGCGCCACTTAAGTTATGTACTAGATGAATGCCCTGCCATTGCGTTGTTGAATGATGGTAATCCAACGCACGTGCAAGGTGGACGACTTGATCTGACCTAGGCGACGGCCACTCTCCTCCCTAGGGTAACCTGGGAGGTGCATCCTATTGTCACTAGCGATCACTTCGGTGTCTCTGTGCACATACGGGATACACCACCCATACCAGCTTTATTACCTGTTCCCAGGTGGAAGACAGCTTTGGCAAACTGGCCAATATTTGCGAGGTCTATTGAAGAATGGGCAGCTTCCTACGTTCCACCACAGGACGTGGAAACGTTAGAAGCTGACTTTTCTGCAGCCCTTCAGGTGGCTGCCAACAGAGCCATCCCAAAGACTCGCCAGTCCCCCAGAGAACATAAGAACAGCTGGTACTATACCCCCGAGGTGAGAGAGGCCTACCATCGGGTGAACATGCTCAGGCGTGTTTTCCGACGGCGCCGAACTCAGACCAATTTGGCCAACTTGCGCGCTGTAGTTCATGACGCTCACGTCATAGCTGCAGATGCCAGAAGAGCTAAATTTCTTGAATGGTGTGAGGGCTTTAACGCTCACACCTCCCTAGCAGAGCTGTGGTCTAAGCTCCGTAAAGCTACTGGCAGGACTCAACCGCGACACACCCATCATGCCCCTGATGCTGAGGCGCAGCGGGTGGTGCAGGAGTTTGCCTCTTGCTCCAGCAGCACCTCACTCCCGCAGTGTGTTCAAGACACACTGCAGGACCTCCAAGGAGTGAGGCGTCATAGTGTTGAGGACATGATGAGTCGATCGGATGATACTGACGCTAGCTTTACGCTTCAGGAGCTACGGGTCACGCACAGGACCAGCTCAGACACGGCACCTGGAGAGGACCTCATCACCTATTCCATGCTGACCCACCTTGGGCCAGCGGATGACGAGGCACTTCTAAGGGTGATAAACGCGTCTTGGAGGACTGGCAAGCTACCAACAGCTTGGAAGACGGCAATCATAACGCCAATTCCAAAGCCAAAGGAACCTAGTGCTTATCGCCCCATCAGCCTGACAAGCTGCATGGGGAAGACAGCGGAGAGGATGGTGCTAAATAGGCTGCTGTGGAAGGTGGATCCAATGCATGAGCATATCCATGCTTACTGCAAGGGCACTGGCACAGCAAACCGTATTGCAACACTCCTCAATGCTGTCAGTGGCACACCGTCCATCATGGTCTTTTTGGATTTGGAAAAGGCGTTTGAGCTGGCTAGTCCACTTGTGATATTAGACACCCTTGCTTGCAAGGGCGTAAAAGGCAAGCTGCTTTCTTGGATATCTGACTATCTCAGTCACCGGTCTGCGAAAGTACGCTTCCAGGGTCATATATCAGAGGCCAGAATGCTGGAGAATGGCACTCCACAGGTGGGGGGGGGGGTCCTCAGCCCCACTCTGTTCAATGTGCTCGTCTCCAACATTCTGGAACTACCTCTACCCAATGGGTGCAAGGTCATCTGCTGTGCAGATGACATTGCGCTCATAATTACTAGGAAACGGCAGTGCTTCAACAGGGCTCAACGCTGTTTAAGCACTGTAGCGACGGAATGTTGCAGGTTAGGGTTAAAGATCTCCCCTACAAAATTGAAGGCCATGGCATTGAGACTCTGGAAAGAAGGGAAGCACCTCACCATCCAGGACCTTAGGCTGGACTGGGTTCACCAGTATCAGCATCTGGGGGTCTGGATTGATGAGAGGCTCATCTTTCAGAAGGAACTAGCCTATCTCAAGGAGAGACTGAAGGCAAGAACCACAGTTATGAGAGCAATGACGGGGAAGACACTTGGTGCCACGCATCAGGTCCTTCGCACATTCTATGTGCAAGCTGTCCACAGCTTAGTGGACTACGCAGCCCCAGCTCTCATAAATGTGGCGACTGCCAAGCTTGAAGACCTGGAGCCTTGCCAAAATGCCGCAGCAAGAATTATCCTGGGAGCTCAACCTTGGACCAAGATTGTTAACCTCCAGATGGAGGCTTCATTGCCTTCATTAACATCACGGGTCAGAAGGCTGGAGGTTGACTTTCTTGCCAAGATACTCCAGAGCCCCAGGATAACCGAGCTGAGTCAGAGCCTTGTGATAGCTCTGGGACGGGTGGATACTCTTATCCACTCTGATACCTGGCTATCACAGGTGGCTGGGCTCCTGGACTCCTTCAGGCTCACCAGCGTTCTCCTTGAGAAGGGTAGGGACTCTCCACACCCAGAGTTCAAGCCCCCACCACCATGGCTGTCGATACCTGCAACCTTCGTTGTCACAAAGCTTCCCAGTAAGAATAAGTTATGTGATCAGGAAAGAGAACGAGCGCAGGCCCTACAAGGCATCCGCACACTGTCGGAACCTGGAATGGCGGTCTATTACACGGATGGCTCCGTAGACCCCAACAGGCCTCGTAGTGCAGGGGCTGCTTTCGTGACGGATGGTCTGACCTACGGCAGGAGAGTATCTGATCATGCGTCCACTCTCCAAGCTGAGGCCATAGCGGTTCAAGGAGCATTAGAGCATGCTCTAATATCACGAACTGGTCCTGTAGTGATCCACACGGACTCACAGTCTGCTAGACAGCTTGGATTCAACACAGCCCAGCGACAATGTACGCCTACTGACCTCCATCCTAACACTCCTGCTGAAGCTACATCAGCAAGGCAGGAGTGTTACGCTCAACTGGGTGCCGAGTCATGTGGGCATTCCAGGTAACGAGCTAGCTGACGCCGCAGCAGAAGTGGCGCACCAAAGACCCGAAGTCGATGTTGTTGTCCCTCTTAGCAGAAATCAGTTGTGCATACGCACCAGGGCTCTCAATCAGGTACAACAGTTCCTCCAGCACAGACTGGAGGCAGAGGTGTCAGAGAGGGCGAGGTAGTACAGGGCAGTCACAGACTATGAGCCCCTTGTACTTCCTCGCTCCACACCTAGAAAAGTGGAAACTCTGCTCTTCCGTCTGCGGCTGGAGGACCGTTGTTTCTGGCAGATTAAGACCAACCCGACAGCAGGAGAGAAGAAATGCCAACATTGCCGCCACCCAGAAGCCACCTTAGAACACTACCTCAAGAATTGCCCCGCAACTGCTTTTCTGAGGAGAGGGCCTCCGACAACATCTGAGGGTCTTGTGCGTCGCCTATGCCGCCACTTAAGTAATTACGAACTGCGTCGGCTGGTGGAGTGTCAGCCCCCCCTATAAATTTATATTTATACATTTACTGTTAACATCTACATTACTTGAAACACCAACACCGAACACAGTATGAAGGGTGCATTCACTAGGATGTGCATACGTATTTCACATGCGTATGCACATCTTGTGAATGTATGAGTGGGTGTGGTTTAACCCGCACACACTCATAATTGAAAAAATCACCCTCCAAACGGGCTCACATGAAAAGCCCGTGGGAACAATTCCCAAATTTTACAGAACAGAAACGTTTCGTAGAATTTTGTACCTGAACGTAGTAAAATAGCGGCATGTGGCAACTGCACTAGGACATTAGGAATTTTTTCCTATATATCAGCGGGCCGTTAAAAACAATCAAAAACTCAAACTTTTGTTTAAAAATCGTAGAACTAGTTATCAAATAATAAATGGTACATCAAAATATGACTTTTATTGGTAATTGTGTTACTTATAAAATATCATACCCCAAAAGATACGTTTTTACCATGTAGAAAAAATTCTACGCTAAAGTTTCAGCTTTCTTTTAGTGTCATATTACCATATGAAGATCAAGCAAAATACTTGGGTCTGATTTTGGACAAAAGGTTGACATTCACTTATCACATAAATGAGGTTGTATACACTGTTAAACAGCGACTTAATATACTAAAGGTAGTGTCTTGTTTCAACTGGGGAGTAGATCGTATAACATTAATAAGGCTTTACCAAACACTGTGCCTTAGCAAAATGGATTATGGATGTCAAATTTATGGATCGACATGTAAAACTTCATTAAAGAAGCTTGATATAGTCCACAATATGGCTTTGCGGATCTGTTCAGGAGCCTATAGAACATCTCCAGTGGATAGCTTGTATGTGGACGCAGGAGTTCCTCCCCTCTATATTTGCAGGGAGGAATTAAGCCTTAGATATATATCTTGTCTTGACATCCAAACAGAATCCACACTTCAAATATGTAAAGCAGCCGGTAGACAGAGCTCCAAGGAAAAGTACTCTGCCAAAACCTTTAGAAGTGAGATGTGAAGTTGGGACAGAGAAGGTAGGACTTGTTCCTAATACAATTGCTGAGATCACGCCTCCCAAATTCCCTCCTTGGAACCGATGCCCCACTGTAATATGTCCTCTTAAAAAGAAGAAAAATAGAACTGCTGTAGAGTTAAAAAGCGAATTTTTAGAACATTTATCAGTACATGCTGATTCAATTTTTATTTATACAGATGGATCAAAATCCCAAGATGGTGTTGGTTGTGCTGTTGTATCTGATAGCACAGTTTTAAAGAGAAAGTTGCCTCATTTTAGCTCTGTTTTTACTGCTGAACTGCTGGCAGTCAGCAACGCCCTCAAATTTGTTTTTAATTCTGTTCCATGTAATAAGAATGTCGTTATTTTCACAGACTCCATGAGCATTGTATCCTCTCTAAATACATTATTACCTCGTCACTTTTTAATCCAAGAAATACATGACTGGTTGATTCTCATTAACAACAGAAAGAAAATAAAAGTAAACTTTTGCTGGGTGCCATCCCATGTGGGTATCACTGGAAGTGAACAGGCTGATGCTGCAGCGAAAACCGCCACTAGGCTCAACCATATAACAGACCAAAAGATCCCACATACAGATTTCAAACAAGTAATTCATTGTTATACAATGGAAAAATGGCAAGAACAATGGACAAGGCTGGACGGTAGTTACAAGTTAAAAGAGATTGACCCCATGGTGAACCCTTGGAAGTCTCATTCTTTGGACAGAAGGTCAAGTATTGTTCTAACAAGATTGAGAATTGGCCATTCCTACATTACCCATAAATGTTTGATGGCAAGTGGAGCAGAAAGGCTGGCCCCCCAATGTCCCACTTGCCAAGTAGTTTTTACAATAAAACACATTTTAATTCAGTGCCCTGCATTCTCTAATAAGCGTAGGGCAAATTTTTTAACAAATTTATCTTTTAAACAAATTTTAGGGGAGGAAGCTCACGTGAAGTTTTTGAAAGACATCGGTTTATTTTATGAAATTTAAGATTGTGTATATGTGTTTTTGTGAATGTTTATTGTTTTTACTGTTTTACTTGAATTTTTATCTATATGAGATAAATATGCGCTAAATGGCCTACAGGCTCTGGCGCTTGGCCTTTGAGCCAAAATTTTTTATAAATCATAAATCTCTCTCTCTCCCACTCTCTCTCTCTCCCTCTCTCCCCTCCTCCCCTCTCTCTCCCCTCTCTCCTCTCTCACTCACCTCTCTCTCCCTGCCCTCTCTCTCTGTGCCCTTTCTCTTCCTGCCCTCTTTCTTCCACCTCCATCTCTCCCTACTGTCTCTCTCCATCCTTTCTCTCTCTCTCTCTCTCTCTCTCTCTCTATCCCTCTCTCTCTATCCCTCTCTCTCTATCCCTCTCTCTCTCATCCTCTTGTTCTCTCTTACTCTCACTCTGTCCCTCTCCCTGCCTCTGTGTATGTCTCTCTCTATCTCTCTCTCTCTCTCTCTCTCTCCCCCTCTCCCTCTCCCCCTCCCTCTCTTTTCTCCTTTTTATCTGTCTGGCCTCTGTCCTTTATTTTTCTTGTCTCTCCTTTGCCCTCTTTCTCTCTCCTTTTTTTTTCTTATGGTCATATATGTTGGTTTTTGTCATTAGAAATTAAAACAATGATGTGGACCTTTTACTTTTTTTACTGGAAACATGAGAACAACTTTTTAGTCAGGTCACCTTGATGTTAAAGTTATAATATACAAAGGAGGCTGTTTATATTAAGAATCACTAATCTTTAGTAGTGGATAAACTTGTTTTAATGTTATTTTACAATAATTAGTAGTTGTTTGTGATTATAATTGTTTCAGGTGACTCAAAAAAGGAACAGAGTGGCTTTGCAGAGAAGTTAACTGTACAGGTACTGAGAAACATTCAGATTACCATCAAGGATATCCACATCAGGTAACTGACTAGTTATATAATTTAACAACACATGTACATATACATATACAAACTGGGAAAAAATTAAAATAAAGAAACAAAGATGGAAGAGATGTGGAACATTTGAAAAGAAAAATGCAATGAGGAAACAAATAAATACCAAAGAAGAAACAAAAAATGGTATACATAAAGTGGGGGTATAATATGTATGTATATATATGTATTTACCTAGTTGTATTTTGCGGGAGAAGAGCTATGCTCATAGGGACCCGCAGTTGTATCTTTCCGCATCCAGTTCTTTCTTAAAGTCGTGTATAGTTTTAGCACTCACTGTTTTCTCTTTTAATTTATTCCATGTATCTATCACTCTATGTGGAAAGCTATTCTTTTTCAGATCTCTTCTGTAACTCCTTCTTAAGTTTCTTCTTGTGTCTCCTTGTATTTCTATTGTCCCATTTAAGTAGATCATCCCTGTCAAGGACATCCATCCCTTTCATAATTCTATATATGGATATCAAATCGCCTCTTTCTCTTCTTTGCTCCAGAGTTAATAATTTTAGTTTTTCTAATCTTTGTTCATATTTCAGCATACTGAGTGTTGGTGCCATCTTTGTTAGTGCTCTTTGAATTCTTTCTAGTTTCTTTGTTGTTGTTTTTTGTACTGGGTGACCATAGTGTCACTGCATACTCCAATTTTGGTCTTATCAGTGTAACTATGATTTTCTTCACCATCTCCTCATCCATGTAGTCAAAGGCCACTTTCATTGATCTTATTAAGTTGTAGGTTTCTCCAACTATTTCATTTACATGTTTGTCTGGTGTCATGTCATTTGAAATGATCACTCCTAGGTCTCTGAATTTACTTTTGTATGTATGTATGTATATATATACAGACGCTCCTCTACTTACGTTCATTCGTTTTACATTTTTTCAATTTTACGTTTGAACTGACTAAAAAAAAATTGTAAAAAAAAATAATAATTTGAGTGAATTTTTTAGTTCAGCGCGCGCTCCGTAGTTCAAGCGATACTTGCGCATCATGCTGCGTCCATTGTTTACATTTTACAAACGACAAACTGAACATGCCTTGCCTCCTCCTCCTCCTCCTCCACCATCTCAATTTATGTCGCTTGAATTTAATTGATTTGAAATTAATGTTATTATTTTACAATGTTATGTGTATAATTAATGATTTAGGGGTGTTTTATAAGATACGGTAATAGAATTTACGGATGTATAGTACAGTAACAACTTACGTTCATTTTCAACTTCCGTTTGGCCGTTCGGAACGTAACTAAAACGTAAGTTGAGGAGCGTCTGTATATATATATATATATATATATACACACATACAGCCACTCCTCGTTTAACGACGACAATTGGGACCAGCGCGCCATCGTTAACCGAATTGGTCGTTAAGCGAAAGTGTATACATATACGTACATGTACTGTATGTACAATGTCCAGCAATACATGTATCTTTATTTTCGTGTATTTTCCCTCTTTTATACAGTATATTAAAGCTTTATTTACTGTTTATTTACGGTGGTCTCAAACTGTCCGGAAATAGATTCAATTTGGAAGTAGGTAGAAACAACTTTGCCAACCGTGTAGTTAATGAATGGAATAAACTTCCTGCACAGGTAGTGCAATGTAGTTCAGTTCGAAGCTTTAAGAATCATTTAGATAAATACCTAAGTAAGATGCTGTAATGATTATAATTTATCTTATATTATTTGTTTTTGTTTTGTTATCATTTGTCTGTCTGATTTTTATTTATTATTATATGTCAATTTATTATTATTTACTATTTACCTCTTTGTTTATTATTTAACTATACCTATGCATTTATTTATGTATTTTATTTGTTATTTACATTATCATAGTTTTTATTTATTATTTTATCATTAATATGATTTTTTTTTTGCATCCGACCTAGATATGGATCAAAAGGTCTCCTGTCGGTATGCTCCGCCTTTGTAATCCTTTGTAATTACCGTATATGACCAAATCCGCGTATGCTGACATTCCATATTGAATACCGGGGTATTTTTTTAGTTTCAACCATGGGCGCAATATAGCAAAAGAAAATTAATTATTAATTTTGTGAATTAAAATGTATCAACGTAATATGCAATTTTGTGGGTGGAAATGAAAGTAAAAAATACCATGCTACAAGAAAATATGCTAATGAACGAAGTCGGTAGCATAGGATTAGGACGCCATCTTGTTGTCTGCCAACGTCTCTCACGACGACGACAACGAGGACGAGCCAGATGACATTTAATTTGCAGGTAATGATTTATCAAACACAGGTCAGGTTAGTTTAGATTAGGTTAGACGAATTCATCATCCTTTTATTTCTTCGACATCGGCATCTATCATAACAAACATGGTGTACCATTCGTCCGACATGACTTCGTTACTTACGAAACTTGTTTTAGCACCTCTTTTTTTTTCCGCTCACAAAATTGCATATTACTTTGATACATTATAATTTACAAAATTAATAATTAATTTTCTATTGCTATATTGCGCCCATGGTCGAAACTAAAAATTTACCAATACCGGTATATACTGTACCCCAGGTAGTTTTTGCAGCTTGCAGGATGGTAATGTAGACCTAAGCTTCAGAACATTTTACCTCACAGCTAATATCCACCGTACAAGTTCAATTATAACATCATACAAATTTGCCTCAGCCAACTTAATTATCGTACACGACGTCATAACTTCGGGAGATTTATGTTAAACGTCTGTCATAAAGCCTGTCGTAACTCCGCGTCATCGCTAACCGAGTAGGTTGTTAAACAAGGAGTACCTGTATATACAGTAGAAGCCCGATTTAACGAAACAATTCAGCCAAGGTCCAGTCCGCTAAAGTGAATTTTCCGTTAAATTGAGCGAGTGAGCGTTGGTGTAACAGTGTTGCCAGAGCAGATTGTAAAAATGATACGTACCTAAAAATTCCCTAGTGTACACACACACACATACAGTATATATATTATTGTAAGTGAATTATAGGCAGCACAATCGTGAATTGCAAACGAACAGCAACATGCAGTAATTTGTTGCAACATGTATTTACCTAGTATTTACCTAGTTGTATTTTACGGGAAGGGGAGCTATGCTCGTGGTGTCCCGTCTTCATATCTCATTTTATCTAAACTATTTTTAAATTCATGTATTGTATTTGCACACACAACTTTCTCATCTAACTTGTTCCAACTGTCTATTACTCTGTGAGGAAAGCTGTTCTTTTTCAGATCTCTTCTATAGCTGTCTTTTTTTTATTTTCTTTCCGTGTCCTCTTGTATTTCTATCATCCCATTTTATCAGATTCTCTCTATCAGTAATTTCTATGCCTTTCATGATTCTGTAAATAGCTATCAAATCTCTTCTCTCTCTTCTTTGCTCTAAGGTGTACGTAATAGAAAATACAGTTCAGTACACTGTATATACAGTACATTTACATGCCTGTATTACAGTTATTATTACAGAATTATTAGTATAAAAGTATTATTATTAGTGTTAGAGTATTATTCTTATGTGTTTCTATGCCATATCATACATTACCTATACGTATACCGCTACGAAAATTTATGGGTGTTAGGGCGATATTTTCGATGACTGGACTTTTGGCATGACCGGACTTTTGGCATGACCGGACTTTTGGCATGACCGGACCACCCTTCCCCCCAATTAGTCCTGGCTTTCGAGGTTCGACTATATATATTTATATGATTTACCTAGTTGTATTTTACGGGAAGGGGAGCTATGCTCGTGGTGTCCCGTCTTCATATCTAATTTTATCTAAACTATTTTTAAATTCATGTATTGTTTTTGCACACACCACTTTCTCGTCTAACTTGTTCCAACTGTCTATTACTCTGTGAGGAAAGCTGTTCTTTTTCAGATCTCTTCTATAGCTATCTTGATTTTCTTTCCATGTCCTTATGTATTTCTATCATCCCATTTTATTAGATCCTCTCTATCAATAATTTCTATGCCTTTCATGACTCTGTAAATAGCTATCAAATCTCCTCTCTTCTTTGCTCTAGTGTCTGTAGCTAAGTTTTGCTAGTCTCTCTTCATATGATAGTTCTGAGAGGGTGCCGATCTTGTAATTACTCTGTATTCTTTCAATTTTTTTTTATACATTTTTTTGTACTTGGTGACCACATTGTTGCTGCATATTCCAATCTTGGTCTTATCAAAGTGATTAGTATTTTCTTCACCATTTCTTCATCCAGGTATGTAAATGCCACTTTGATTGTTCTTATTAAATTATAAATTTCTCCAAAAATCTTATTTTATACTACGACTGTCCCTCCGTTATGCTGTCCCCCAGCCCCTTGCTGCTGTCCTGTACCATTCTCTTAGTATTCATTTTCTGCTGTGGGGGAATTCCCTGTGGTGGGGGAAAAGAATACTGCCAACAAGTATTTCCACTTGGATCGTAAGAGGCGAGAAGAAAGGGACGGGGAGTGGGACTAGGCATCCTTCTCCTTGTAGCCCCACAGGGGACATTTTTAAACGAAAAAGTAAAGGTCTGGGAGTTTTCTGTCCTCTTGTATTTCTATCATCCCATTTTATTAGATCCTCTCTATCAATAATTTCTATGCCTTTCATGATTCTGTAAATAGCTATCAAATCTCCTCTCTTCTTTGCTCTAGTGTCTATAGCTCAAGTTTTGCTAGTCTCTCTTCATATAGTTCTGAGAGTGTTGGTGCCAATCTTGTAATTACTCTTTGTATTCTTTCAAGTTTTTTTATACATTTTTTTGTACTTGGTGACCACATTGTTGCTGCATATTCCAATCTTGGTCTTATCAAAGTGATTAGTATTTTCTTCACCATTTCTTCATCGATGTATGTAAAGGCCACTTTGATTGTTCTTATTAAATTATAAGTTTCTCCAAAAATCTTATTTTATACTACGACTGTCCCTCCGTTATGCTGTCCCCCAGCCCCTTGCTGCTGTCCTGTACCATTCTCTTAGTATTCATTTTCTGCTGTGGGGGAATTCCCTGTGGTGGGGGAAAAGAATACTGCCAACAAGTATTTCCACTTGGATCGTAAGAGGCGAGAAGAAAGGGACGGAGAGTGTGACTAGGCATCCTTCTCCTTGTAGCCCCAGAGGGGACATTTTTAAACAAAAAAGTAAAGGTCTGGGGGTTTTCTGACCAGCACCCTAAGGTTTGGGTCTTTTAATGTGCATGGATGTGGTACATATGAGAGTAAAAGGGAAGAGATAGGTAGTATGTTTGTGAGAAGAAAGATGGATGTGTTGGCTTTGAGTGAAACTAAGTTGAAAGGGAAGGGTGAGTGTAAGTTTGGGAGTGTAAGTGGGAGGTTATCAGGAGTGAAGAGAGGGCGAGGGAGGGAAGGGGTGGCTATTCTAGTAAGTGAAGAGATAGGTAAACGGGTAGTGGAGTGGAAGGAGGTTTCCTCAAGGATAATGTGGATGGTGAAACTGGGAAAGGAGATGTGGGTCTTTGTAAGTGTATATGGGCCTGGCAGTGAGAAGAGTGTAGAAGAAAGGGAGGCCTTTTGGATAGATTTAAATGAGTGCATAGAGGATTTAGGGAGAAATGTCAATGTAATAGTACTGGGAGACCTTAATGCTAGGGTAAGAAATTATGCAATTGATGGAGTGGTTGGGAAATGTGGAGTTCCAGGAAAGAATCGTAGTGGAGAGTTGATGGTGGAAATGTGTCTAGAGAGTTGATGATAGCAAATACAGTGTTTCGGAAGAAAGTCAAGCATAAGTACATATGGGAGAGGGTGGTGGATGGAAGGATGGTAGATAGAGCGTTGATGGATTATGAAGTGATAAATAGGAAGAGTTAAGGATGTACATGTGCTAAGGGGAGAGGGTGGGGGAATATCAGATCCTTTTTTGGTGGAAGGTAAGTTGAGAGTGGAGGATAGATGGAGAAAGAGGAAAGGGACAAAAGGTAGGGAGGTGCTTAGAGTGAACTCTGAATGAAAAGGAAAAGGAGGAGTAGTAAAAGAAGAAGCTGAAGGAGGAGTGGGAGGGAGTGAAGGATAGAGTAGAGGTAGGTGTGGAGGAGGAATGGGGATGGTTCAAGGAGGGAGTCACAAAGTGTGTAAGGATGGTGTGTGGAACATGAAGGACAGGAGGAAATAGAAGGAAGGGTAGTGAATGGTGGGATGAGGAAACAAAGAAGGTTGAAGAGAAAAAGAGAGCTTTCACAGATTGGTTACAAAATAGGACGAGGGAGTCATATGAGAGATACAAAGAAAAGAAAAGAGAAGTAAAGCCAAAGGTAAAGGAGGCAAAGAGGAGAGCAGATGTGAAATGGGATAAGAGTATGACAGAAATTTTTGAAAGAAATAAAAAGATGTTTTGGAAAGAAATTAAGAGAGGAAGAGGAGGCGAATCAAGTAGAGAAGAAAAGGTAAAAGGTACAGATGGAGAGATGATAATGGAAGAGAAGGCAGTAAGGGGAAGATGGGCAGAATATTTTAGGGAGTTGCTAAATGTGAAGGAGGATAGGGAGGGAAAGATAGTTGCAGTGGGAAATGCTAAGAAAATGAGTGACGAATGAGGAAAATGGAGGAGAAATAAGGAAGGATGAAGTGAAGGCAGTTGTTAAGATGATGAAAGCAGGTAAGGCACCTGGGTTGGATGGATGCCATGTAGAATGTCTGAAGAAAGGAGGTACAGTGATGGTGGACTGGCTGGTTAGGTTATTTAATGTTTGCTGGAGAGAGGGTAGAGTGCTGGAGGAGTGCCTGTATAGTTCCACTTTACAAGGGAAAAGGGGACAAGTGTGAATGTAGTAGTTTCAGAGGGATTAGCTTGTTAAGTGTAGTTAGGAAGGCTTATGGGAGGATCTTGATTGAGAGGATTAGGAGAGGAACAGAGGGAGTAATTGGTAAGGAACAGTGTGGATTTAGGACAGGTAGAGGTTGTGTAGATCAGATCTTTGTGGTAAGACAAATATGTGAGAAAGCTATATGAAAAGGGAAGGATGTTTTTTGGGCTTTTATGGATCTGGAAAAGGCTTATGATAGGGTAGACAGAAAGGCACTGTGAGAGGTTATGCAGACATATGGGATAGGAGGAAAGCTTCTAGGAGCTGTCAAGAGTTTTTATGAGAGTAGTAGAGCTTGTGTCAGGATTAGAAATGGAGAGAGTGAGTGGTTCGAGATAAAGGTGGGACTTCGTCAAGGATGCGTTATGTCGCCCTGGCTGTTCAACTTATACATGGATGGGGTGGTGCAAGAGGTAAATGCAAGGGTAGTAGGTCAGGGATTGGAGATGGTTAAAGAAAATGGAGAAAAGTGGGAGGTGAGCCAGCTGTTGTTTGCTGACGACACTGTGCTTGTTGCAGGATCAGAGGAGGGACTGAGGGAGATGGTGACAGAGTTTGGGAGAGTATGTGATAGAAGAAAGCTAAAGATAAATGTGGGGAAAAGTAAGGTGATGACATGTACAAGGGGTGAAAGTGGCAGTAGACTGGAAGTGAGCATTAAGGGAGAGCGACTGGAGGAAGTGGATAGTTTTAGATACTTGGGTGCAAATGTGGCAGGAAAAGGTGGAGTGAAGGTGGAGGTAGAATGTAGATTGAGAGAAGCGAGTAAATACCTTGGTAGATTGAAGAGTGTAATGAGGAATAGAAATTTGGGAATGGATGCTAAGAGGAGAATGTATGAATGAGTGATTGTGCCAACAGCACTGTATGGGGTAGAAACATGGAACATAAGAGAAGAAGAGAGAAGGAGTTTGAATGTGTTTGAGATGAGGTGTCTGAGAAGTATGATGGGGGTTACTAGGCTAGATAGAGTGAGAAATGAGGAGGTGAGGAGGAGAACAGGGGTGGAAAGGGAGTTGGGAGATAGGGTTGATGAAAGAGTATTAGGATGGTTTGAACACATGGAAAGAATGAGTAAAGAAAGACTAGTAAAAGAGGTATGGAAGGCAGATGTGGAGGGAGTGAACATGAGGGGACATCCTAGGATGAGGTGGATGGATGGGGTGAAGGGGGCTTTAGGGAAGAGGGGAATGTCTGTTGAGGAAGGACGGGAGAGGACAGAAGACAGGGGTGAAGGGAGAATGGATGTATATGGATGATGTTGTGATGCATGAGGTGGAATGGGTGGGGAGATGGGGGGGTGAGGTAGTATGTGTGAGCAAAATTTGACGCAGCCTGAAGGGATTTTTCCCCATTTCCTTTTAAGCATGAGGGGACGGGGAGGGGGTCGCCAATTTGATGAAGCTGTGGATGTGGTGTGTCTTGCGACACTGCTTGTGACCCATGGCAGTGGAAAAGGTGCAGGGATGACCTGTCATCCAGGAGGTGCTAAGATGAGAGGGAGGGTGGAGGGGTGTGGAGTGTATTCAGGGTTGGAATGGGTGGGAATGATTTTATGCCTTTTCCTTTTTGGCTACCTCCCTTGTAAGGGGGAAAAAGCCTTGGTATATGTATGTATGTGTCTCAGGTGACATATTGTTCATAATAATGACTCCTAGGTCCTTCTCATTTTCTACTTTTTTTATTCCTTCTTCCAGTTTATATGATCCTATTATTCTTTTTTTGCTTTTTCCAAATTCCATTATACTACACTTTTTAGTATTGAACTCCATCTCCCACTTCCTACTCCATTCCCATACTTTATTGAGATCACTCTGTAGTGACTCACAATCTTCTTCCGTGTTTGCTCTTTTTAATAGTTTTGCATCATCTGCAAAGAAGCTCATATAACTTTCAATTTCCTCATCCATATAATTAATATATATATAGCAAACATTATTGGGGCTAGAACTGTTCCTTGTGGAACACCACTTATTACTTCATCCCAATTTGAGTCATTTTTCTTTCTTGCAAGAAGTCTTCCATCCATTTAAGCAGTGTGCCCTATATTCCTCCTTCAGTTTCTAATTTCTTAAGCAACTTCTTATGTGGTACTTTATCAAAAGCTTTTTTTTAGGTCTAGAAATGCACAATCAGCCCATCCATCTCTTTCTTGTATTATATCTATTAGCCTTGAATAGAAACATATTAAATTAGTGACGCATGATTGTCCTTGTCTGAATCCAAATTGCCTTGGATTTAGCACTTTGTTTTTTCCCAAATACTGTACCCATCTTTTGATAATTCTTTCTCAAATGTTTTGCTATTGTACTTGTTAGAGAGACTGGTCCATAGTTGGTAGGGTCTTCTTTATTTCCCCCTTTATATATAGGTACTATATATGCTTTTTTCCAGTCTTCTGGAACTTTTCCTTCTTTCAAGGAACTGTTTATTATGCTATGTATTTTGTCTGCCAGTTCATTCCTGCATTCTTTCAAAATCCAGTTTGCTATTTCATCTGATCCTTGCGATTTTTTGTCATCAAGATTACTCAAGTGTTTCATTATTTCATTCCTTGTTACTTCTTTTTCTTTCATAGGGGGGGACTTTCTCTTCCCATTCAATCTCTCCAGGTTGTATGTTCTCCCTTGTAAACACTGATTTAAAACGCTTGTTCATAATTTCTGCCATTTCTATTTCCTCTGTATATTCAACTCCTTGTCTTAATTTCTCTGATTCTTGTTTGTTTTTCAGCTTGTTGTTAACAAATCTGTAAAATAGTTTTGGTTGATCTTTACATTTTTCAATGAGATCTTTTTCATATTTTCTCTTTTTCTCTCTGCACACTTGTACATATTCATTTCGATAACAAGTATATATTTTCAATTTTTCAGGTCTTTTGTCTTTCTTTAATTTGGTCCAGGCTTTATCTCTTTTGTCTTTTAACTCCCTACAACTTTTGTTGTACCAGCACTTTACATATTCTTTTTCTTGTTTTTCTCTTGGGACATACTTTTCCACTCCTTTTTTTTTTTTTTTTTTTATAACTTTTTGTCAAAATATTCCATTTCTCTTCTACTGTTGTTTCTTCTTTGTATATTCCTTCCCAGTCTTCTTTTTGAAAGAATTCTCTTATTTTATCAAAATTTGTTTTTCATGCATCATTCTTCTTTTCTATAGTTTTCATTTATTTTCATGTATTTTTTCTCATTTAATTCCAATTCAACCAATATGTGGCCACTTTTACTTATTGGTGGCTTATATTCAATCTTTTCCACTATTCTAGGTTCAGATGTAATTATTAGGTCTAGTCTCGATGGTTCTTCATTTCTATACCTAGTGTTCTCTTGAATCCATTGTCATTGTATGGTCAATAATCATCTCTAGTAGAACATTTCCCCATGCGTCGTCTCCACCCTTTACTGTCATCTCTTCCCAGCAGACTTCTTCGCAATTAAAGTCGCCCATCATAACTATTCTTCCTCCATCTTCCATTATCTTATTTAATGTTATTCTTGTGTCTTCTAACATACTTTTATGTTCACTCTCTTCCCACGCGGCTGTTTTTGGAGGCACGTAGTTTATCACAAACTTTCTGCTCTACTTTTCTCTGTCTTCCATTTTGATCATAATCATCTCTACTGTATTCTTTCCATATGTGACACTCTTTACATTTATATCTTTCTTGGTCAGGAACATAACTCCACCCCCTTGCTTTGTCTCTCTGTTTCTAATCCAATAATTATATGCATCATGTCCTACACTGTTGGGTGGTAGTGGACCTTTTAATTTTGTTTCTACAATTCCCATTATGTCCGGTTCTTTTTCCTTCAGATAATCCTTCAGTTCATTCAATCCTGTTATTAATCCATCTATATTTGTGTAAGGCACTCTTAATTTTCTGCTACTTTCATTGTATTTTCTGTTTCCCTTTTGTTTTTCTCTGGTATGGTCCATTTCCTCACTTTCATATTCACTACTCTCCCATAGAATTTCTCTTTTTCTGTCTGTTCTGTTCTCGTTTTTTTCCTTAGCTTCTTGTCTTTTCATTTTTTCCTCCTCTCTTTCCTCTCTATTCATTTCTCTTTTTATTCATACCTTTTTATGTTCACTGTTTGCTAGTTTCCCTGTTTTTGCTAAGATATTTTCTGCCATCGTTTGTGACCTGAATTTAATCTTAATTGGTCTGGTCTTATCTGTACTATATTTTCTGAGTCTATACATCTCTTCAATTTGTTTCATGATTTCAGTTTCATCTTCCTGAACTAATTCTAGTAAACTGCTTACTTTTTCTCTTTCCACTTTGATTCTTGTGGTTCTATTAAGATTATACTTCTCTTCCATTCCTAATATAATTATACATTTCTTTTTATCTGCTAAGTCTCTTACTATATTCTCCTTCTGTCTCATCACTAATAACTGAGTCTTCAGTTTGTTCTTTCATTTGCTGTTTTATTATGTCAATAGATGTAACTTTACTGTTTTCTTGGATTTTTTTCCAACCCTGTGCTTCTTTTGCTATGGACTCTTTATTCTCTTTGTTCATCTTTTTTAATTCCTCATTCTCATCTTTTACTTCTTTTAACTGTCTTTTTTAATTCTATTTCTTTAGTTAGGTTTTTGTTCACCTTCTCGAATTCTTCCAATTTCTCAACTGTCTGCGCAATGTCTGCCATTTTACCGAACCTACTCTCCCAATGTTCGGTCATTTTCTCAAGTTTTTCCTCTAGTCTTGCTAATCGGGGGAGGTTGGTATCCCCCACCCCCCTCATTAAATCCCTGGAAATTATTATCCTCACCTTCCATTGTGCTGCTCTTATCTATATTTCTAATCTTTACATTTTTGTTAATCCTGTCATCACCAAAATCATCATCGGTCCTTCGCTTGTTTACAAGACGCCTGGCCTCCTGGACCAAGTCCTCCCCTTCCTCATTATCTTCCATTTCCCTCAGTAATCCCTCCCCTTCTCCTTTTTTATCACCTTCCCACTACACCACGAGATTTCCCCTTCCCTGTAAATGCAATAAGGTACTTGACGTTGAGATCCATGAAAATTTCACTTTTTCTTCGGAACTCCAATCTTCGCCGTCCATCCGACAAATGTGTGTGTGTGTGTGGGTGAGGGAGTATGTATGAGGGGACAGAGAGTTGATGATAGGAAATACAGTGTTTAGGAATAAAGACAATTATAAGTACACATGGGAGAGGGTGGTGGATAGAAGGGTGGTAGATGGAGCATTAATGGACTATATAGTGGTAGCCAGGAGTTAGTAGGAAGAGTTAAGGATGTACATGTTCTAAGGGGAGAGAGTGGGGGAATATCAGATCATTTTTTGGTGGAAGGTAAGTTGAGAGTGGAAAAAAGGTGGAGAAAGAGGAAAAGGGCAGAAGGTAGGGAGGTACTTAGAGTGAACTGCTTAAATGAGAAAGAAAAGGAGGAGTATAAGAAGTTGAGAGAGGAGTGGGAGGGAGTGAAGGATAGAGTAGAGCTAGGAGTGGAGGATGAATGGGGATGGTTGAAGGAGGGAGTCATAAGGTGTGCAAAGATGGTGTGGAAGGCAGAGGTGGAAGAAGTGAACATGAGGGGTCGACCTAGGATGAGATGGATGGATGGATGGATGGGGTAAAAGGGGCATTGAGGAAGGATGGGACAGGACAGAAGATAGGGGTGAATGGAGAAGGGTTGTGTATGGCTGATGTTGTGATGCATAAAGGGTGGTGGATTGGGGGAGAGGGAGTATGTATGAGAAATAAATTAATGCAGCCTAAAGGGATTTCTCCCCGTCTTCTCCTTTTCTACATGAGGGGACGGAGAGGGGGTTGCCGAATAAATGAAGTGTCTTTGCTGTGGATGTGCTGTGTCTTGAGGAAGGATGGGAGAGGACAGAAGATAGGGGTGAATGGAAAAGGGTTGTGTATGGCTGATGTTGTGATGCATAAAGTGGAATGGGGGGTGAGGGAGTATGTATAAAAAATAAATTAATGCAGCCTAAAGGGATTTTTCCCCATCTCCTTTTCTACATGAGGGGATGGAGAGGGGGTTGCCGAATAAATGAAGTGTCTTTGCTGTGGATGTGCTGTGTCTTGTGACACTGCTTCTGACCCAGGGCAGTGGACAAGATGCAGAGATGACCTGTCATGCAGGAGGTGTCAAGATAAGAGAGAAGGTAGAGGGGAGTGGAGTATGTAGGGGATGGAATGGGTGGGAATGGTTCTATGCCTTTGTTTTTTGGCTACCTCCTGTGTAAAGGGGAAAAGGCTTTGGTATATGTATGTATGTATTATTATTTTTTTGTTTGGCTTGGATTTAGAAATGGAAAGTTTAAGATAACTAAAGGGTTGTGGTATGTAAATGAATGGGTAAAGATGGATGTAGATATGGTTCAAAATGTTGTAATGTTGTCACAACTGCCAAATATTCCTTTTATATTGTGGCATAGTTACATTGATTTGGGTTCAATTTCTTTATGAAATATGTAGTAGCATGCAATATTCCATTAGTTTCCTGCATTAGTGTTGCTCCTAAAGCAATGTCACTTGCATTTGTGAACAAGTGGAAGGTTTTGGATGGCAATGTTCTGTCCAAACAAACTTTCGCTCCTTTCTCAACAAATCTGTCAATGGTTCTTCAACATCAGAGAAATTAGGACAGAATTTTCTATAGTAACCTACCATTCCTAGGAATATTATCTCTCTTCTATTTGGGGTGTAGGAAGGTCTCTGATGGCTTGAACTCTAGCTGCTAAAGGGGATATTTCAGAATTACCTACTTTGATGTTTTCTGGGCCTTTATGGATCTGGAAAAGCCTTACGACAGAGTAGACAGAAAGGCACTGTGGGAGGTTATGCGGATATATGGGATAGGAGGAAAGCTTCTCGGAGCTGTCAAGAGTTTTTATGAGAGTACTAGAGCTTGTCAGGATTAGAAATGGAGAGAGTGAGTGGTTTGAGGTAAAGGTGGGACTTCGTCAGGGATGCGTTATGTCACCCTGGCTGTTCAACTTATACATGGATGGGGTGGTGCGAGAGGTGAATGCAAGGGTAGTGGGTCAGGGATTGGAGATGGTTAAGGAAAATGGAGAAAAGTGGGAGGTGAGCCAGCTGTTGTTTGCGGACGACACTGCGCTTGTTGCAGGATCGGAGGAGGGATTGAGGAAGTTGGTGACAGAGTTTGGGAGTGTGTGTGATAGAAGAAAGCTGAAGATAAATGTGGGTAAATGTAAGGTGATGAGATGTACAAGGGGTGAAAGTGGCAGTAATCTGGAAGTGAGCATTAAGGGGGAGCAACTGGAGGAAGTGGATAGTTTTAGATATTTGGGTGCAAATGTGGCAGGAAAAGGTGGAGTGAAGGTGGAGGTAGAATGTAGATTGAGAGAAGCGAGTAAATGCCTTGGTGGTTTAAAAAGTGTAATGAGGAATAGAAATTTGGGAATGGATGCTAAGAGGAGAATGTATGAATGAGTGATTGTGCCAACAGCACTGTATGGAGCAGAAACATGGAACATAAGAGAGGAAGAGAGAAGGAACTTGAATTTGTTTGAGATGAAGTGTCTGAGAAGTATGATGGGGGTTACTAGGCTTGATAGAGTGAGAAATGAGGAGGTGAGGAGGAGAACAGGGGTGGAAAGGGAGCTGGGAGATAGGGTTGATGAAAGAGTATTAGGATGGTTTGGACACATGGAAAGAATGAGTGAAGAAAGACTAGTAAAAGAGGTATGGAAGGCAGATGTGGAGGGAGTGAACATGAGGGGACATCCTAGGATGAGATGGATGGATGGGGTGAAGGGGGCTTTGGGGAAGAGGGGAATGTCTGTTGAGGAAGGACGGGAGAGGACAGAAGACGGGTGAATGGAGAATGGTTGTATATGGAAAATGTTGTGATGCATGAGGTGGAATGGACGGAGGAATGGGGGGTGAGTTAGTGTGTGTGAGCCAAAATTTTAATGCAGCCCGAAGGGATTTCTCCCTGTTCTCTCCTTTATATGGGGGGACAGAGAGGGGGGGTCGCCGATTTAATGAAGCGGCCTTGCTGTGGATGTGCTGTGTCCTGCGACACTGCTTCTGACCCAGGGCAGTGGACAGGGTGCAGGGATGACCCGTCATCTAGGAGGTGCTAAGATGGGAGAGAGGGTGGAGGGGTGTGGAGTGTTTTCGGGGATGGAATGGGTGGGAATGATTTTATGCCTTGTCCTTTTTGGCTACCTCCCTGGTAAGGGGGAAAAAGCCTTGGTATATGTATGTATGTATGTACCTACTTTGAAACTTAGTAGGATACTTAGGCATGTCCAAAATTACTTTTTTCTAAATTGATGGTTAGGTTACCCTTGTCGGCTCTGTCAAAGAACTTGTGCAACATAGATGTTCCCAAGTGTTGCTGAAAATCACTATGTCATCTAGATATAATTTAACTCCTCTCGTGCCTGTAATAATCTGATTAACCATTCTTTGGTAGGTAGCAGAAGCATTTCTTGAACCAAAGGGAAGAACCTTAAACTGAAACAATCCATCTGGTGTTATAAAAACTGTTTTTTCTTGAGCATCAGGGTTCATTCGTATTTGATAATATCCTTTTAGTAAATCTATGGTAGTGAAAATTTTTGAAGAGTCAATATCATCTATATGATCATCAATATTAGGGAGTGGGTGAGCATCTGCTCTCATTCAACTTTCTATGATCTACTACTAACCTATGTTTCCCTCCTGGTTTTGGTACTAGCAAAAAGGGAGCAGCCCAAGTACTTGAGGATGGTTCTATTTTTGTACTGTACCTATGAACTTTGTTTGAATTAGTAAACTCCAACAATTCCTAACTACTCCTAATTGGTTCAGAATCTTTTCTGTTTGTTAAAAGAAAACCTCTGGTTCATCGTATGAAAAATTTGGTAGGAGACTAGTGTACTTAGAAACCTTGAAGGACTCTGCTTCCTTCTTAATGGTGGATTTGATTTGATCCTGGATGCAAGCTAATTCTACTTCGTCAGCCTCAATTCTTTTTCAATTTGTGCCTCAATTTTTAATCTTTCCATTTCTGCCTCTATCTCTAATTTTCTTAGCATGATCAGTGTATCTGTCTCTTGAATAATGTGAATTTGACTTAAGGCATCCCCATCTAATACTTTGTTTTCAACTAAATTTCAAACAATTGAAAAAGATCCTTCTTTTTTCTCCTAGGGTTTATTGATTTTTGTAGCAGGTTCTAACATATTGAAATGAACACCCCGGGCTCCTTCGAAGGGCTCCGGACAATGTCGTTCAAATACAACTTCTAAGATTTGCCAAGCCCAGTAGCAACGACAAAGATGGTACGAGTGAACAAAAACACACGATCTTCCTTGGTCACTTATATTAATGCAGGGCAAACAAATTAGGTATTCCTCTACACAATGAAAACATACACATTCATGTAATTATATATACAGTAGAAGCCTGATTTAACGAATCTCAATTTAGCAGAAGCTCACATTAGCGAACTGCAAATAGCAATAAAGAAAATGCTCAACTTAGCAGAAATGGTCTGCTAAGTTGACCATTTTCTGCTAGCTGGCCAGACGCGCATCTACGGAAATAGCTCAGTTTAGCGGGAACGGTAAGCTAAGTTGAGCATTTTCCGTCAACTGGCCACATGCGTGTCTCAGAGTCCAATGTTACCAGATGTTACCAGATTGTGGTGGTGGAGTCAAGGAAAAATTTATAATTTAGTACTTTGGAGGTATATAAATATATATATATATATATATATATATATATACGTATTATAATATACAGGTAACTCTCGATTTACGCGAGATATAGGTTCCTAGAGACGTCGCGTATATCAAAATCGCGTAAATCAAATTAATTTTTGCCATAAGAAACAATGGAATATGGGGGGTATGCGGGATTTGATCCATAAAAGTTGCAATGTTTGTACAAAAAACACATTTTATTTGGCTAATAAACGTACAGTAAATACTGTAAAATACTAATAATATCTAATTCTAAACCTTCTAATGTATTTATAAAAGAGAAAAACAATTGTACACTGTACTACTTACATAGTTCTACCACTCATCACTCACACCACAACAGTCACTCACTACCCTCACTGTCCAATTGTTCTGGCACATCCACATCCACCTGCACTTCCACAGCTGCAGGGTCATCCACATCCTCTTCTGTCATGTCTTTTTGCACTGGTGCTTTTTTGAAGAATTGCAACATGGTAGTCTGGCACTGTTTCTTTTGAAATTCTGTGTGCATCTGTGTGTAGCAGAACACTGCATCCATGACTTTTCTTCTAACTGTGCTGCTACGTTCCACATTGGGGTCCATGTTTCCAAATTTGTCAATAGAGTCCTTAAGTTGTGCCAGCGCTTCACTAAGTCCCTTCCCCGCAGGGCCGCTGGTGCTTGCATAAGATGATGAAGGATGTTTTGGGGCCATGATGATAGGCTGGTAGTACAGTATAATAGTATGCTGATTTGAGGAGGTCTGTTCTCGTTAGTAGCAGAGCAAAAGAGGCCTGTAAGCCAGTAAACAATGAATGAGGAGCGGGAAGGCCCGCCACCTGTCGGCCGGCCGCGGAGCTCTCTGGCGGACAGTTTGAAAATGCGGTTGGGCCAAATCGCGTCCTAGCAAATAAATAACATAGATTAAACTAATTCTAATATTTTTTAAGTCGCGTTATAACAAATTCGTGTACATCAAAGATATGTAAATCGAGAGTTACCTGTATATACAATAATATATAATTCAGTATATGTATAAAATATAATTTTAGCAGAAATATATTCAAGTAGAAATAGATGGTATATTAGGAAAACAAAATACTGTAATGAAACAGTAAGTTGATGGGAAAATTCAAAATCAGTACGCGAGAGTAATCACCATGAAAAACGCTTCTATAACAACGAACTACGTTTTCTGCAACAACACAACAATAATGCTCACTATCCAAAAACCAACTGCCCAGTCCTATTAATCGCTAGAATTATGTACATTGAACCAAACACGAAGCTATGACTAATATTCTGCAAAATTCACAGACAGCTCATATCATTGTTACACGACACACACACACACACACTTCAACGAACGGACGGCTTAGAGGACGTTCTGAAGAAAGTGAAATTTCGTGGATCCCAAAGCAAAGGAAGTACCTATTGTATTTATAGGGTGGGGGGGAAATTGCTCGTGGTGTAGGGGAAAGTAAGGAAAAAGGAGAAGGGGAGAGATTACTGAGAGAAATGGAAGGAAATGAGGAAGGTGAGGACTTGGCCCAGGCAGGCAGACGCCATCTAAACAAACGAGGTCTGGACCAATTTAGCGATGACGAAATGTCTAACAAAAATGTAAAGATTAGAAGTATAGATAAGAGCAATACAGTAGAAGGTGATGAGAATATTTTCCAGGGATTTAAAGAGGGTGGGGGGACACAAACCTCCCCCGATTAACAAGACTAGAAGAGAAGCTCGATAAGATGATCGAGCACTGGGAATTTAGGTTCGGTCACGTTAACAACATTGTGCAGAGGGTTGAAAAATTGGAAGAACTAGAGAAGGCGAACAAAAACTTAACTAAGGAAATTGAAGAATTAAAAAAACAGTTAAAAGAAGTAAAAGAAGAGAATAAAGTCTTAAAGGAGAATAATAAGGAGAACAAGGAGGGTTGGAAATATTGGAAGAACTAGAGAAGGCGAAGAAAAACTTAACTAAGGAAATTGAAGAATTAAAAAGACAGTTAAAAGAAGTAAAAGAAGAGAATAAAGTCTTAAAGGAGAATAATAAGGAGAACAAGGAGGGTTGGAAAAAAATCCAAGAAAACAGCAAAGTTGCATTTACTGACATAATCAAACAGCAAATGAATGAACAAACTGAAGACTCAGTTATTAAAGTGATGAGACAGAAGGAGAATATAGTAAGAGACTTAGCAGATAGAAAGAAATGTATAATTATATTAGGAATGGAAGAGAAACATAACCCAGATAGAACCACAAGAATCAAAGAGGAAAATGAAAAAGTAAGAAATTTACTAGAATTAGTTCAGGAAGATGAGCCAGAAATAATGAAACAACTCGAAGAGAAATTCAGGCTCGGGAAATATAGTACAGACAAGACCAGACCAATTAAAATTAAATTCAGGTCACAAACTACGGCTGAGAATATCTTATCCATAACAGGGAAACTAGCAACAAGTGAACAATATAAAAAGGTATGGATAAAAAGGGAAATGAATAAAGAGGAAAAAGAGGAGGAAATAAGGAAAAGACATGAAGCTAAGAAAAAAAACGAGACCAGAACGGAGACAGAAAAACAAGAATTCTACTGGAGAGTAGTGAATATGAAATTGAAGAAATGGAACATAACAGAGAGAAACGCAAAAGAAACAGAGAATACAATGGAAATAACAGAAAGTTAAGAGTATCCTACACAAATATAGATGGATTAATAACAGGACTGAATGAACTGAACAAATATCTGAAAGAAAAAGATCAGGACATAATGGGAATTGTTGAAACAAAATTAAAAGGTCCACTACCACCCAACAGCATAGGACACAATACATATAATTATTGGATTAGAAACAGAGAAAAAAAACAAGGGGGTGGAGTTATGTTCCTGACTAAGAAGGATATAAGCGTGAAGAATGTCACATATGGGAACAATACAGTAGAGATGATTATGATAGAAGTAGAAGATAGAGATAAGAAGAGCAGAAAATTTATAATAAACTACATGCCCCCAAAAACAGCCTCGTGGGAAGAGAATGAACATAAAAGCATGTTAGAAGACACAAGAATAACACTAAACAAGATAATGGAAGATGGAGGAAGAATAGTTATGATGGGCGACTATAATTGCAAAGAAATATGCTGGGAAGAGATGACCGTAAAGGGTGGAGAAGACTCATGGGGTAGTGTTCTACTTGAGATGATTACTGACCACACAATGACACAATGGATCCAAGAGAACACCAGGTATAGAAATAAAGAAGAACCATCGAGACTAGACCTAATATTCACATCAGAACCTGAAATAGTGGAAAAGATAGAATACCAGGCACCAATAAGCAAAAGTGACCACATATTGATAGAACTAGAACTAAATGAGAAAAAATACATGAAAAGAAATGAACAATATAGAAAAGGAAGAATGATGCATGAAAAAGCAAATTTTGATAAAATAAGAGAATTCTTTAAAAATGAAAACTGGGAAAGAATACACGAAGATACAACAGTAGAAGAGAAATGGAATATTTTGACAAAAATCTATAAAAAGGGAGTAGAAAAGTATGTCCCAAGACAAAAACAGGAAAAAGAATATATAAAGTGCTGGTACAATAAAAGTTGTAGGGAGATAAAAGACAAGAGAGACAAAGCTTGGGCCAAATGGAAGAAAAACAAAAGACCAGAAAAATGGAAAATATATACTTGTTATAGAAATGAATATGTACAAGTGTGCAGAGAGGAAGAGAGAAAATATGAAAAAGATGTCATAGAAAAGTGTAAAGATCAACCAAAACTATTCTACAGATTTGTAAACTACAAACTGAAAAACAAACAAGATTTGGAGAAATTAAGACAAGGAGGAATTCAATACACAGAGGAAATTGAAATGGCAGAAATTATGAACAAACATCTTAAATCTGTGTTTACAAGGGAGAACATACAACCTGAAGAGATTGAATGGAAAGAGAAAGTCCCCCCTATGAAAGAAATAGAAGTAACAAAGAATGAAATATTGAAACACTTGAGTAATCTTGATGTCAGTAAATCACATGGACCAGATGAAATGGCAAACTGGATTTTGAAAGAATGCAGGAATGAACTGGAAGATATAATACATAGCATAATAATCAGTTCATTGAAAGAAGGTAAAGTTCCAGAAGATTGGAAAAAGGCAAATATAGTACCTATATATAAAGGGGGAAATAAAGAAGACCCTAACAACTATAGGCCAGTCTCTCTAACAAGTACAATAGCAAAAATTTGTGAAAGAATTGTAAAAAAAATAGATGGGTAAAATATTTAGAAAAAAACAACGTGCTAAATCCAAGACAATTTGGATTCAGACAAGGACGATCATGCGTCACCAATTTAATATGTTTCTATTCAAGGCTAATAGATATAATACAAGAAAGAGATGGATGGGCTGATTGTGCATTTCTAGACCTAAAAAAAGCTTTTGACAAAGTGTCACATAAAAAGTTGCTTAAGAAATTAGAAACTGAAGGAGGAATACAGGGCAAACTACTAAATTGGATGGAAGACTTTTTGCAAGAAAGAAAAATGAGAGTAGTGATAAGAGACCAACACTCAAAATGGGATGAAGTAATAAGCGGTGTTCCACAAGGAACGGTTCTGGCCCCAATAATGTATGCTATATATATTAATGATATGGATGAAAGAATTGAAAGCTATATGAGCTTCTTTGCAGATGATGCAAAACTATTGAAAAAAGTGAACACGGAAGAAGATTGTGAATCACTACAGAGAGATCTAAACAAAGTACAGGAATGGAGTAGGAAGTGGGAAATGGAGTTCAATACAAAGAAGTGCAGTATAATGGAATTTGGAAAAAGTAAAAACAGAATAACAGGATCATATAAATTGGGAGAAGAAGGAATAAAAAAAGTAGAAAATGAGAAGGACCTGGGAGTCATTGTTATGAATAATATGTCACCTGAGAAACATATAAATAAGATTTTTGGAGAAACCTATAATTTAATAAGAACAATCAAAGTTGGATTTACATATCTGGATGAAGAAATGGTGAAGAAAATTCTAATCACCCTGATTAGACCAAGATTGGAATATGCGGCAACGATATGGTCACCAAGTACAAAAAATGTATAAAAAAACTTGAAAGAATACAAAGAGCAATTACAAAATTGGCACCTACACTCACAAAACTATCATATGAAGAGAGACTAGCAAAACTTGAACTACAGACACTAGAGCAAAGAAGAGAGAGAGGAGATTTGATAACTATTTACAGAATCATGAAAGGCATAGAAATTATTGATAGAGAGAATCTGATAAAATGGGATGACAGAAATAGAAGAGGACATGGAAAGAAAATAAAAAAGGATAGCTATAGAAGAGACCTGAAAAAGAACAGCTTTCCTTACAGAGTAATAGACAGTTGGAACAAGTTAGATGAGAAAGTGGTGTGTGCAAAAACAATACATGAATTTAAAAATAGTTTAGATAAAATGAGATATGAAAACGGGACACCACGAGCATAGCTCCCCTTCCCGTAAAATACAACTAGGTAAATACACACACACACACTCATGTTGCAACAAATTACTGCACATTGCTGTTCGTTTGCAATTCACGATTGTGCTACCTATAATTCACTTACAATAATATACTGTATGTGTGTGTGTACACGAGGGAATTTTTAGGTATGTATCATTTTTATAATCCGCTCTGGCAACACTGTTACACCAACGCTCACTCAATTTAACGGAAAATTCAATTTAGCGGACTGGACCTTGGCTGAATTAGTTCGTTAAATTGGGCTTTACTGTACCACAGTTCAACTGTTCCAGTTCATATGCAGGTAATGTAACAAGATTATCAATAGTGGGCAAAGGGAGTGCAAGAATTCACCGGCTTGAGGTGATGTCTTCAACAGTCTAACAACACAGTTCGGTTAGGCTACAAGCACAATCTGACCGTCCCACTTTATTTTGGTTACAACATCGCCTCTTCTCTACCTCCTTCTCCTCCATGCCTGCCTGATTAACTACCTCTGCTAATCATAAACTACCTGAACGACGTAGTTTATGAGAGGCACTTTTACATATTTGTAACACTCCCCTCCTTTCAAATATGGATGACCCTTCCATTCCTAACTCACTCAATCACAAAGTCTTCCAGATAATGAGGGGGGTGTCAGGATCTCATCGGCCTGGCTTCTCACTCGATGTCCCGAGGGTCTAGAGGCACGCCCAACTCCGCCTCGCTGCTTGCATCATTCGCCACGTCTTCTCCATCCCCGCTGGTATCTGGCAGTAGCCCCGGTTGCTCCGAAGAGTCATCCCATGGGGGGATAGCTGGGTTCATCTCTTCGTCCCAAGAAAATTACCTTGTCCATGGTATTTCCATGGAATCACATTGGTCCACTATTATCTGCTGACGGTCAACTTGAATATTCAAATGAAGGAATGTGTAATATCTTAAACAATTATTTTAGTTCGGTATTCGTAAACGAAACACCTCAAAGTGAACTCCAAACTGAAACCTGTGAAAAGTCTAGGGTAAACTTACTCACTACGGAAAATATAAAAGAAAAAATTAAAAGGTGTATAGATAAACTCAAAGTTAATAAAACACCAGGGCCTGACGGTTGGCATCCAAGAATCTTAAAGGAAATGAAAAATGAGATTGTTGTTCCATTAGAAATTATTTTCAAGAAATCCATCATATCCGGAGATGTCCCAATAGAATGGAAGCTAGCTAACGTTACTCCCATATTCAAAAAAAGGTGACAAAAAGAAGCCAAATAACTATAGGCCTATAAGTTTGACTTCAATCGTAGGAAAAATAATGGAAACTATCATCAGAGATGCTATCGAATATCATTTAGAAAGTAACCGTTTGATAAATGATAGTCAGCATGGTTTCAGATGGAAACGTTCTTGCGTGACTTACTCGAATTCTACAATACAGTTATCTCGAATTATGATAAAAGAAACAATATAGATTTAATATATCTAGAACTTTGCAAAAGCTTTTGATACCATCCCACACGAAAGACTACTTACTAAATTAGCTTTACACAGAATAAGTGGTAGCCTATTAGGTTGGACTAGTAATTGGTTGAATGGTCGAAAACAGAGAGTTGTTTTAAATGGAAAAACTTCTAGATGGAAAAATGTTACAAGTGGAGTTCCTCAGGGTTCCGTTCTTGGGCCACTTCTATTCATAGTATATAAATGATATAGACCATGGACTAAAATCTACTGTTTCCAAATTTGCTGATGATAAAAAACTGTGCAGAATGGCAAATAATCACTTAAACCAATTAGATATTCAAGAAGATTTAGATAAATTACAGCAATGGTCTGAAAAGTGGCTAATGAAATTTAACACAAGTAAATGCAAGGTAATGCACATAGGTAAAAATAACAGTATGATTACAAGTTATTTGGAAATTGGTTAACAAAAGTGGATAGTGAAAAAAATCTTGGCGTAATTATCAGTAACGACCTCAAATCATCCAAGCAGTGTATTTCAGCCTCTGAGAAAGCAAATATGATTCTAGGACTGATTGCACAATCTTTTGATTTCAAAAGCCCATCACTCATTAACAAGCTATATAAATCATTAGTTCGTCCACATTTGGAATATACTGTTTTCGTATGGTCACCGAATCTCATTAAAGACATTGACAGACTGGAAAAAGTACAACAGCGAGCCACAAAACTGATTGCAAATATAAAAAATAAATCATACAAAAATCGACTAAAACATATGAATCTGTTTTCCCTAAAAAAGCGTAGACTCAGAGGTCACTTGATACAGGTCTTTAAGATTCTAAAGGGAATTGACAACATGAAAAGTGACAAAATTTTTACATTGAATGAGAATCAGACAAGAAACTAACTGTCCGGAAATAGATTAAATTTGGAAGTAGGTAGAAGCAACTTTGCCAACCATGTAGTTAATGAATGGAATAAACTTCCTGCACAGGTAGTGCAATGTAGTTCAGTTCGAAGCTTTAAGAATCATTTAGATAAACACCTAAGCAAGATGCTGTAATGATTATAATTTATTTTATATTATTTGTTTTTGTTTTGTTATCATTTGTCTGTTTGATTTTCATTTATTATTAGTTATATGTCAATTTATTATTATTTACTATTTACCTGTTTATTATTTAACTATACCTATGCATTTATTTATGTATTTTATTTGTTATTTACATCATTATAGTTCTATTTATTATTTTGTTATGATTTTTTTCGCATCCAACCTAGATATGGACCAAAAGGTCTCCTGTTGGCATGCTCCGCCATTGTAATCCTTTGTAATCGCAGTGGACCACCTTAGGTCGGCTGTGGGCATTCCGACGTATTCGAAAGGTGACGTCAGACACCCGTTCCTCCACCAGATAGGGACCTTCCCATGGGCTCTGCAGCTTGGAAGAGATACCTTTATGCCGTCGAGGGTTGTGCAACCAGATCTGTATGCCTTCCTTGAACTCTGGTTCCTTTGAGCTACGGTGAGTCGACAGGGCTCACCATCCACTGTGCTCTCCACCTGTACAGCCTGGGGAGCAGATTTGCGGCATCTCAGCGGGAGTGGGGCCTGTAGGATTCCGGCTGGGATCGGGCCCCTATCTCCAGCCTGGCGTCGTTTTCCGCCGAAGCCATCTTGTTGCTGGTGTTCCTCATCTGCATGCACTCGTTAGAGTAATGGCCCAGCTGCCCACATCCCCAGCAGCATGGCTCGTACACGTATTTCCCTCTCTGTAAGGAATGAGAGCGGGGCTGCTCGGTACACTTCCTCTTCTTATGTCCCTTCTTGCTGCACTTCCAACACGTACCAGTAAATTTATGGAAACCATTTCCAATAGTCGCCTTCCTTGTGATGCTCCTTCTGGCACGTAACATTGGTGTCCCTGTACCCATGTCATGTCTTGCGTTACTCGAGCTCACAAACGACTCAAACTCTAGAGCCCAAGTTAACGCTTCTACTGTACCACAGTTCAACTGTTCCAGTTCATATGCAGGTAATGTAACAAGATTATCAATAGCGGGCAAAGGGGGCGCAAGAATTCACCGGCTTGAGGCGATGTCTTCAACAGGTATCTAAGCTACCAGAAGAGGCTGGATGACCGCATTGTGAACAGCTGCCCAGGATGTAACACTTCACCCCATACCATACAACACATAATGGAAGACTGCATTATACACAATCATGCACGCAAACAACACAACATACGCTCTATAAAGGATTTGTGGGAAAACCCAGTTTCGGCTATGGCATTCCTTGGGGAGACGGGACTGCTCGGACAGACAGTCTAGGGAACGACAACAACAACAACAGTCTAACAACACAGTTCGGTTAGGCTACAAGCACAATCTGACTGTCCCACTGTATTTTGGTTACGACATCGCCTCTTCTCCACCTCCTCCTCCTCCTTGCCTGCCTGCCTAACTACCTCTGCTAATCGTAAACTACCCAAACGAGGTAGTTTACAAGAGGCACTTTTATGTGTTCGTAACAATATCATTGGAGGGATTCTCCACAAACTGTTTCATGAAAGACATTTTTCCACAAACATGTAATCCTAACAAGCAGTTTAAACACTGCCTGAATTCTCTTTTAGTCCTGGCAAGGGTCACCAATTTTTTTGTCATGACTCACCTGTGGGACAGGCTAGTGGCGACATGAAAAATAAAAAGAAAAAGAATTATGGCCGTACACAGTTTGGACGAATGACAGAGTTCAGGTGGGATAATTAAGCTCTTTGTTAAAATGAAATATTATTACACTAACAAAACAACACATAAACATAAAATGAACATGTAGTAATAACAATATTACATATGACAAAAATTATATACGAACAAACAAAGATTGGACAAACTAAACTTATCAACTCTGGAACATCCGTAAACATATTCATAATCATATCACTCACCGCTCCATTAACACACTGAAAGACAACACACTGCTGCATGCCAGACCCCCTGATATCCACCCTTCTGAATCCTCTCTCCCACAAAAGGACAGAGTCCACCTGGCCAGACTGCGGTGCGGACACCACCCAGCACTTCTAAGCTACCAGAAGAGGCTGGATGACCGCATTGTGAACAGCTGCCCAGGATGTAACACTTCACCCCATACCATACAACACATAATGGAAGACTGCATTATACACAATCATGCACGCAAACAACACAACATACACTCTATAAAGGATTTGTGGGAAAACCCAGTTTCAGCTATGGCATTCCTTGGGGAGACGGGACTGCTCGGACAGACAGTCTAGGGAACGACAACAACAACAACAACTCTGGAGGTTCTGGAGCTGCAGCGTCTACGTCGTGGGACCACCCCCCAACCCCAAGAGTTGGGGGCCAAACGGCAGCAAACAGCCCTGGCCACCGGCTCTACGCAGGTGGCACCAATCCCCAAGAGGAGCTACGCCTACCTTGGGGAGTACCACAATCCTTTTTCCCAACATGCAATATTACGTTTTTTCTGCACCGAGGGGTGATTTTCCGGCGATCACCCCTCTTCTACTTTTAGCTGGAGATGTAGAGAGCAATCCTGGGCCCACCACAAAATACACATGCCCAACATGCCCTAAACCCATTACTTCGAGCAGACAGACAAAGGGCTCAGTTCAGTGCAATATGTGCAAAAACTGGGCCCACCTCACTTGTACAACACTTGCTGACACAAACCAATACACAAACACTTGGACATGTTCTACCTGCCCTCCAGTAACCCCACTCCCACCTCCCCAACCACAGCCAGCACCCTCACCCACTTCCAATTTCCCTCTGCCCTTACCCCCGATTAGTACTCCCCTTCCTTTGTCCCCGATCTCTCCTTTCCCCCCCTCTAACCCAGATCCTACACCTTCCCCACTACCACCCCAACCTCAACCCCAAACGGCAACATACAACACATACAAAACACACATCATCAACATATTACAACACAACATTGACGGTATTAACACGAAAAAACATGAACTTGAACACTTTCTTAAACAACACAACATACACATTGCGATTTTACAAGAAACAAAACTAAGACACTCACACAAAACACCATCATTTCATAATTACACCACCCTCAGACAAGACCGGACTGACGGCTATGGCGGTGGACTCATCACCCTGATCCACCACTCCATCTGTTTTGTGGACACAAGTGTCACAACCAAAATTCTCCTCCCTACCACAGATAACACAACAGAAATCCAATCCATTCGAATCCGCACAGGCAACAAATCAACACTGACAATAGTTAACATGTACATTCCCCCCCAATCATCCCCCACAGTTCCAGACACCTTCAGGCCTCATTTTAGCCAACTAGCCTCAATCCCCAACCTGATCATGGGTGGAGACTTCAACGCCAAGTCGTCTGCCTGGTATGTCGACAACCCTGACACAGACAGAGGGCTTGAAATACAGACTCAGTTTGACTCATTGACTATCATGAACAACACACATAATCATACACATATCCCACACCAAGCCCTCTACACTCCCTCCTCTCCTGATATCAACTTTTGCTCCCCCTGCCTAACCCCAACAACATCATGGAGAGTGGTCGGAACCCTTGGCTCTGACCACCTTCCAATCATCATCACCACCAAAACAAGATGCACCCCAGTTGGCCACAGACACACTTACACCAATTACAAGAGAGCTAACTGGGAAGCTTTTATTGAAGAGACAGAACAACATTTTGAAACACTTAACAGTACACCAATCACAAACATAAACAATGCTGTGCACACTTTTAATACAATCATACAAAATGCAGACAAGAGATATATCCCTAGAGGCAACAGAAAATCACACAACCCCAACTTCACACCAGAAATCCAAAACCTCATCAGACAACGTGACACACTTAAACACGGTACCCCCACACCTATCCCTCAAAACATAGCAGACCAAATACAAACACTAAACACTGTGATTGCCAATAAAATACATGAACAAAAAACACAAAATTAGCAAAACTTTATCAATACACTTGATCACAAAACAAACACCAGCAAATTGTACAAAACACTCAACAGCATTACACTATCCAACAGTAACACTACACGCTCTCACGCAGCAATAATCACAACAACAGATAATCTACCCTCAAACAGACAACAAGCAAACGCACTCATACGTCATTTTGCACAGACAAGCCATCTCACTTCTCACCCTGACGACCGACGCACCATTCGACGTAAGAAAGACTTTCCCACAGACTCAGACTATATACCCTTCATAGACAGTCAGACAAAACTCGTAATACATAGTCTCAAGCACTCATCTGCCTGTGGCCTTGATAACATAAGCAACATCCACCTAAAACACATTGGACCACAAGGTATACACGCACTCACAAACATTGCAAACTACAGCTATTCACACAACACTATACCCGACATCTGGAAGCATGGTAAAATAATCACCATTCCAAAACCGAACAAAGACCCAACAATCCCAACATCGCACCGCCCAATCACACTTCTCTGCACCCCCTCTAAAGTCATTGAACGCCTAATACTTAAACTTGTCACACCACATATTCCCCTTGCTGACTCACAACACGGTTTTAGGCCACTACACTCCACAAACACTCTTCTGACAAACCTCACACAAAGAATTTTAGATGGCATCAATTCAGATAGGCCCCACCAAAGAACACTTCTTATAACATTAGACATTAGTAAAGCTTTTGATGCTATCCCCCGCCACAACCTAACAAATAAAATATATAACACACACATGCACAATAACACCAAAAGATGGCTGGCCAATTATCTGGCAGGTAGGAATGCTTACGTGTCATATAATGGCCAATCATCGCACATCAGAAACATTAAGAACAGAGTACCACAGGGCTCAGTTCTATCCCCCACACTATTTAATCTATACATGCATGACTTACCCACGCCAGACACCTCAGAAATACAAATCTCTTCCTACGCAGACGACATAACAATCACATGCACACATCGTAACACAGACAAAGCTGCAGAAATAATCCAGCCATACCTTGACACACTCAACACATGGTTCATCACAAACAGACTCAAAATAGCTCCAACCAAATCTACAGCAACACTTCTCACCAACTGGACAAAAGAACACAAATACATACCTCATCTCTACATCAACAACACTCTAATACCACACACAAACACACCGAAAATTCTTGGTGTAACATACGATACATCCATGTCTTTCAAACAACACATCACAAACATAAAAAACAAATGCACACCCAGACTTAGCGCACTTAAGTCAATCACTGGAACAACATTTGGACAAAACAAAGAAACTAATATAACAATATACAAACAATGCATACGCTCAGTGTTGAATTATGCGAGTCCTGCATGGGCTCCTAATCTCAGTGAGACACACCACAACACCCTTCAAATCATACAAAACAAAGCCCTAAAAACAATTACAGGCTGCACAAATACAACACCTACAGACCATTTACACCATGAAACAAAAGTCCTCAAAGTCAAGGACCACCTCGACATGAGAGGCACACAAACACTTGCCGCAGCCACCACAAACACATTACACCCGCTACACTACATAGCAGAACACCCACACACACCAAGAAACATTAAAACAACACCCAAAGACCTGTATTACACACAGATACTCTCTTCTCTTCCTCCACAACCACCAAATACCAGCCTCCGGAAACATTCATAATCATATCACTTACCGCTCCATTAACACACTGAAAGACAACACACTGCTGCGTGCCAGACCCCCTGATATCCACCCTTCTGAATCCTCTCTCCCACGAAAGGACAGAGTCCACTTGGCCAGACTGCGGTGCGGTCACCACCCAGCACTTCTAAGCTACCAGAAGAGGCTGGATGACTGCATGTGAACAGCTGCCCAGGATGTAACACTTCACCCCATACCATACAACACATAATGGAAGACTGCATTATACACAATCATGCACACAAACAACACAACATACGCTCTATAAAGGATTTGTGGGAAAACCCAGTTTCGGCTATGGCATTCCTTGGGGAGACTGGACTGCTCGGAAAGACAGTCTAGGGAACGACAACAACGACAACAACTCTGGAACAAAGAAGAAAAAGAGGCAATTTGATAACCATCTACAGAATTATGAAAGGGATGGAAATCCTTGATAGGGATGACCTACTTAAATGGGACAGAAGAAATACTAGAGGACATAAGAAGAAACCTAAGAAAAACAGTTACAGAAGAGATCTGAAAATAAATAAACAGCTTTCAACACAGAATAATAGATACATGGAACAAATTGAAAGAGGAATCAGTGAGTGCTAAAATTATACATGAATTTAAGAAAGAACTGGATGCGGAAAGAAACTGTGGGTCACTATGAGCATAGCTCTCCCGTAAAATACAACTAGGTAAATATGAAATATAATACCAAATTGTTGAGGTAAGATTCATGTATGATCAGGTGGGTGAAACGAAGTCTAACCATCAATATGGGGATGAATAAGAAGACATAAGACATAAGAAATAAAGGAAACTGCAAAAGACCATAAGGCCTACACTAGGCAGCTCCGTATCCATCACCACCTGTCATCCCCATCCATAAAGTTGTCTAATCGTTTTTTAAAACAACTGATAGTTTCAGCGCTTACTACATGGTTACTAAGTTTATTCCATTCATCGAACACCCTATTAGTAAACCAATTCTTGCCTATTTCCTTCTTAAATCTAAATTTGTCCAGTTTGTACCCATTACTGCGAGTCCTGCCCTGTTGTTTTATTATGATGACCTTGTTTGCATCACCCTTGTTATAGCCTTTGATCCACTTGAACACTTCTATTAGATCACCCCGCACTCTGCGTCTTTCCAGTGAGTGTAAGTTTAGGTGCCTAAGCCTCTCTTCGTAAGGCAAATTTCCGAGTCCTTGTATCATTTTGGTCATTCTTCTCTGTACTGATTGTAGTGAATTTACGTCCATTCTGTAGGACGGAGACCAAAACTGTACCGCATAGTCAAGGATGGGTCTAACTATCGCTAGATAGAGTTTAATAATTACCTCTGCACTTCTATTCGTTACCGTCCTAGCAATGAAGCCTAATGCTCTGTTAGCTTTATTTCTGGCGCTAATACACTGCTTCCTGGTTTTAAGGTCTGAACTCACCAGAACTCCCAAGTCCCTCTCGCACTCAGATTTTTCTAAAAACGTGTTATCTAAGTTGTATTTATTTTCGGGGTTGTGTAGCCCTACGTTTAACACGCTACACTTAGAGATATTGAAATTCATTTGCCATTTCACCGACCATGTTAACAGCTTATTAAGGTCATCCTGCAGAATCTGGGTAGAATGGGTAGTTTAAGAAGAACAATAACTTCTGGTATGGGCAGCTTCTAGTAGTGGAGGTTTGAGGTGAATGATACATTTGGAAGGGGGCAGATTCTTGTAGTTTCTTCTGGTAGGAAACTTCTGATAGGAACAACATGAGATTTGATGAGAAAAGCAGAAGAGTCACATTGCTTATAGTCAAACAGCAATCTGGATAATGTTCGATGAATTCGAATAACGAAGGTTGACATCACTTTGTTTTGAAGGCAGCCAGTAATTATGGTCCAAAGGACTTGTTTAGTGCAGTTGTCGTAAATTGACAATTTGTAGATAATTCTACATAGATTCAAATTGGCCTTGGGCTTCAGCTTCTTCTTTTTCTACTATGACTTTTGCCAACTTCTGACTTCAGCAATCTCTGCTCTGTTTCGGTCATCGTAGGCCCCTCCCCTTTTATACTAAATGAAGGGGAGCCAACATTTCATACATGGGCAAACAAATCCAAACTAGATATTTTGAAGATCCTCAGCCAATGTGAAGACAGAGTTTTTCCCACTCAAATCAGATATGTTTCTACTTCGTGTTACCTGCAAGCAGACACAAAGGGAGCACTCCAACAGACCTGGTATTGTGCAGTTATGAACAAGCATATATAGATATATATATTTACATCTACTATACTAAAGTAGTAGTCTCGGTCTGTCTGTTCATGAACTCCTAGGGTTTTGGAGTTAGACCTCCCATAACCATATATATTCTGATACCCTATCACTCCAGGTACTTGGATAACTATATTTCATTTCCAAAAAAACATTATTTTGGTTAAGGTTAAGGGTTAAAGTTAGGTGGTTTATGGTGTGGGAACACACCACTACTGTAGTGTCCCCTTAAGTTGTGTAGCATTTTTGTGACATAAGAATTAGGATGATTAAACAAACCATTGTATGTATCCATAAATGTTATTTATATTTGTGAAATTAATGTTGCCACAAACCATGATAGCTTTTGTAAGAAGAAAGCATATAAATGTAAAATGATTATATAATTTTACTAAATGTTGAAGTATTGGTTATTTTCATTTAATTTTAGTGCGGGCAGAAATTGATTATTCACAAACTCCTCCTAGGTTTTTGCAGATAAACCCCCATAACCATATATATTCTGAAGATGAATAAATGAGATACATTTCTTCACCTTTTAGCTGTTGACATTTATTGTCATTCCACACACATACACACAGTTACAAAAGAGACCTGAAAAAGAATAGTTTCCCACATAGTGAGTGATGTCTGGAACACACTAAACGGAGAAACAGTGAGTGCCAAAACTATAAACGATTTTAGGAATAAATTGGATGCAGAGAGATATGAAAACGGGTAACTACAAGCATAGCTCTCGTCCCGTAAAATACAACTAGGTACAGTAAAAGCTCTCTTATCCAGCATCACTGGGACCAAAGGCATACTGGATACTTGAAGGGGTTGCTAAAGTAAGTAAAGGGGTACAGAAATATGTCTACAATCACCCCTTTACTCACTATTAATTTCAGTTAACATATAGTATCACATACTGTAACATAAACAAAGCATCCATTAATTGTGGTGTCACCACCTCACTCGCCAACATACAGTTCATCACTAGACACTAACCTTCTCTGTACTTTTCTGAAGGGGTTACTAAAATAAGTGAAGGGTTACAAAAACTCCATGTCTACAATGAGCGGGTTAGGGTGTCGTTACTTGCGGCGAAGGTCGAGGTGAGGGCGGTTCGAATCCTGCCACCAGCAAAGTTAAACCAAGGGCATGGTTCATTAAATTCCACGCTACAAAGCCCTCTGTGAGGGGCACTGTCCTAGCCTCCCGATAGGGGGGGAGTGTGTGACATTAAACCATATCATCAACAGCATTTAACATAACATAAACATTTAACATAAAAAAGTACATAAACAAAACCGCCTCACTCGCCAACATCCAGTTCATCACTCCAGTTTATCACTGTCCTCTGTACTTGTTTGCCACTCTTTCCCTTACAACCTACTTTAAAATAGTTTCTTATGTCAGCTTGTTTGGAGCTCTTTCCTCTTTTCTCTAAACGTTTGCAAATGTCCACCTTCTGCCTAAGTATAAGCACAACACATTTCCATTCATCAACTTTGGGCATGATGAAAGTTTACAGGGGAACACTCGAGGAAGAATATAGCTGAACTGAGCGGAGACAAACACAAATGTGGCGCATGTGAGACTGAACAATGTGGGCAGTGGGCTGTGGCGGGTGGCGTGAAACTGACTAAGACAGTGGTGCGCTCTGGTGACAGCAGGAACAATTAAAGCCTTGCGTGGGACATTTGATCAATTTGTATTGATTTCATATAGATTTTAATACATACATATACCAAAGGCTTTTTCCCCCTACATGGGGGGTACCCAAAAAGAAAAAGGCATAGAAACCATTCCCACCCATTCCATTTCCTATATATTCCACCCTCCTCCCTCCCTCTCATCTTGGCACCTCCTGGATGAGGGGTCATCCCTGCATCCTGTCCACTGCCCTGGGTCACAAGCAGTGTCACAAGACACAGCACATCCACAGCAAGGCCACTTCATAAATTCGGCGACCCCCCCTCTCCGTCCCCTCATGCAGAAAAGGAGATGGGGAGAAATCCCTTCGGGCTGCATTGTTTTTATTTATTATTATTTTTTTTTTCATACATACTTCCTCATCCCCCACCCACTCCCCCTTATGCATCACAGCATCATCTATACACAACCCCTTTCCATTCACCCCTATCTTCTGTCCTCTCCCATCCTTCCTCCACAGACATTCCTCTCTTTTGTAATGCCCCTTTCACCCCATCCATCCATCTCATCCTAGGACGTTTAATGCTTGGAAAAAATATGCCGGATACTTGAAGTTGCTGGATACTTGAATGCCGGATAAGAGGGCTTTTACTGTAAATACACATGCATGCAAAAGAATGTGTACATATGATATTTGTATTTACCTAGTTGTATTTTGCGGGAAGGGGAGCTATGCTCGTGGTGTCCCGCCATTGTATCTTGCAGTGTCTAATTTGCTTTTAAACTCATGAATGGTTTTTGCACATACTATTTCATTATCCAGTTTGTTCCAAGTGTCCAAAACTCTATGTGGAAAACTGTTTTTCATCAGTTCTCTTCTGTAGCTATGTTTTTTTATTTTCTTTCTATGTCCTCTTGTGTTTCTCCTGTCCCAGTTAAGTACTGTAAGTCCTCTCTATCAAGTATCTCTGTGCCTTTCATGATTCTGTAGATGGTCAGTAGGTCACCTCTCTCTCTTCTTTGCTCCAGTGTCGGTAACTCCAATTTAGCCAATCTCTCCTTGTATGATAGGTTTGCAAGTGCAGGTGCCATTTTTGTAGCTGCTCTTTGGATTCTTTATTTTCTTTACATTCTTTTTGGTACTGGGGGACCACAATGTTGCAGCATACTCTAGTCTAGGCCTTATCAATGTAACCAATATTTTTTTTATCATGTCTTTGTCCAAGTATGCAAATGCCACTTTTATTGATCTTAGCAAGTTGTAAGTCTCCCCGACAATTTTGTTAATCTGTTTATCATAGGACAAGTCGTTTGTGATAATTACTCCCAAATCTTTTTCGGATCCTACTTTCTTTACTTCCTTGGTTCCAATTGTATATTTTCCTGATATTCTGTTTTTGCTTTTTCCAAACTCCATTATGCTACACTTGTTAGTATTAAAGTCCACTTCCCATTTCTGACTCCAGTTCCATACCCTATTCAGGTCTTCTTGCAGTGCTTCACAGTCCTTATCAGTTTCTACTTTCCTTAACAGTTTGGCGTTGTCAGCAAAGAAGCTCATGTAACAGTTCACATCCTCGTCCGTGTCATTCATATAGATAGCAAACATTATTGGTGCCAGTACAGATCCTTGTGGTACTCCACTGATCGCCTCTTTCCAATCTGAATATTTTTCTCTGAGCATTACTCTCATCTTTCTACCAATCAGGAAGTCCTCCATCCATTTTAGTAGGTTCCCTTGTATTCCTCGTATGTGTTCCAGTTTTTTTTAGTAATTTTCTGTGTGGTACTTTGTCAAAGGCTTTTTGCAAGTCTAGGAATGCACAATCAGCTCGTCCATTTCTTTCTTGCACTATGTCCATTAGCCTTGAGTAGAAGCATATTAAGTTTGTGGTGCATGATCTTCCCTGTCTGAACCCAAATTGTCTTGGGTTTAATATGTTATCTTCCAGATGTTTTACCCATCTATTCTTGATGATTTTCTCACAAATTTTGGCTATAGTGCTAGTTAGTGATACTGGCCTATAGTTGGTGGGTTCTTCCTTGTTTCCTCTTTTATATATTGGTACAATGTTAGCATTTTTCCAGTCATTAGGTATCTTTCCTTTTTTGAGTGAGCTATTTATTATGATGTGTATTTTATCTGTTAGTTCTTCTTTGCATTCCTTTAGAATCCAATTTGCAATACCATCCGGTCCATGTGATTTTCTGATGTCCAGTTTTGATAGATGTTCTGATATTTCTTTTTGTGATGTAGACTCACTCATGTGGGGAGATTGCTTGTTATTATCTATGTCCCAGTTTTGTATTTTCTCTCTGGTGAAGACAGATTGAAAGTGGTTGTTCATGACTTCGGCCATCTCTAATTCTTCTGTGTATTCTATATTTCCTTGGCGTAGTTTGACCATTTCCTGTTTGGTTTTAAGTTTACCATTCACATACCGATAGAATAGTTTGGCTTGATCTTTGCATTTATCTATAACATCCTTCTCATGGTTGCTTTTTTCCTCTCTTCTCACATTAACATATTCATTTCTATAGTTTATATAAATTTGCCATTTGCTTTGTTTTTTGTCTTTTTACCTTTCCCAAGCTTTGTCCCTTCTGTCTTTTGCCTCACTGCATCTTTTGTTGAACCAACATTTAATGTACTCTCTCGCTTTTGTCTTGATATATGCCTGTTTACTCCTTTGTTGTAATTATCCATCAATATATTCCATTTCTCTTCCATTGTTGTCTCTTCCATATAGAAATTTTCCCAGTTTGCAAAGTCTGTTTTGTTGTACATCAATCTTCCTTTCCTATGCTTTTCGTTCCTCTCCATGTCTATTTCTTCCTTTAGTACAGTTTTGATGAGTACATGGTCACTCTTTCCAATTAGTGTCTTGTAATGGACTTTGTCCACTATTTCAGGTTCTGTTGTAAATATTAAATCTAGTTTTGATGGCTCTTCATTGTTGTTGTCATTCCCTAGACTGTCTGTCCGAGCAGTCCCGTCTCCCCAAGGAATGCCATAGCCGAAACTGGGTTTTCCCACAAATCCTTTATAGAGCGTATGTTGTGTTGTTTGCGTGCATGATTGTGTATAATGCAGTCTTCCATTATGTGTTGTATGGTATGGGGTGAAGTGTTACATCCTGGGCAGCTGTTCACAATGCGGTCATCCAGCCTCTTCTGGTAGCTTAGAAGTGCTGGGTGGTGACCGCACCACAGTCTGGCCAAGTGGACTCTGTCCTTTTGTGGGAGAGAGGATTCAGAAGGGTGGATATCAGGGGGTCTGGCATGCAGCAGTGTGTTGTCTTTCAGTGTGTTAATGGAGCGGTGAGTGATATGATTATGAATATGTTTCCGGAGGCTGGTATTTGGTGGTTGTGGAGGAAGAGAAGAGAGTATCTGTGCGTGATAAAGGTCTTTGGGTGTTGTTTTAATGTTTCTTGGTGTGTGTGGGTGTTCTGCTATGTAGTGTAGCGGGTGTAATGTGTTTGTGGTGGCTGCGGCAAGTGTTTGTGTGCCTCTCATGTCGAGGTGGTCCTTGACTTTGAGGACTTTTGTTTCATGGTGTAAATGGTCTGTAGGTGTTGTATTTGTGCAGCCTGTAATTGTTTTTAGGGCTTTGTTTTGTATGATTTGAAGGGTGTTGTGGTGTGTCTCACTGAGATTAGGAGCCCATGCAGGACTCACATAATTCAACACTGAGCGTATGCATTGTTTGTATATTGTTGTATTAGTTTCTTTGTTTTGTCCAAATGTTGTTCCAGTGATTGACTTAAGTGCGCTAAGTCTGGGTGTGCATTTGTTTTTTATGTTTGTGATGTGTTGTTTGAAAGACATGGATGTATCGTATGTTACACCAAGAATTTTCGGTGTGTTTGTGTGTGGTATTAGAGTGTTGTTGATGTAGAGATGAGGTATGTATTTGTGTTCTTTTGTCCAGTTTGTGAGAAGTGTTGCTGTAGATTTGGTTGGAGCTATTTTGAGTCTGTTTGCGATGAACCATGTGTTGAGTGTATCAAGGTATGGCTGGATTATTTCTGCAGCTTTGTGTTACGATGTGTGCATGTGATTGTTATGTCGTCTGCGTAGGAAGAGATTTGTATTTCTGAGGTGTCTGGCGTGGGTAAGTCATGCATGTATAGTTTAAATAGTGTGGGGGATAGAACTGAGCCCTGTGGTACTCCGTTCTTAATGTTTCTGATGTGCGATGATTGGCCATTATATGACACGTAAGCATTCCTACCTGCCAGATAATTGGCCAGCCATCTTTTGGTGTTATTGTGCATGTGTGTGTTATATATTTTATTTGTTAGGTTGTGGCGGGGGATAGCATCAAAAGCTTTACTAATGTCTAATGTTATAAGAAGTGTTCTTTGGTGGGGCCTATCTGAATTGATGCCATCTAAAATTCTTTGTGTGAGGTTTGTCAGAAGAGTGTTTGTGGAGTGTAGTGGCCTAAAACCGTGTTGTGAGTCAGCAAGGGGAATATGTGGTGTGACAAGTTTAAGTATTAGGCGTTCAATGACTTTAGAGGGGGTGCAGAGAAGTGTGATTGGGCGGTGCGATGTTGGGATTGTTGGGTCTTTGTTCGGTTTTGGAATGGTGATTATTTTACCATGCTTCCAGATGTCGGGTATAGTGTTGTGTGAATAGCTGTAGTTTGCAATGTTTGTGAGTGTGTGTATACCTTGTGGTCCAATGTGTTTTAGGTGGATGTTGCTTATGTTATCAGGGCCACAGGCAGATGAGTGCTTGAGACTATGTATTATGAGTTTTGTCTGACTGTCTTTGAAGGGTATATAGTCTGAGTCTGTGGGAAAGTCTTTCTTACGTCGAATGGTGCGTCGGTCGTCAGGGTGAGAAGTGAGATGGCTTGTCTGTGCAAAATGACGTATGAGTGCGTTTGCTTGTCTGTTTGAGGGTAGATTATCTGTTGTGATTATTGCTGCGTGAGAGCGTGTAGTGTTAGTGTTGGATAGTGTAATGCTGTTGAGTGTTTTGTACAATTTGCTGGTGTTTGTTTTGTGATCAAGTGTATTGATAAAGTTTTGCTAATTTTGTGTTTTTTGTTCATGTATTTTATTGGCAATCACAGTGTTTAGTGTTTGTATTTGGTCTGCTATGTTTTGAGGGATAGGTGTGGGGGTACCGTGTTTAAGTGTGTCACGTTGTCTGATGAGGTTTTGGATTTCTGGTGTGAAGTTGGGGTTGTGTGATTTTCTGTTGCCTCTAGGGATGTATCTCTTCATTGTTTCTATACCTTGTGTTTTCACTGACCCATTGGGTCATTGTGTACTCCATGGTCATGTCTAGCAGTACGTTGCCCCACAAGTCATCTCCTCGCACTGTCATGTTGTCCCAACAAATTTCTTTGCAATTGAAGTGCCCCATAATTACCAGATTACCCTTGCCCATTAGTATCTCATTTAGTGATTTTCTTGTATCTAGCATTTTTGTATGTTCATTCTCTTTCCAAGCATTCGTTTTTGGGGGCACATAGGTCACCACAAACTTTCTACTTTTCATATTCTTGCCTTCGACTTTTATCATGATCAGTTCAACACTACCTTTGCCCTCTGCAATTTTTGTCACATTTAGGTCTTTCTTGGCCAAGAACATGATACCCTTGTATGCATGTATTTTCAAACTAGGGTTTCCTAACCTTTGGGGGGGGGCACACACCTCGGAGTGGGGGTGTTTAAAGCTATAATTAAAAAAAAAATTATTTTTTGGTTAGGGTTAAGGGTTAAAGTTAGGTGGGGTATAGTTAGGTTAGGGATTATTCACAAAGTTGCAGCAACGCGCGGGTAATTTGGCTAGTGTATGTATTATATTCATAATTTTACATATGACAAAAATTCATGCCAGGCATGCCTTAAAATTACAATCATGAGATTTTATTCACACAAGGGTGTGACACAACAGAACCACAGAATTCTACTCATGCTGAGGGCATGACAACATATAGTTATATAGTCTTTATTCCACTTGAGTGTGGATATTCATACGTTTTCCTGTATAAATAGTACAATTTTGTGTATGATTAAGATTTGTGTATCTGTGGCTTAAGTTGTCCCCAGTGTTTCATTATTCATATTTTTGACTATCTCACTACCGTATTTTCCGGCGTATAGTGCGCGACTTTTTTCCATTGGAAGGGCCTAAAAATGGGGGGTGCGTGTTATCCGGTGGTGCGCATTATCTACGGCCTATGATAAAAATTCTGCGGCTGTGTGTGTAATTTTTTTCACAACAACGTGACGATGTTGGCCGTCACAAAGTCGGGAGGCACACTTCTCCGTGACGTTCCGTGAGAACAAGAAGAACAGCCATGGTGACATGAAAGAATACGCCAGCATGGGCTACCGTATATAAATATTTGGTATAGGTAGGTATCTATCGAATCTTATTTTTCATGTTTAAATAGGCCTAAACACCATGAAACATGATCAATAATCATGATATTTGCCCATGTTCACAGCATCCTAGTTTGAATTTTTATGTTGGCTTTGATGCTTCACTTTAGGTATGGTACAAATTCCGTTGCAGCCGTTCATAAACTCGTGTCAAACACCTGACTACAACACCCTCTTTTGGAAGTTATATTAACTAAATGTCACCTCGATGAGAGACTCCTATTTCACCACTGTCATTGCAGGTTCAAAGCTATAACGAAACAGTCTGTAGTTTGTTTCAGTATTAAGTAAAAAATGGTAAAGACGAATTATTTCCTCAAAATATAAAATGAAAATTTTCTGTAAAAATCCCGAAATTTTTCTGTATATTTTACTTTCAATAAACTTTTTTTTTAGATCATATTTCCTACAAACTATTTAAGCTACAAAGTAATAAGGGATCAACGCACAACATGAGTCATATACCGGTACATGTAGTTCCGACTTTTTCTTAGTTGTGTCCTGATTGATACCTAAACTGACACTTAATTTAGTGACAAATCAACAGATTTCCCAGCGGTGGCTCTAGCCAATGAAAAATACTTCTCCATGTAACCTTGTTCACATGATATAAATACCGAGGTTAAACTGCGTTATAGACAAATGCGATCGGGCATGCGCATTATACGTCGGTGCGCGCTATCTGTGTACTGAGATAACGAAGTGCATGGGTGCGCATTATAACCCGATGCACATTTTAAGCCGGAAAATACGGTATTACATTTATCAGTACACCACTCTATGAATAAGATGTAATAATACCAAAGTCTTTATCCATCCCAATTATTTGAGTATTTACACGTTTCTGCTGTAATAAAATGTTCATGTGAGGAATGCTGCCCAAACTTCACTGGGATAGATAGTATTTGTTCCAAAATCTGAAATGCAGCTGGCCCCAAGGGTTTCAGATAAAAGGTTGTGTACCTGTATTTGTATACATGTACACACAGATAGCTTGTACTAATTTGCAATATTTTTATTTATTTATTTATTTATTTTTTGCCATTAATTTTTTATGATTTTATTAATTAATATATATCAATATATATTATCAAGATCTTGCTTTAATATTCTGCAATCAACTCTTTTTTTTTTTTTTTTTTTTTTTTTTTTTTCATATTTGTAACCATTTTTCTGGTCTGATCTTGACACAAATTAATTTTTATTTTTTATTTTTTTATACATATATTTATTTAGTTATTATTATTTTTTCAGGTACGAGGACAACCTAAGCAACCAGTCTGGTCCCTTTGCTGCAGGGGTGACATTACATGACCTCTCACTCCAAAGCACAGATGCAAATTGGAGACCATGCCTTGACACGGCACAACTTATTTATAAGGTACTGTTGGCTTGCATAAGGACTAGGATGAGAAAGACAGAATGCATATTCAGTCCTCTTAAGATTTTTATTATGTTAACAAACTGAATGTAGTGAGTTTGAAGGGACAACCTAGGATGAGATGGATGGATGGGGTGAAAGGTGTTTTGACCAAGAGGAGAAAGTCTGTTACACAAGGAACAGAGAAGTCAGCAGATACAGTTAAATGGAGAATGACTGTGTATGGATGATATCTTGATGCAATCTGAAGGTATTTCTCCCCATCTCTATTTTCTGCAATAGGGGATGGAGAGGGGGGGGGTTGCCAATTAGTGAAGTGGCTTTGTTGTGGATGTACCGTATTTTCCGGCTTATAGTGCGCGACTTTTTTCCGTTGGAAGGGCCTAAAAATGGGGGGTGCGCGTTATCCGGTGGTGCGCATTATCTACGGCCTACAATAAAAATTCTGCGGCTGTGTGTATTTTTTTCACAACAAGGTGACGTTCCGTGAGAACAAGAAGAACAGCCATGGTGACATGAAAGAATACGCCAGCATGGGCTATATAGATATTTGGTATAGGTAGGTATCTATCGAATCTTATTTTTCATGTTTAAATAGGCCTAAACACCATGAAACATGATCAATATTCATGATATTTGCCCATGTTCACAGTATCCTAGTTTGAATTTTTATGTTGGCTCTGTTGCTTCACTTTAGGTATGGTACAAATTCCGTTGCGGCCGTTCATAAACTTGTGTCAAACACCTGACTACAACACCCTCTTTCAGGAGTTATATTAACTAAACGTCACCTCGATGAGAGACTGTCCTACTTCACCACTGTCATTGCAGGTTCAAAGCTAAAACGAAAAAGTCTGTAGTTTGTTTCAGTATTAAATAAAAAATGGTAAAGACGAATTATTTCCTCGAGATATAAAATGAACATTTTCTGTAAAAATCCCGAAATTTTTCTGTATATTTTACTTTCAATAAACTTTTTTTAGATCATATTTCCTACAAACTATTTAAGCTACAAAGTAATAAGGGACCAACGCACATCATGAGTCGTATACCGGTACATGTAGTTCCGACTTTTTCTTAGTTGTGTCCTGATTGGTGCCTAAACTGACACTTAATTTAGTGACAAATCAACAGATTTCCCAGTGGTGGCTCTAGCCAATGAAAAATACTTCTCCATGTAACCTCGTTCACATGATACTAAGTAATTAATTGCAGTTATTTCATTGGTTTATTTTTACTAATATTAATTATCGTAGTCTATGCAAATATTTGGGATCCGTAAAACAGTACTGGTACCAACATCATGAACGTTGGCCGTTTTAGCTCACCCGGAATATGCTAGATCAGGGCCGAGATTGACAGTTCTATTGTCAATATAGCCTACACTAAACACCCTCTTGCAAGAGTTTGTTAAACTAAATGTCGCTTCAGTAAAGACACTTATGAACCGAAACATAGTTTGTTGCTGCATGGCGATAAAAAATTTTACACGGTGATAAAAACTTGTAAGATGAATTATTCCCTCAGGACAGTAAATTACAATTTTTCTGTAAAAATCCGAATTTTTTTCATGTACATTTTGTATTCAATAAACTTTTCATGGCTCAAATTTCCCACAAAACAATGGACCAACGCAAGCAGGAGTCGCATACATGCAGTTCACGAGCTTTAGCCACCAGTGACTTTTCCTGGCATGCGCGTTATACGTCGGTGCGCACTATCTGTGTACTGAGATAACGAAGTGCATGGGTGCGCATTATAACCCAATGCGCATTTTAAGCCGGAAAATACGGTACTGTGTTTTGTTGTAGTCATTCTGAGCCAGGCAGTCGGCAAAAGACAGGGATGAACCTTCATCTGCAATGAGCAAAGATTAGAGGGAACCAAGTGTGATGGATGGAAGTGGATGTGTACCATTAACTTGCTATCTCCCTTATAAGAGGGAAAAAGCCCTTGGTGTGTATTTACCTAGTTGTATTTTACGGGAAGGGGAGCTATGCTCGTGGTGTCCCGTCTTCATATCTCATTTTATCTAAACTATTTTTAAATTCATGTATTGTTTTTGCACACACTATTTTCTCATCTAACTTGTTCCAACTGTCTATTATTCTGTGAGGAAAGCTGTTTTTTTCACATCTCTTCTGTAGCTGTCTTTCTTGATTTTCTTTCCGTGCCCTCTTGTATTTCTATCATCCCATTTTATCAGATTCTCTCTATCAATAATTTCTATGCCTTTCATGATTCTGTAAATAGCTATCAAATCTCTCTTCTTTGCTCTAGTGTCTGTAGTTCAAGTTTTGCTAGTCTCTCTTCATATGATAGTTTTGAGAGTGTTGGTGCCAATTTTGTAATTGCTCCTTGTATTCTTTCAATTTTTTTTATACATTTTTTTGTACTTGGTGACCACATCGTTGCAGCATATTCCAATCTTGGTCTTATCAGAGTGATTAGAATTTTCTTCACCATTTCTTCATCCAGGTATGTGAATGCCACTTTGATTGTTCTTATTAAATTATAAGTTTCTCCAAAAATCTTGTTTAAATGTTTCTCAGGTGAGTTATTGTTTATAACAATGACTCCCAGGTCCTCATTTTCTACTTTTTTTATTCTTTCTTCTCCCAATTTATATGATCCTGTTATTCTGTTTTTGCTTTTTCCAAATTCCATTATACTACACTTTTTAGTGTTAAACTCCATCTCCCACTTCCTACTCCACTCCCATACTTTATTTAGATCACTCTGTAGTGACTCGCAATCTTCTTCCGTGTTCACTTTTTTTAATAGTTTTGCATTATCTGCAAAGAAGCTCATATAACTTTCAATTTCTTCATCCATATCATTAATATATATAGCAAACATTATTGGGGCCAGAACTGTTCCTTGTGGAACACCGCTTATTACGTCATCCCATTTTGTGTGTTTGTCTCTTATCACTACTCTCATTTTTCTTTCTTGCAAAAAGTCTTCCATTCATTTAAGCAGTTTGCCCTATATTCCTCCTTCAGTTTCTAATTTCTTAAGCAATTTCTTATGTGGTACTTATGTGTGTGTATATTTACCTAGTTGTATTTTAAGGGAAGGGGAGCTATGCTCATGGTGTCTCGTCTTCATATCTCATTATATCTAAACTATTTTTAAATTCATGTATTGTTTTTGCACACACCACTTTCTCATCTAACTTGTTCCAACTGTCTATTACTCTGTGAGGAAAGCTGTTCTTTTTCACATCTCTTCTATAGCTGTCTTTCTTGATTTTCTTTCTGTGTCCTCTTGTATTTCTATCATCCCATTTTATCAGATTCTCACTATCAATAATTTCTATGCCTTTCATGATTCTGTAAATAGCTATCAAATCTCCTCTCTTCTTTGCTCTAGTGTCTGTAGTTCAAGTTTTGCTAGTCTCTCTTCATATGATAGTTTTGAGAGTGTTGGTGCCAATTTTGTAATTGCTCCTTGTATTCTTTCAATTTTTTTTATACATTTTTTTGTACTTGGTGACCACATCGTTGCTGCATATTCCAATCTTGGTCTTATCATAGTGATTAGAATTTTCTTCACCATTTCTTCATCCAGGTATGTAAATGCCACTTTGATTGTTCTTATTAAATTATAAGTTTCTCCAAAAATCTTGTTTATATGTTTCTCAGGTGACATATTATTCATAACAATGACTCCCAGGTCCTTCTCATTTTCTACTTTTTTTATTCCTTCTTCTCCCAATTTATATGATCCTGTTATTCTGTTTTTGCTTTTTCCAAATTCCATTATACTACACTTTTTAGTGTTGAACTCCATCTCCCACTTCCTACTCCATTTCCATACTTTATTTAGATCACTCTGTAGTGACTCACAATCTTCTTCCGTCTTCACTTCTTTTAATAGTTTTGCATCATCTGCAAAGAAGCTCATATAACTTTCAATTTCTTCATCCATATCATTAATATATATAGCAAACATTATTGGGGCCAGAACTGTTCCTTGTGGAACACCGCTTATTATGTCATCCCATTTTGAGTGTTTATCTCTTATCACTACTCTCATTTTTCTTTCTTGCAAAAAGTCTTGCATCCATTTAAGCAGTGTGCCATGTATTCCTCCTTCAGTTTCTAATTTCTTAAGCAACTTCTTATGTGGTACTTTGTCAAAAGCTTTTTTTAGGTCTAGAAATGCACAATCAGCCCATCCATATCTTTCTTGTATTATATCTATCAGCCTTGAATAGAAACATATTAAATAAGTGACGCATGATCGTCCAAGTCTGAATTCAAATTGCCTTGGATTTAGCACACTGTTTTTTTTCCAAATATTTTACCCATTTACTTTTGATAATTCTTTCACAAATTTTTGCTATTGTACTTGTTAGAGAGACTGGTCTACAGTTGGTAGGGTCTTCATTATTTCCTCCTTTATGTATAGGTACTACATACATACATACATATACCAAGGCTTTTTCCCCCTTCCAAGGGAGGTAGCCAAAAAGGGAAAGGCATAAAAACACTCCCACCCATTTCATCCCCAAATACACTCCACACCCCTCTCACCCTTCCTCTCATCTGAGCACCTCCTGGATGACGGGTCATCCCTGCACCCCGCCCACCGCCCTGGGTCAGAAGCAGTGTCGCAAGACACAGTACATCCACAGCAAGGCCGCTTCATTTAATCGGCGACCCCCCCTCTCCGTCCCCCTTTGCATATAAGGAGAGGACGGGGAGAAATCCCTTCGGGCTGCGTCAAAATTTACTCACACATACTACCACCCCCCCCACCCCCCCGCCCATTTCTCCTCATGCAGTCACAACATCATCCATATACAACCATTCTCCACTCACCTCTGTCTTCCGTCCTCTCCCTTCCTTCCTCAACAGACATTCCCCTCTTCCCCAAAGCCCCCTTCACCCCATCCATCCACCTCATCCTAGGACGTCCCCTCATGTTCACTCCCTCCACATCTGCCTTCCATACCTCTTTTACTAGTCTTTCTTCACTCATTCTTTCCATGTGTCCAAACCATCCTAATATTCTTTCATCAACCCTCTCTCCCAAATCCTTTTTCACCCCTGTTCTCCTCCTCACCTCCTCATTTCTCACTCTATCTAGCCTAGTAACCCCCGCCATACTTCTCAGACACCTCATCTCAAACACATTCAAACTCCTTCTCTCTTCTTCTCTTATGTTCCACGTTTCTGCCCCATACAGTGCTGTTGGCACAATCACTCCTTCATACAGTCTCCTCTTCGCATCCATTCCCAAATGTCTATTTCTCATTACACTCTTTAAACCACCAAGGCATTTACTCGCTTCTCTCAATCTACATTCTACCTCCACCTTCACTCCACCTTTTCCTGCTACACTTGCACCCAAGTATCTAAAACTATCCACTTCCTCCAGTCGCTCTCCCTTAATGTTCACTTCCAGTCTACTGCCACTTTCACCCCTTGTACATCTCATCACCTTACTTTTACCCACATTTATCTTTAGCTTTCTTCTATCACATACTCTCCCAAACTCTGCCACCAGCTTCCTCAATCCCTCCTCTGACCCTGCCACAAGCGCAGTGTCGTCCGCAAACAACAGCTGGCTCACCTCCCACTTTTCTCCATTTTCTTTAACCATCTCCAATCCCTGACTCGCTACCCTAGCATTCACCTCTCGCACCACCCCATCCATGTATAAGTTGAACAGCCAGGGCGACATAACGCATCCTTGACGAAGTCCCACCTTTACTTCAAACCACTCACTCTCTCCATTTCCAATCCTAACACATGCTCTACTACTCACATAAAAACTCTTGACAGCTCCCAAAAGCTTTCCTCCTATCCCATAAATCTGCATAACC